>NC_063332.1:178115019-178128820 GCF_021869965.1 Rhincodon typus
ATTGTTATTGGGTTCTGAATTCATGTTTGTTGAATTATTAACAGTAATAAAAATACCGTAGTGCTA
Source organism: Rhincodon typus (assembly GCF_021869965.1). Classification (NCBI taxonomy): domain Eukaryota; kingdom Metazoa; phylum Chordata; class Chondrichthyes; order Orectolobiformes; family Rhincodontidae; genus Rhincodon; species Rhincodon typus. Next base: position 178,115,086 of record NC_063332.1, read on the forward strand.
TGTCCTAGCCATCCCTGCTATCTCCAAACCAGATGTAGCCAACTGAAATAACCTCTACTATTCCCCTGGCTGAGTTCAAGACTCTCAATCCATAGTGATCCACGTTCAACATTTCTATTCTTACGGCTGAGCCCAGTTCTTGTCTCGCCATGTGTCACAACCACCAGGCGAGTTCATCATGTGGTCAGTGAATAGTACATTAATCCTAAAAAAACAAATAACTGTGGATGCTAGAAATCAGAAACAAAAACAGAAATTGCTGGGAAAACTCAGCAGGTCTGGCAGCATTTGTGGAGGAAAGAGTCACTGGACTGGAAACTTTAACTCTACTTTCTCTCCAGAGATGCTGCCTGACCTGCTGAGTTTTTCCAACAATTGCTACTTTTGTAGTACATTAATATACCTCATGTGGTCCTCCCTTTTTAATTTGTAGTAATTTAAGTTAATCTTATTTAGTCAAGCTTATTTTTAAACTAAGTTAAAGCTTAATTTTTTTTGCAAGTTATTACTAGCGGGCATAAGTTTAGGTGAAGGGGAAAGATATAAAAGGGACCTAAGGGGCAACCTGTCTTTCTACACAGAGGGTGGTGCATGTATGGAATGAGCTGCCAGAGAAAGTGGTCGAGGCCGGTACGATTACAACATTTAAAAGGCATCTGAATGGGTATATGAATAGGAAAAGTTTAGAGGGATATAGGCCAAATGCTGGCAAATGGGACTAGATTTATGTAGGATATCTGGTCGGCATGGACAAGTTGGACTGAAAGGTCTGTTTGTGTGCTGTATATCTCTAAGACTGTATGACTGTAAGTGCCCATGCAGTTGTTTTACAGCAGACCATGAACCATTTTAAGATGTGTTTTCTCTATTTGCATCGCAGTGGGTCAAGATGAAATTTCTGGCAGCATCTGTGAAGGAAAAGGCAGAGTTAATGTTTCGGGTCCGGTGACCCTTCCTCAGTTCTTCACAGATGCTGCTAGATCCACTGAGCTTCTCCAGCAACTTTGTTTTTGTTCCTTATTTACAGCATTTGCAGTTCTTTCGGTTTTTATTTAAGATGAAATTTCTGTTTGCCTCAGCAGCTTGTTTTTTTCAATCATTCTTTTCAGGCAAGCTAAGATGGTGATGTTTGCAAAACAATAACTTAATTTTCCATTTAAGCATCAGCATTTTATAGGCTGTTCAACTTCCGTCGCTGGTTCCTAGCTTTTATTCTAGTCCATGCCCTTGGACCTTGATAACTCTTAGCTGAGAGGAGTTTAATGTTTAACAGGTATCTCTGTAATCTACGTAGAATTGGCAGTGGTATAGTCACAGTAGCAGCCATGTTTATAGCTTTTTGTCCAGTTACATTGAAATTAACCTTTTTCTTTTACAAGAAACGATAGTCTTTAAATTTTTTCATAAAAATTACTGAACCATAATTACATAATCATGACATATCTTTTCTGTACACATTACTGTTTGAGAAATCCTTGTACGAAACAAAAAATGAGTAGTCTGCAATTTTTTTCATTAAGACATTTCCCTAAAAATTGAAGTTTTATAACAGTCTTTTCTTCCTGCTTAGAGTCATATGCTACCAATGCACATTCTAGCTCTTAAATTGAGCTGGATATAATGATGTAACTTCTTTTTTTGTTGAGACGCTTTAATTTGTAATTGTGTGTTAAGCACATTGGTTTATTGTACCCAAAGCATTTAAAGCATTTTGATTTTTCTGCCATTCCTCATTTCAGATGTTACACTAATTTTGCTTGGTCGTTACTTTGTCCTGAAAGTATATCTCTATTCTTGAAGTTATTCAGGATTTTGAGGGTGAAGATTGCATTCTTAAAATATACATATTAACCAATAGATATAAGTTTCCAGTCTCCATCTTATTGGATGCTAACTGACAAGTATATTCTAGACATTACAGTGAGTTTGCAAGAACAATGTGCACAGAGCTTTTGGATTGTTATCAGATGTCTATTCAGTTCTGGTTATGTGGTTGCTAAAGTTGTCATTTTGAGCTGGGAAGGTGAATTCCAGGCTTGAATTTTACTCAGCAAATATCTAAGCAACCGTAAATCTGTCTTTGTTTTTGATTTATTGTTTTGTATTGTTTCAGCACGAAAGTACGACCAGCAAGGACAGCCGGATAGTGTGCAGCTTACAGTGGACTGAGGGCTGCTGGTTACAGCATAATAACACAAAAAGGCACTATTGATACTGAAGTGGAAATGACAAAGTAAGGATCATGACTAGAAGGTGAAGCCATTAAAAAGAAACAATAAAAATGCTGTGAATCTGAAATCAGAGTAGAATATGTTGGAACTTAATGTTCACTTGTTGCAAAACAAATAGGCAGGAGAGGTGAGATTGTTGCTTGTCATATTAATAATACTGGCTTAATTTTTCCAATCTGCATGTAAATCAGCAAATCAACAGTTTTTTTTTAAGAAAAACAATTGATATCAATTATGTTAATGAAACTGATTTCCTCCGCATAAAATATAATGAGAAGGGCAGTCAAGGTTTTGAGTGTCGTCAGACATTTTTAAGATAGCCTCCCTAATTTCCCAACATTAATGAAAGAATGTAAGTTAATAGGAATGTATGACTTGGTGAGTAGGAGTAGACCATTTGACCCCTAAAGCCAGCTATACTAGTCAATTCAATCATAGCTAATTCTCTGACTCAACTCCACTTTCCCAACCCTGCCCTATATCCCTCAATTTCTGAGGGACCAAAAATCTATCAAGTATATTTAAAGCCAGGATCAATTGTGGAGTATTCACATTATTACAGGTCCACAGGTGACATACTGGATAGAGTTGTGATGATGGAGAATAACTCTCCAAGGATTGATGTTATGATGAAACGACACTTATGTTTTCAGTTGAGGATTTTTGAATGGTTTAGTATTAAGCTTTCTCCATATCTAGGCATGAATTTTTGTTCTAAAGGTTTTATTTTGAACTGGAATACAGTACAACTTTATCATTATTGGTGTGAGGATTCTCATTAATTTATTTGAATTTGATATGATAATTGGATTTTATAATAGGACTGTTAAGTAGGATGTTATTTAGTTAAATAAAAATGATAATTGAAAATAGCTTTCAAAAATAATTTTGGATGTTAATTTTTTTTTAAATGCTTCATTTAAATATCTGTTCACTTGTCTCTCTGTCCTTTTTCCCACAGCCACAGATATTTGTGGCCTTGTGGCAGTTTGTGGAGTAAGAAGCTGGACATGTTCTGGCTCTCATTAAGCCTAGCACCATCTAAGCTCCCTCAGAAGTTTCAGATGGGGCCACTGGATAGTCAGCAGAAGTAAGAACTCGACCCAATTTATATTTAATACCCTGAAATTCAGCACCTTCTAAATGTTGTATTGACAGCAATAGATCAATATAAGACCAGAGATTTTGATCTCTTTGGTTGAGTACTGATTACCTGTGATAGTTATCAAATGGGACATCTGGAAACCCTGTATATATCCAATTATTGAATTCATGATAAACATAATTGTACTATGTCAGTAACTTGTGTGGTGACTTTAGTTCATAACTTACCTCAGATTTTACAGCAAACACAAAGTAGCAGTTTGTTCCATGTTCTGGGTCAGAACTTGCTTTGTACCTTGTGAAATGCTGACATGATTACTAATAAAGAATTTTAAAATGCTGTATGTTAGATAGTAAATTGTTTTAAATGATGGTGCTGTGCTGTTTTGTTTGTCTGCTTGTTTTATTCCTCCTGATCATAAAGAAGTGAGTCTTTTTTATGTTACAGGCACAACTTGTGCCTGGCCTCCACACCATGCTTCACATGGAAGATTGGATTCAGTTCATCTTTTGGTAATATACATGTACCTTTTTTGAGAATCAAAGCATTTCACACTGTTCTCATAAAGCAAGAATCTCATTTACATAATTTATGTATAAACCATATAACATTTAATGTTATTTAATGTTTTCTGATGAAGGGTCTAGGCCCGAAACGTCAGCCTCTCTGCTCCTATGATGCTGCTTGGCCTGCTGTGTTCATCCAGCCCTGCACCTTGTTGTCTCGGATTCTCCAGCATCTGCAGTTCCTACTATCTCTGATTCAACATTTAATGTATATATTTATATTTTTAAATTCTTAATATCACAACCTAGTTGCTGCTTTTGAGTGCTTTAAACAAGCAGATGATTAATTACTGTAATAAGCAGTATCTGCCACTGGGTTAACTTACTACTATCAACATATTCAATGCTGTTGTATGCTAAGGACACAACACTTTAGAGGTATTTATGGCATCACTGGGAAAATGTAGAATTATTAACAATTTCTCGATACAAATACAATGTTAGAAATCGAAGATTGTTGTACCCTCACGATGGTTAGTGCATTTACAGCTAATTAGGGTATTAACAGGCTAGCAGAACATATCTATTGATTGATTATATTCATAAAGTTTTTACAGCACAGAAAGAGGCTCTTAAGCACATCGTGTCTTCAGTGTTCATCTTTCACCGCAACCGTAGAAAGTGTAACACCTGCCTGTTACTTCCCTCCTCAGTATCCAAGGGCCCAAACACACCTTGCAGGTGAGACTGTGCTTTACCTGCACTTCACACAATCACAGAACACCTATATTCTATCTGGAGAGAAAAAAAAGCCCTGAGCTTCCAGTTGCCTGCCACTTCGACACGGCACCCTCTACCCTGGCCCACATCTCTGTCTCAGGCTTGCTGCAGTGCTCAAGTGCAGCTCGGAGCAAGCTGGAAGAACAGCACCTCCTCTTCCATTTGGGAACAATACAGCCTTCTGGACTCAATATCAAGTTCACCAGTTTTGGGCTTGAGACACCTTCTCCCATGTCCTTACCCCAACCCTCACACACCAGGCCTTGTTATCACATGGTTTGCCGTTACCCACTATCCATTGTTAGTCACTAATAGACTTCATTAGCAGCTAATCATTCCGTTAGGATGACTGTTATCCACTCCTTTGTCTGTCCAACTACTTTTCTCACTCTTTTTGGATTCTAGCCCCACCTATCATTTACTCCTTACCCTCTTCCCCCACCATATCTTCTGCATAAAAAACAACTTTTTCCTAGTTACTGTCAGTTCTGAGGAAGGGTTACTAGACCTGAAATGTTAACTCTGATTTCTCATTTTCCAATGCTTAGCCCATAACCTTGCATTGATGATGTTTCAAGTATTCATACAAATGGTTTTTAAATACAGTCATAGGATCATACAGCAAGGAAACAGAACATTCGGTCCAGCTTGTCCATGTCAACCAGGTTTCCTAAATTCACCTAGTCCAATTTGCCTGCTTTTGGCCCATATCCCCCAAAGCTTTCCTATCAACGTACCTGTCCAAATGTCTTTTAAATGTTGTTATTGAACTTGCCTCTATGACTTTCTCTGACAGCTCATTCCATATACGCATCATCCTCCATCCCTTTTAAATCTTTCCCCTTTCACCTTAAACCTATGCCCTCCAATTTTGGCCTTCCCTACCCTCGAAAAGATCTTGGCTCTTCGTCTTTTCTATGCACCTCATGATTTTACAAACCTCTATAACATCAGCCCTCAGCCTCCTGCGCTCTGGGAGGGAAAATGTCCCAGCCTATTCAGCCTCTCCTTTTAACTCAAACTCTCCAGCCTTGGTAACGTCTTTGTAAATCTTTTTAGCACCCTTTCCAATTTAATAACTTTCTTCCTATAGCAGGGCAACAGGAATTGTATGTAGTACTCCAGATGTGGCCTTACCAACATCTTGTACAGCCGTAACACAACATCCCAACTCCTGTACTCAATGATATGACAGATGAAGGCAAGTGTGCCAAACGCTTTCGTCACCACCCTGTCTACCTGTGACACCACTTTCAAGGAACTATGCACCCTAGGTGTCTCGGCTCGAACAACACTCCTCAGGACCTTACCATTAACTGTGTAAGTCCTGTCCTGCTTTATCTTACCAAAATACAACACCTCGCAGTTATCCAAATTAAACTCAATCTGTCCTTGGCCCACTGGCCCAATTGATCAAGATTCCATTGTTCTCTTAGATAACCGTCACTGTCCACTATATCACCAATTTTGGTGTCATCCACAAATTTACTAACCATGCCTCCCTTTATATAAATGACAAACAACAGTGGACCCACCACCGATCCTTGTGGCACACTGTTAGTCATAGGCCTACAGTTTGAATAACAACCCATTACCACCAGCCTCTGTCTCCTACATTCAAGCCAATTTTGTATCCAATTGGCTAGCTTTCCTTGATCCTCTGTGAATAACCTTATTAACCAGTCTGCAGAGCGGAATCTTGTGGAAGGCCTTGCTAAAATCTACATAGACAACATCTACTGCTCTGTCTTCATTTAATGTCTCGATTGAGTTTTTTGAAGAGGTGACCAAGACCAAGTTTGTGAGACACGATTTCCCATGCACAAAGCGATACTGACTTGCCTTTCCAAATGCATGTAGATCCTGTCTCTCAGAATTCCTTCTAACAGCTTACCTATGACTGACATCAGAGTCGCTGGTTTGTAGTTTCCTGGGTTTTCCTTGCATCTTTTCTTAAATAATGGCCCAACATTAGTCATACTCCAGTCTTCCAGTACCTCACCTGTGGCTGTTTATGATACAAATATCTCTGCTAGAGGCCCCACACTTTTTCCCTAGCTTCCCACAATGTCTTGGGATACACCTGTTCAGGTCTGGGGAATTTTTCTACCTTTATGTGTTTTAAGACCTCCAGCACCTCTTCTTCTGTAATATGGACTTTTTTAAGGCACTCTGTTTATTTTCCCAAGTTCCCCAGCTTCCATGTCTTTCTCCACAGTAAATACTGATGCGAAATATTTGTTTAGAATCTCATCCATTTTCATTGCTTCCACACAAAGATGGCTTTGCTGATCTTTAAGGGACCCTATTCTCTCCCCAGTTATTCTTTTGCCTTTAATAAACTTGTAGAATCTCTTTGGATCCTCCTTAATCTTATCTGGCAAAGCTATCTCATGTCCCCTTTTTGCCCTCCTGATTTTCCTCTTAAGTGTTCTCCTACACCACGTGTACTCTTAAAGGGATTCATTTGTTCCCAGGTGGCTATATCTGACATGTTTCCTTTTTTTTGACCAGAGCCTCAATAGCTTTAGTCATTCAGTGTTTCCTACTCCTGCCAGCCTTGCCCTGCACACTGACAAGAACATGCTGTCCTTGAACTCTCGTTATCTCACTTTTGAGAGTGTCCCACTTGCCAGATGTCCCTTTTCCTGCTAACAGCCTCCTCCAAGCAACTTTTGAAAGTTCCTGTCTAATATCATCAAAATTGGCCTTACCCCAATTTAGAACTTAAACTTGTAGAGCAGGCCTATCCTTTTCTGTAACTATTTAAAACTCATGAGAAGGTTGAATTTTGCCCCTTCTGTAGTAGGGCCATCTACATATAGATTGAGAAAGTTTTCTTGAACATACTTAACAAATTCCTCCCCATCCGAGCCCTTAATACCAAGGCAGTCCTAGTCTATGTTTGGTAAGTTAAAATCCCTTACTATTACAACCCTATTATTCTTTAAGCTTTTTGTGATTCCCCCTACATATTTGTTCCTTGATTTTCCAATGATTACTGGGGGCTATAGTACAAACCCATCAAGCCGATTTTCCCTAATCAAAAACGTTACTACTCCTCCTCTTTTGCCTCCCTTTCTGCCCTCCTCATGACATCTATATCTTGGATTGCTGAGCTGCCAGTCCTGTCCCTTCCTCAGCCATGTTTCTATCCCAATTTCATCTTTCCATCCATGCCCTGAATTCATCTGTCTTACTTGTCAGGCCTCTTGCATTGAAATAAATGCAGTTTAATTCATCATTTTTACCTCATTCTCTGCCTGCCTTGTTTATTTAACTTGCTCTCGTAACTTCTGTACTGGCCTCAACCTTCTGTCTTGTCTCACTACTACTTAGCATCCCACCAACTTGCCAGACTGGCTTAAACTCTCCTAAGTAGATCTACCAAATCTCCCTGCCAAGATACTCCCATTTCCACCACCCTATCAGATCATGAGTTCCAGATACCCATCACCCTCTGCGTGAAACAAAATGTACTCAAATTTCCTCTAAACTTCCTGCTCCTCATGTTAAAACTGTGCCTATTGCTTACGGATAAGACCCCTCCCCATTAAGGGGAAATGTTTCTCCCTATCTACCTGCCTGTGCCCCTCAGATCTCAGTCAACCTCTTTTGCTTTAATGAAAATAAGCTCAGTGTAGTCTCTCTTCATAGGTGAATCACTCCAGTCCAGTCATAATCCTGATGAATTTCTTCTGCACCCTCTCTAATGTGGTGTCCAGAACTGTATTCCAGTTGTGGCCGGTATTCTATACAGCTCCACCTTAACCTCTTTAATGAAGGCAAGTACCCCATGTGCCACCTTACCCATCTTATCTTCTCGTTCTACTGTCTTCAAGAATCTATGAACATGCATACCAAGGTCCCCCCAATCCTCTGTACTTCCTTTCAAAATGTACCCCCTTGCCTTGTTTGTCCACCCAAAATGGATTACTTCAAACTTTACCGGATTAAATTCCATTTGCCATTGTTCAGCCTATCAGACCAGCACATTTATACCTTTCTGCAGTTGAAGGCTTTTCCCCCCCCAGCATTTACTACACCATTAGTTTTTGAGTCATCTGTGAACTTGATGATTATACCTCATAAATTAATGGCATTGTGGGTCTGCCTGCAGCACATGAATTACAGTGGCTCAAGAAGGCAGCTCACAGGATGGGCAATAAATGCTGGCCCAAACAGCGACGTCCATGTCCCATGAGTGAATGAAAACAAAATTAATATCTAGATCCTTAATTTACACTACAAACAGCAAGGGACCCAGCTTTAAATTGTGTGGTGGACCACTGAAGAGTACCTTCAGTCACAAAAATATCCTGTGACCATCACACTCCTCTTCCTGCCACTAAGCCAGCTTTTGATCCAATTTAAAAGATTGCCTGGGATCCCCTGAACCAGACTGCCATCCAAGACCTTACTGAAATCCATGTAGACTATATCAACTACACTACCCTCATCTACATACCTAGGAATTTCCTCTCAAAATTCAATAAAATTTGTTAGATCTCGCCATTGCAAAACTATGCTGAATACAGAAAGGAGATAGAGGGTATGGTGTCGTGGTGCAGTGAAAAGAGCCTCACTCAATGTCAACAAAACAAAACAACTGATCATTGACTTCAGGAAAACAGGAGGAGGACACACCCCCATCTACATCAATGGAACTGAGATTGAGAGGGTCGAGAGTGTCAGATTCCTCAGTTGATGATAACCTGACAACCTGTCTTGGACTTACCACGTGGATGTCACAGTCAAGAAGGCACAATAATGCCTCTTCTTCCTCGGGTAGCTTTGGAAATTTGGCAAGTCTGTAAGGACTCTCACCAACTTTTACAGATGCACCATAGAAAGCATTCTATCCAGGTTCATAAAGGCCTGGTACGGCAACTTCAGAAGGTAAGAAACTACAGAAGGTTGTGTGCACAGCCCACACTATCACGGAAGCCAACCTCCCATCCATGAACTCCATTTACACTTCTTGTTGCCGCGGAAAGACTGCCAACATCAAATACCACTCCCATCCTCGTAATTCTCTCCAACAGTCTTTTCCATTCAGGTGGAAGTACAGAAGCTTGAACACATGCACCAACAGGTTCAAGAACAGCTTCTTCCTTGCCATTGTTAGGCTGAATGGACCTCTCTAATTTCAAATAAAATTGATCTTGCTTTGTGCACCTCCTGTGCAGTGTATGCCTCACTCTGTCTAAGCACCCTATGATCTGTACGGCCTTGTTTGCTATGATCTGCCTGTACTCACAAAACAAAGCTTTTCATTGTGCTTAGACCACCCTTGATTTGTTCTTGCCTTACCGTGTGGAGATCAGTTGTGTTCCCCATGTTGTTTTTTCCAGTAGTTTCCCTACCACTGAACATAAGAACAGGAGTAGACTATTCAGCCCCTTGAGCCTATTCCACCATTCAGTGAGCTCATGATTCGTCTATTTCCTAACTCTTTATACCTGCCTTTGGCCTATATACCTTAATACCTTTGCTGAGCAAAAAATTACCATTCACTGTCATTTTTTAAGAGAGTTCCAAACATCTACCACCCTTTGTGTTAACTGAGAGAACGTGATGGCCTAGTGGTATTATCGCTGGACTGTTAATCCAGAGACCCAGACAATGTTCTGGGGACCCAGGTTTGATTCCACCATGGCAGATGGCGGAATCTGAATTCAATAAATATCTGGAATTAAGAATCTAACGATGACTGTGAATCCATTATCAATTGTTGGAAAAACCCATCTGGTTCACTAATGTCCTTTGGGGCAGGAAACTGCCATCCATACCTGGTCTGGCTTACATGTGACTCAAGACCCACAGCAATGTGGTTGTCTCTTAACTGCCCTCTGGGCAATTAGGGATGGGCAATAAATGCTGCCTAGCCAGCGATGCCCCTCATCCCGTGAATGAATAAATAAAAAAGGTAAATTTGTATAACCTCTCACACAACTTAACCGCTGAAGTCCAGGTGCTGTATTGTTCTTGTAAACCTACTTTGTATTCCCTCTACAGCCAATATATCTTTCCTAAGGTTAGATGCCCAGATCTGCTGACAGTACTCCAAGTGGGATTTAACCAGGGTTTTGTGTAACTGCAGCATAACCTCTGCATCCTTGTACTTGAGTCCTTTAGATATAAAAGCCATCATTCCATTACCTTTCATGATTACTTTCTGTACCTGTTTATGACACTTTAAAAATCTATGCACCTGAAGACCCAAGTCTCTTTGAACAGTGTATTTAACTTCATCCTGCCTAGAATGTATCCTTTCTTGAACACCCCTCCCCCTGCCCAACTATTGTAATCATCCTTTCTTCCTCGGCATTCCAACCCCCACCCCCACTATTGCATAAATGCTGTCCCCTTCACACTTCATGTCGGCTCTGATGAAGAGTCATCAAGACTCAAAATGTTAGTTTGTTTTCTGTCCATGGATGTGGTCTGATCCGATGTACTCCCCAGCATTTTTCGTTTTCTGTACAGATTTCAGCATCTGCTTTAATTTGCTTCTAGATAACCTCACACTTGCTTACATTTGAGTCTATACACCACAGTTCTGTCTATTCACTAAGTCTTGCCCCTACCACCCTGTTTGAGTAATGGTTCCACATTAGCTATACTGCAGTACTCTGGCACTTCCTCTATGGCCAGACAGAATTTGAAAATTAATGTCAGAGCCCCTGCAATCTTCTCCTTTGCCTTCCACAGCACAGATGTATCCCTTCTTGGATACATCTCATCTGACCTGGAGATTTATCCACTCTCAAGCCTGCCAAAACCGAAAATACCTCATCCCTCTCAATGCAAATTTGTTCAAAACATCATAGTTCCGCTCCCTGATTTCTAGAATGATATTGACCTTCTCTATTGTCAATACAGGCCCAAAATACTAATTTAAAACTTCAGCTGGCTCCACACATTTTTGGCCACTTTGGCCTCTAATGGGTCCCAATCTTGCCCTGGTTTTCCTCTTGTCCCTAATATACTTATAAAATGCTTTTGCATTTTCCTTAATTTTATCTGTCAGTGTTTTTTCATGTCCCTGTTTGCATTCTTATCTTTTCTGTTAAGCAACTCTCTGCATTTACTTTCCTCCTCTAGGGCATCCATTGTTTTGAGTTTTTGGTATCTGCCATAAGCTTACATTTTTAACTTGTCCAATCCTGTACATCCCTTGACATCCAGGTTCTCTGCACTTGTTGGTCCCACCCTTCACCTTTACAGGAACATGTTGGTCCTGCACTCTCAATATTACCCTTTTGAATGACTCTCACTGCTCTGATGTGGATTTTCCTGCAAGTGGCTGCTCCCAGTCCACTTTCACCAGATCCTGTCTTACCACGTTGAAATTGGGCTTCCCCTAATTTGGAACATTTGTTTCTAGTCCATTTTTGTTCTTACTTGTCATTACTGTTAATGTTACTGAATTATGATTATATAACTTGCTACATTTACCGCTTGCCTGGCTTTATCCTTCAAATTAAGCCTGGCACTGTCCCCTCTTTGAGAACTTTATGTGCTGGCTGAGAAAGCTCTACTGGACATATTTTATGAGTTCTACCCTTTCTAAGCCTTTCACAGATTGTCTATCCTGGCTAATATTGGGGAAGTTGTAATCCTCTGCTATCACCACCCTATTATTTTTACACTCCACTGAGATTCGCCCACATAATTTTTCTCTATCTCTTCCTGACTGTTTAAGGGTCTGTAGTATACAGTGTTTGCCCCTTTTTGTTTTTAAGTTATACTCATTTGAGTAACCTTAAAAAATGTCATCCCCCTACTGCAGCAATTGATTCCTTGATCAATACTGTGACATCACCTCCTCTCTTACACCCTCCTAAAACATCCAAACCCCAGAATACTGAACTGCCAGTCCTGTCCCTCCTTCAATCAACATTCTATCTAAGCTGTATGGCTGTGCACTCATGGCAATCAATGTTAGCGCACTGATCGCAGCACTGGCTTCCACTTCTGGAAGATGCCTTGGTGGTCCACGTACCTGGGAAGAAAATTAGAGGGAACATTGCCCTCAACCATGTCTTCTTGATAGCAATAATATCATTTCCCAATATGTTAATCAGCACCTTCAACTCATCTGTGTTGCAGAAAACCCTGAAAAAAGGATCAGAGTTAACGTTTGGGTCACTGGACCTGAAATGTTAACTGATTTTTTTCTTCACACTTGCTGCCAGACTTGCTGAGCTTTGCCAGCAACTTCTGTCTTTGTTCCTGTACAAATCCAATGGTTCTTGGGGACCAACCTCCTCGTGGGGGTTCAAACTAATTTGGCAGAGGGATAGAATGTGGAGTGGAGATACAGCAGAGGATGATGTCAAGTGTAGAAGAAGAACCAAATCAGTCTTGTGCAAAAATGAACAGATTAAGAAAGAATGGCAAGAACTGCAGAACCATTCTGATTCATTGTAACACCAGCTTAACCTCAGTGCTTTAAGGACAAGTTTCCTGATGGTGAGGACTGAGTAATAGTGAAGGTGATATCTGATTCATCATTACCTTGTTCATTAATCTCCATACAGGATGTCCTGTATCCAGTCAATGATTTGGATAATAATGTTGCACTTACTGGCACCTATCAAACAATGACTTAAAAAGCGGCAGTTACTGTTTTAGATTTCCAGCATCCGCAGAATCCTGACAGTTCCCAACTCATTCAGATTCTCCTTTATTTTGGGTTTGGATGGTGCAGTGGTATAATTGCTAGACTGTTAATCCAGAGATCCTGGGGACCTGGGTTCAAATCCCACGATGGCAGATGATGGAATTTGAATTCAATAAATATCTGGAGTTAAAGAGTCCAATGGACGACTGTGCATTTATTGTCGATTGTTGAAAAAACCCATCTGGTTCACTAATGTCTTTTAGAGAAGGAAATTGCCATCCTTACCTGGTCTGGCCTACATGAGAACCAAAAGAACTATGGATGCTGTTAATCAGAACAAAAACAGAAGTTGCTGGAAAAGCTGAGCAGGTCTGGCAGCCTCTGTGAAGAAAAAATCAGAGTTAACGTTTTGGAAGTTCTAAGGAAGAGTCATCGGACCCAAAACGTTAACTCTGATTTTTTCTTCACAGAGGCTGCCAGACCT
>NC_063332.1:178129220-178157535 GCF_021869965.1 Rhincodon typus
GCGGGTGGCGGTGACAGCGGCTCCGGATCCCGCCGGCAGGTGGCGGTGGCGGTGGCAGCGGCAGCGGCAGTTCCCCGGCTCCGGATCCTGGTCCGGTGAGGTGGCCTCTCGGGGGTGAAACGGACCGGTTCGGGGATGGCGAGCGGCGGATCGATAACGGCTCTGTGGACGGAAGTGAATCGTTGCGGCCAAACTGCGGATTACAGCAGGGCCTTGAAGTCACTCAATAAAAGTAAGAAGAGAGGCCGAGGTTTGTGGCCTTAAGGCGACGTGTCCCTGTGAGGCCTGAGCACCGGGGGGTGGGTTAACGAGAGAGAAAGACACCGGGAATGATGGGGAGACGGAGTAAAGTATTGGGATGGGAATTTGGAAACATGGGGACGGTGGGAGAGTGGGGCGTAGGGGGAAAAATTAGATGGCGAGACATGATTTGAGGGTAAGAGATTGGGTGGGTTGGAGTACTGTGTTTTGTGTTCCTTGAATTCATTTCTAGTATGAATCTAAACTTCGATAAAATGGATTAATGTGAAAGTTCGGCCTTTGATTCTTTCTGTAGTACTGCAAGATGATAAGGATGATGTGACCGCTCTGCATTGTAAAGTGGTCTGTTTGGTCCATACCGGAAATTTTAAAGAAGCACTTAATATAATCCATACTCATACGAAGGTGCTTACCAGGTAAGATTCAAATGACAAAACATGAATCACGGGCTGAAAATCTGTTCAGGATGTTGATTTGATTGGATTGTTACAGATGAAAAATATGCCAAAGGTGCAGGCTCACTCTTTTCAGTTGAAGTTTGTAAAGCAATGCAGATGTTGCATATTGGTAAGACAAAACAAGGGCAGAACTTACACAGTTAATGGTAGAGCCCTGGGAAGTGTTATTGAACAGAGACACCCGGGGTGCAGGTACATAGTTACTTGAAAATGGTGTCACAGGCAGAGAGAGTGGTGTAGAAGGTGTATGGCACACTTGTCTTCATCGGCTAGAGCATCGAGTACAGGAGTTAGGATGTCATGTTATGGCTGTACAAGACATTGGGTCAGGCCACATCTGGAGTGCTGCATACAATTCTGGTTACCTTTCTACAGGAAGGATGTTATTAAACTGGAAGGGTGCAAAACAAATTTATGAGGATGATATTGAAAGTAGATGGAGTTGAGTTATAAGGAGAGGCTAGATAGGCTTGGACCATTTTCCACTGGAGCACAGGAGGCTAAGGATCTTACAGACGTTTACAAAATCATGAGAGGCTTAGATAAGGTGAATAGCCAAGGTCTTTTCCCCAGGGTAGGGGAATCCAAAATTATAGGGCATAGGTTTAAGGTGAGAGGGGAAAAATTTAGAAGAGACAAAAGAGAAGTACGACGTAGGAACAGGCTCTTTGGCCGTCCAAGCCTGTGTCGATCATCGTGCCCTGACTAAACTAAAAAAACAAACCTTCTGCCCATATTCAGTCCATATCCCTCTATTCCCCTCCCTATTCATGTAACCATCCATACGCCTCTTCAATGTCGCCAATGTGCCTGCTTCCACCACCACCTCTGGCAGTGCATTCCAGGCTCCTACCACTCTCTGCATGAAGAACTTTCTTCGCAGCACATATCCCTTAAACACTTGCCCTCTCACCTTCAACCTGTGCCCCCTTGTAATTGAAAATTCAACCCTGGAAAAAGCTGCTGACTATGCCTCCCATAATTTTGTAGACCTCTATCAGGTCTCCTCTCAGCTGCCGTCTTTCCAGTGAAAACAATCCTCGTCTTTTTAACCTTTCCTCATAGCCAATGCCCTTGACACAGGGCAACATCCTGGTAAACCTTCTCTGCACTCTCTCCAAAGCTTCCACGTCTTTCTGGTAATGTGGTGACCAAAACTGCATGTGATACTCCAAATGTGGCCTAACAAGGGTTTTATATAGCTGCAATATGGTTTGCCAACTCTTGTACTCCATACCCTGGCCGATGAAGGCAAGCATGCCATGTTCCTTCTTAAACATTTTGGCCACCTGTGTTGCCACTTCTAGGCAACTGTGGACCTGCACACCCAGATCCGTCTGTATGTTAATGTTCCTAAGGGTTCTGCCATTTACAGTACATTTCACATCTAAATTTGATCCTCCAAAATGCATCACTTTGCATTTGTCTGGATTAAACTCCATCTGCCATTTCTGTGCCAAAGTTGCCAATCCATCTCTATTCCTGTTGTATCCTTTCACAATCGTTAGCACTATCAGCAACTCCACCAATCTTCGTATCATCTGCAAACTTACTAATCAGACCACCCACGTTTTCCTCCAGATCGTTTATATATACTACAAACAACAGAGAACCTAAGACTGATCCCCGTGGAACACCACTAGTTACCAAACGTGTGGGGCAACTTTTTCTCACAGAGGATGGTGTGTTTATGCAATGAGTTGCCAGAGAAAGTGGTAGTGGCGGTACAATTACACTATTCAAAAGGCATTTAGACAGGCACATGAAAAGGAAGGGTATAGAAGGATATATTAGAGCATAGGAGCAGGAATAGGCCATCTGGCCCATCGAGCCTGCTCTGCCATTCAATAAGAACATGGCTGATCATTTCATGCACTCAGCTCCACTTGCCTGCCCACTCACCAAGACCCTCAGTTTCTTTATTGTTCAACTTTGCTTTAAAAAAATTCAATGAGGTAGCCTCAACTGCTTCACTGGGCAGACAATTCCACAGATTCACAACCCTTTGGGTGAAGAAGTTCCTCCTCAACTCAGTCCTAAATCTGCTGCACCTTATAGAATCCCTACAGTGTGGAAACAGACCCTTCAGTCCAACAAGTCCACACTGACCCTCAGAGCATCCCATGCAGACCCATCCCCCTATAACCCACCTAATCTACACACCCCTGGTCACTACGAGACAATTTAGCATGCCCAATCCACCCAGCTTGCACACCTTTGGACTGTGGGAGGAAACTGGAGCACCCGGAGAACGTGCAAGTTCCACACAGACAGTCGCCCGAGGCTGGAATCGAACCTGGGTCCCTGGCGCTGTGAGGCAGCAGTACTAACCACTGAACCACCGTGCCACCCCTTATTTTGAGGATGTGTCCCCTAGGGCATTCTTGTTCCACCCGCCAGTGGAAACAACCTCCCTGCTTCTAACTTCTCTATTACCTTCATAATTTTATATGTTTCTGTAAGATTCCCCCCTCGTTCTTCTAAATTCCAATGAGTATTGTCCCAGTCTACTCAGTCTTTCTTCATAAGCCAACCCTCTGGACTCCAGAATCAACTTAGTGAACCTCTTTTGCATCCCCTCTATTGCTGGTACTTGCAGATGTGGCTTCACCAGGACCCTATACAGCTGCAACATAAACTCCATTCCTCTAACAATGAAGGACAATATTTCATTTGCCACCTTAATTACCTGTTGCACCTGCAAACCAATTTTTTGTGTTTCACGTACGAGGACACTCCGGTCCCTCTGCACAGCAGCATGCTGTAATTTTTCACCATTTAAATAATAGTCCATTTTGCTGTCGTTTATACCAAAATGGATGGCCTCATCTTTACCAATATTGTACTCCATCTGCCGTCCCTTGCCCATTCACTTAACTATATTTATATTGCTCTGCAGACTTTCAGTGTCCTCTGCAAACATGCTCTACCACTCATTTTAGTGCCATCTGCGAACTTTAACACACCACACATGGTTCCCAAAAATAAATCATCTGTGTAAATTGTAAACAATTGGGAGATGAGAAGATGGACCAGTTTGGGCCGAAGGGCCTGTTTCCATGCTGTATTACACCATGACTGTATGAGAAGAAGTTACTTCTCTCAAAACGTTGTGAATCTGTTGAATTCACTAATCCAGAATGCAGTGGTTGCTGGGACTTGAGATGAGCTCAGCCATAACTGTATTAAATGGCGAAGCAGGCTTGAGGGGCTGAATTGTCTACTCCTGCACCTTGATTCTTATAGAGGTATAGAGTCATACAGCATGGAAATAGATCCTTCAGTCTAACCATAATCCCAAGCTAAACTAGTCCTACCTGCCTGCATTTGGCCCATATCTATCCAAACATTTCTTATTCATGTACTTATCTAAATGTCTTTTAAACTTTATAACTGTAACCACGTCCTCCACTTCCTCTGGCAGTTCATTCCACACATGAACCGCTCTGTGTAGAAAAAAAAAATTGTCCCTCATATCATTTTTAAATCTTTTTCCTCTCACCTGAAGAATGTGCCCCCCATTCTTGAAATCCCTCACCCTAGGGAAAGGTTACCTACCATTCACCTTCTCTTTACCCCTCATGATTTTATTTTCTTACTGCATTTTATAAACCTCAATACATCCCAAAACAGTTTGTAATCAATTAAGCACTTTTAAAGTGTGGTTACTGTTATAACATTGCATTTTTAGGTTGCCAGCTTGTCACGTAAAATGATATTTCTGATATTCAGATTATAGGGGGTCCTTAATTTATGAACGTCCGACTCATGAACACTCGTACTCGCGATCGCATATGGGGATGTAATTTCAAAGACTCTACATACGATCATTCCCTGTACTGATGAATGGCCCCTTTATAGTATTCTGTGTTGCATTCTGATTTGCATACAAATCAACCTGTGAACAATTTCCAGAACGGAATCCGTTCACACCTGGGTTTTGGCTATAATTGAAAGATATATGTCACTATTTGTTTATAGCAGGGAAATCCTGTATTTCTGTGTTGAATACACCAGTTCAAAAATAATTCTTCTAATTGAGTCCTTCACTGTTAACTCTTATTCTTTCCCTTTATTCAGTGATGTGATCGCCTTTGAGAAGGCTTACTGTGAATACAGACTGAACCGAATAGAAACAGCATTGAAGACTATTGAAAATATAGACCAACAAACTGACAAGTTAAAGGAGCTATATGGACAAGTGGTATGAAGTTTTCTTTCTCGTATGGTAACTGTTGACAGCTGAAGTGAATGAATTATCTCACCTACAGCAGTTGCAGTTAGCAGTACTGCTAAAAGCACTGAACTTTAAATCGAAATATCAAAGTAAGGTAAGCTGCATATATTGAAAGTATAAAGTAGGTTTAATGAGCCACAACTATGCAAAATGCTGGTCAGATCTATTAATGGTTCCGGTTGTCTGTAAGTATACCTACTGTAGTCTTGTCAAGGTGATTCAGTAAAAACCACTGTGACATAAGGGGTAACAAGGTGTAGAGGGTCTAGGCCCGAAACGTCAGCCTTCCTGCTCCTGTGATGCTGCTTGGCCTGCTGTGTTCATCCAGCTCTACACCTTGTTATCTCAGATTCTCCAGCATCTGCAGTTCCTACTATCTCTGTGACATAAGGGGCTTGTTTTACATAGATCTGGAATGTACTTTCAGGGAATGTGGTAGGTGCAAACTGTTGCGGGTAAATCTGGACGAGTTACCTTTAATGCAGCTACTTATTAAGAAATCTCACAGCCAATAAAGTACTGAAACAATGATTTCAATTTTATTGCATGTAGTGACCAAAATAAGACTCTTAAAGTGGGCAAGTTAAGCCTCACAGCTCAACTTGGTTATTACCCGATTAATGGCCGACTTTAGCTACAATTCCAACCAACAGTGTCTGTATTTTGATGTCCAGATTTTGATCCTCGTGAAGTGTTGTTCTTTGAAGTTCTACTGCTGAAATTGTTCTGGTGTTAGTCGTCTTGACGACTTATTGATAATTCTTTAGATTCTTGCATCCTCTGAAACCATCAAGTCCGCAGCTTGCCTTATCAGAAGTAGCTTCCCTATAGTATTAAACTCCTTGTGTCAAGTTTTTTGCCACTCTCTCAACCCATCTATATGCCCTCGTATATTCCTTATGTCCTCATCAAATTTGAATACATTAAACTCTGCCCACCATTTCCAAGTCATTCATTTAGAAAGCAAATAATTGAGGTTCTAGGACTGACCCCTGTAGCACTTCATGAATTATGTCTTTCCAATATGATAAAGGCTTACTTGTCTTCTGTATTAAAATATCCTCAATGTGTATATTGTCTCCAATACTGTGAGCTTCCATCTTATGCAAAATCTTTTGTGTAGTACCTTATTGATTTTTTTTGGAAATCCAAATACGCTTCATCTACTGGTTCCCTTTTATAAGTCCTGCTTCCAATACAAAGAGCAGCACAGCACAAGAACAGACCCACCAAGCCTGCAATGATACATTGCTTTTCTAAAATAAAAACCTTTCGCCTTGACAC
Source organism: Rhincodon typus (assembly GCF_021869965.1). Classification (NCBI taxonomy): domain Eukaryota; kingdom Metazoa; phylum Chordata; class Chondrichthyes; order Orectolobiformes; family Rhincodontidae; genus Rhincodon; species Rhincodon typus. The sequence goes on from NC_063332.1 coordinate 178,135,461, forward strand.
AATCTGTATCCCTCTATTCCCTGCCTATTCATGTATCTGCCAAGATGCCTCTTAAATATTGCTGTTGTATCTGCTTCTACTGTATCCTATGGCAGTGCATTCCAGGCACTTAGCACCCTCTTTGTAAAAAAAAAAAAGAACTTCCTCTCACATCTCCTATAAACTTTCCCCCTTTGACCTTAAAGTTATGTCGGTCATAATTTGATAAACTTTTACCAGGTTGCCACTCAGTCTCTGATGCTAAAGTGAAAACAAACCAAGTTTGTCTAATCTCTCCTCGTGGCTAATACCCTTCAAACCAGGATAAATCCTAGTAAACCTGTACTGTATCCTCTCCAAAGCCTCCACATCCTTCTGGTTGTGTGATGACTAGAACTATACAAAATATTCCAAATATGGCATAACTAAGGTTCTATATAGCTGCAATATGACTTACCAATTTTGAGACTTATGCCTCGACCAATGAAAACAAGCATGCCATATGCCTAGATCCCTCTGTACGTTAGGACTTCTAAGAGGTCTGCCATTTACTGTATATTTCCTTCTGCATTAGATCTTCCAAAATGCATCACTTCACGTTTGTCTAGAATAAACTCCATATGCCATTTCTCCGTGCAAGTCTCCAGCCTGTCTACATCCTGCTGTATCCTCTGGCAGTCCTCCTCATTATCCTCAGCTCCCCCGATCTTTGTGTCATCTTCAAACTTACGACTCAGTCCGCCTAAGTTCTCCTCCAAATCATTTATATATCTTAAAAGCAATGGGGTCCTAGTACTGATCCCTGAGGAATACCACTGATCACAGATCTCCAGTCTGAAAAACACCCTTCCACCACTTTTCTGCCTTCTATGACTAATTCTGTATCCATTTTACCAGCTTATAGCGGGTCGCATGTGACTTCACCTTCTGTATCAGCCTGCTATGAGGGACCTTGTCAAAGGCCTTGCTAAAGTCCATGTAGACAACATCCATTGCCCTGCCCTGGGTAGAAATGTCAATTACGAGGAAGCATAGATTTTAAGCTGAAAGGGGGAAAGTTTACAGGAGATGTGAGAGGCAAGTTTTTTATTTAACACAGAGGGTGGTAAGTGCCTGGAATCCACTGCTAGAGGAGACAGTTGAAGCAGATACAATAGCAAGATTGCAAAGAAACCTTGATCAATTGAGTTATTGGACTGAAGAGTGGCAGATGGAGTTTAATTTGAATAAATGTGAGGTATTGCATTTTGCTAAAACAAACAAGGGCAGGACTTATACAATTAAAATTTGTGTCTTGGGGTGGTGGGGTAGAACAGAGAGACTTAGGGGTTCAGGTACATAATTCTTAGAAGTTTGTGCCACACATAGATAGGGTGGGCAAGAAGACGTTTACCATATTTGTCTTCTTTGCTCAGATTTTTGAGTTTAGGAGTTGAGGTGTTATGTTGAAGTTGTACAAGACACGTTGGTGAGGCCTCTTCTGACGTACTGTATCCAGTTTTGGTTGCCCTCTTATAGAAAGAATATTATTACGCTGGAGAGGGTTCAGAAGAGATTTACCAGGATGTTGCCAGGAATGAGAGTTTGTGTCATAAGGAGAGGCTGGATAAGCTGGGATGTTTTTTCACCGGAGTGTAGGAGGTCGAGGGGTGATCTTAGAGAGGTTTATAAAATCATGAGGTTTTATATAAGATGAATGGCAGGTGTATTTTCCCTAGGGTGGGGAATTTCAAGACTAGGGGCACATTTTTAAGGTGAAAGAAGAAAAATTTTTAAAAGACACGAGGGACAAATTTTTTTTTTTTTTTACATAGTGGCTCGTGTGTGGAATGAACTTCCAGAGGAAGTGGTGGATGTGGGTGCAGTTATAACATTTAAAAGACATTTAGATAAGTACATGAAAAAGAAGTGTTTGGAGGGATCTGTTCAAAACGCAGGTAGGTGGGACTCGTTCAGTTTGGGATTATGGTTGGTACAGACTGGTTGGACGGACGGTTTGGTTTCCATGCTGTGTGACCCTATGACTATGCCCTCTTTGTCATTTCCTTAAAAAAATTTAATCAAGTTTGTGAGACATGACCTCCCCTGAACAAAGTCATGCTGCCTATCTGTAATAAGTCCATATTTTTCGAAATGTGAGTAAATTCTGTCCCTGAGAATCTTCTCCAACAATTTCCTTAGCACGAATGTAAGGTTCACCATTTTATAATTTCCTGGATTATTCCTGGTGCCCTTAAACAAAGGAATGATGTTGGCTATTCTCCATTCCTCTGGGATCTCTCTTAAAGAGAGGATACAAACATTTCCTACAAAGCCCCATCGATTTTCTCAATTACCTCCTTCAGTATTCTGGGATAGATTCCATCAGGTCATAGAGATGTACAGCACAGAAACAGACCCTTTGGTTCAACTTATCCATGCTGACCAGATATCCTAAATTAATCTAGTCCCATTTGCCAGCACTTGGCCGATATCTCTCTCAAACCTTCCTATTCATATACCCATCCAAATGCCTTTTAAATGTTGTAATTGTACCAGCCTCCGCTATCTTCTCTGGCTACTCATTCCATACACACACTACCACCTGTGTGAAAAAGTTTCCCCTTTTAAATCTTTTCCCTCTCACCTTAAACCTGTGCCCTCTAGTCTTGGACTCCCCTACCCTGGCTTTGATGTCTCAATGTCGGCTGCAGAAATGTCTGTCTGTGCCTTTGACTCGAGAGTCCCTAGCACAATTGATCACTTGGAACCTGACATACCTCTCATTACAGTAGAGCCAGTCTTGGTACCAGAAACCTGGCTGTCAGTATTACATTCCCCCGAGAGTCCATCACTCTCTACATTATCCAAAAGAGTATACTTGTTTAAGATGGGGATAGCCACAGGAGACTTTTGCACTATCTGCCTACCTCTCCTACCTTTCCTAAAGGTAACCCATCTACCCAACTCTATCGTGGCCTTTCTACCTTCCTGAAACTGCCATCCATCACACCCCCTGGCTCCTGTAAATTCCTCATCGCGTCTAACTGCTGCTCCAACCAACCCATGCGATCCAGTAGGATTTGCAACCAAACACACTTCCTGCAGACATAATCCCTAATCTCCTACATCCAAAAGGAAGAGCACATCACTTGACTAAAGGCCATCTATGCACCTTAACAATCCACAGGACCAGAAAATAGCACAGTCTTCCTGCCCTTAAAAACACTGCCCTATAATAACTTAATGCCTGTGTTATATATTTTTAAAAAAAGTTTAATGGAGACAGAACACAATAGAGCATATATATAAGAAAAACACCCTACTCATTATTGTAGATTTAAAAAAAATTAAGATTTCTTAAGACTTAGAAAATTGCTTAAAAATATCCCCAGCTGTGAGTAGTTGTGATGAGGTATGTCTAAGATCAGCTGTGAAATTTCACAGTTTGTTGATTTCTGTTGGTCTAAACTCCAATGTCGAGAGAAGCTAGGAACTTCACAGCCAGTCAGCTGTGAAGGTTCACTGCTCCTTTTTTTCCTGAACTCGAGAGCAGTTCTCAGAACAACCTCCCCCATGGTCTGCTGCTCTCTTTTCTCCCGTTTTAAAGTATCACTGTTTTGATTTTTTTTCAAAGTTCTAAAACAAAGCAACAGCTTATAAAACAGTTTCAGAGATAGTAGGAACTGCAGATGCTGGAGAATCTGAGACAACAAGGTGTCTCTAGGCCTGAAACGTCAGCCTACCTGCTCCTCTGATGCTGCTTGGCCTGCTGTGTTCATCCAGCTCTACACGTTGTTAGCATATAAAACAGTAATTACTTTGCCAAGAAATCGAGGAAATCAGCTTCATCATTGAAAAAACCTCAAAAAAAGGAGCAGCTCTTAAAGCCACAATTTTCTCCCATCCTAGGGACTTGCCTACCTTAATACTTTTCAAAATACTCAACGCCACTTCCTCTCTTATATCAACATGCAGTAGAATATCAACGTACCTGTCACAAGACTCACCATCTACCATGTCCATCTCTTTTGTGAATGCCGGTGCAAAGTGTTTGTTAAGGACCTCACTCATTTCCTTTGGCTCCGTGCATAATTTTCCTCCTTTGTCCTTTTCTCTAGCCAACTTCTTGTTTCTTTTATATATGAACTCCATGGGATTTTCCTTAATCCTGTTTGCCAAGGACTTTTCATGGCCCCTTTTTGCCCTCCTAAGTCTTTTCTATATTCTTCGAGAGCTCTATCTGTCTTCAGTTACTCTTCCTGCCGAGGTCGTTAGTAGCAATGTGTACCTCCCTTTTGAAAATGTCTTGTGCCTGCTCAGAGACATTCTTGACCCTGACACGAGGGAGGTAACACACCATCCTGGGGTCTCTTTTGCAGCCACAGAAATGCCTGTCTGTGCCCCTAACTCTTGATCTGTAAAGAACTCTAGCCAGTTTGTGAAACATAATTTTCGTTTAACAAAACCACATTAAGTCTGTTTGATTACATTAAGAATAAAGCATTAAGAATAAAGAACAAAGAAAATTACAGCACAGGGACAGGCCCTTCGGCCCTCCAAGCCTGCGCCGATCCAGATCCTTTGTCTAAACCTGTTGCCTATTTTCCAAGGATCTGTATCCCTCTGCTCCCTGCCCATTCTTGTATCTGTCTAGATACATCTTAAATGATGCTATTGTGCCCGCCTCCACCACCTCCGCTGGCAAAGCGTTCCAGACACCCACCACCCTCTGCGTAAAGAACTTTCCACGCATATCTCCCTTAAACTTTTCCCCTCTCACCTTGAAATCGTGACCTCTAGTAATGGAGTCCCCCACTCTGGGAAAAAGCTTCTTGCTATCACCCTGTCTATACCTCTCATGATTTTGTAGACCTCAATCAGGTCCCCCCTCAACCTCCATCTTTCTAATGTAAATAATCCTAATCTACTCAACCTCTCTTCATAGCTAGCACCCTCCATACCAGGCAACATTCTGGTGAACCTCCTCTGCACCCTCTCCAAAGCATCCACATCCTTTTGGTAATGTGGCGACCAGAAGTGTACGCAGTATTCCAAATGTGGTCGAACCAAAGTCCTATACAACTGTAACATGACCTGCCAACTCTTGTACTCAATACCCCGTCCGATGAATGAAAGCATGCCGTATGCCTTCTTGACCACTATATCGACCTGTGTTGCCACCTTCAGGGTACAATGGACTTGAACACCCAGATCTCTGTGTATCAATTTTCCCCAGGGCTTTTCCTTTCACCGTATAGTTCGTTCTTGAACTGGATCTTCCAAAATGCATCACCTTGCATTTGCCTGGATTGAACTCCATCTACCATTTCTCTGCCCAACTCTCCAATCTATCTATATTCTGCTGCATTCTCTGACAGTCCCCTTCACTATCTGCTACTCCACCAATCTTAGTGTCATCTGCAAACTTGCTAATCAGACCATCTGTACCTTCCTCCATATTATTTATGTATATCACAAACAACAGTGGTCCCAACATGGATCCCTGTGGAATACCACTGGTCACAGTTCTCCATTTTGAGAAACTCCCTTCCACTACAACTGTCTGTCTCCTGTTGCCCAGCCAATTCTGTATCCATCTAGCTAGTACACCCTGGACCCCATGCGACTTCACTTTCTCCATCAGCCTACCATGGGGAACCTTATCAAACGCCTTACTGAAGTCCATGTATATGACATCTACAGCCCTTCCCTCATCTATCAACTTTGTCACTTCCTCAAAGAATTCTATCAAGTTGGTAAGACATGAACTTCCCTGCACAAAACCATGCTGCCTATCACTAATAAGCCCATTTTCTTCCAAATGTAAATAGATCCTATCCCTCAGTACCTTCTCCAGCAGCTTCCCCACCACTGACGTCAGGCTCACCGGTCTATAATTACCTGGATTATTCTTGCTACCCTTCTTAAACAAGGGGACAACATTAGCAATTCTCCAGTCCTCCGGGGCCTCACCCGTGCTCAAGGATGCTGCAAAGATATCTGTTAAGGCCCCAGCTATTTCCTCTCTCGCTTCCCTCGGTAACCTGGGATAGATCCTATCCGGACCTGGGGACTTGTCCACCCTAATGCCTTTTAAAATACCCAAAACTTCCCCCCCCCTCCTTGTGCCAGCTTGACCTAGAGTAATCAAACATCTATCCCTCACCTCAACATCCGTCATGTCCCTCTCCTCAGTGAATACCGACGCAAAGTACTCATTTAGAATCTCACTCATTTTCTCTGACTCCTCGCATAACTTCCCTCCTTTGTCCTTGAGTGGGCCAACCCTTTCTTTTGTTATCCTCTTGCTCCTTATGTACAAATGAAAGGCTTTGGGATTTTCCTTAACCCTGTTTGCTAAAGATATTTCATGACCCCTTTTAGCCCTCTTAATTCCTCGTTTCAGATTGGCCCTACTTTCCCGATATTCTTCCAAAGCTTTGTCTGTTTTCAGTCGCCTAGACCTTATGTATGCTTCCTTTTTCCTCTTTGCTAGTCTCACAATTTCACCTCTCATCCGTGGTTCCCTAATCTTGCCCTTTCTATCCCTCATTTTCACAGGGACATGTCTGTCCTGCACTCTGAGCAACCTCTCTTTAAAAGCCTCCCACATATCAAATGTGGATTTACCCTCAAACAGCTGTTCCCAATCCACATTCCCCAGCTCCTGCTGAATTTTGCTATAGTTGGCCTTCCCCCAGTTCAGCACTCTTCCTTTAGGACCACTCTTGTCTTTGTCCATCAATATTGTAAAACTTACGGAATTGTGATCACTGTTCCCAAAGTAATCCCCTACTGAAACTTCAACCACCTGGCCGGGCTCATTCCCAACACCAGGTCCAGTATGGCCCCGTCCCGAGTTGGACTATTTACATACTGCTCTAGAAAACCCTCCTGGATGTTCCGTACAAATTCTGCTCCATCTAAACCCCTAACACTGAGTGATTCCCAGTCAATGTTGGGAAAATTAAAATCTCCCATCACCACTACCCTGTTGCTCCTACATCTTTCCATAATCTGTCGACATATTTGTGCCTCTATCTCACTCTCGCTGTTGGGAGGCCTGTAGTACAGCCCCAACATTGTTACCCCACCCTTCCTATTTCTGAGCTCTGCCCATATTGCCTCACTGCTCGAGTCCTCCATAGTGCCCTCCTTCAGCACTGCTGTGATATCCTCTTTGATCAGTAATGCAACTCCTCCACCCCTTTTACCTCCCTCTCTCTCCCGCCTGAAGCATCTGTATCCTGGGATATTTAGTTGCCAATCTTGCCCTTCCCTCAACCAAGTCTCAGTAATAGCAATAACATCATACTCCCAGGTACTAATCCAAGCCCTAAGTTCATCTGCCTTACCTACTACACTTCTCGCATTAAAACAAATGCACCTCAGACCACCAGTCCCTTTGCGTTCATCATCTGCTCTCTGCCTACTCTTCCCCTTAGTCACACTGACTTCATTGTCTAGTTCCTTACAGGTTTTAGTTACTACTTCCTTACTGTCCACTAACCACCTTATTTGGTTCCCATCCCCCTGTCACATGAGTTTAAACCCTCCCCAACAGCGTTAGCAAAAGCAGATCCTAGGACATTGGTTCCAGTCCTGCCCAGGTGTAGACCGTCCGATTTGTAATAGTCCCACCTCCCCCAGAACCGGTCCCAACGTCCCAAAAATCTGAAACCCTCCCTCCTGCGCCATCTCTAGCCACTCATTTATCCTGCCTATTCTTTCATTTCTACTCTGATTAGCACGTGGCACTGGTAGCAATCTTGAGAATACTACCTCTGAGGCCCTACTTTTTAATTTGGCTCCTAACTCCCTAAATTCTGCTTGTAGGGCCTCATCCCGTTTATTACCTATATCATTGGTGCCTGTATGCACCACAACAGCTGGCTGTTCACCCTTCCCCTTTCAGAATGTCCTGCAGTCGATCTGAGACGTCCCTGACCTGTGCACCTGGGAGGCAACATACCATTCGGGAGTCTCGTTTTCGACCACAGAACCGCCTATCTACTCCCCTTACAATCAAATCCCCTCTGACTATAGCCCTTCCACAATTAAGGTTCTCTAAATATGCTATATCTCTCCTAATAATGAAATCTTTCTTTTTCCCAATGATAATAGATTAACTGGCCTTTTATTTGCTGCTTTCTATCTTCCAACCTTCTTTAACAGGGGCACCACATTGTTCCTATCCCTTTAAGTCCTCCTGGAAAATAGAGTGTTCTGGAATATTTTGAGCAATGCAATGACTATTTTTGTAATCAGTTACTTTAAAACTTTTGGATACATGCTGTCTAGCCCTGATGACTTGTTTGTGTTTAATCCGCTAATTTGTCAAATACTTTTTCCCTTGTAATAAAGACCGGTAAATGACTTTTCCTGCCATTTGCACCTTGCTTATCTGATATCTTTCAGATGTTTCTACTGTCTTCTGCCGTGAAATCTGATGCAGAATTTTGGTATAAATTATCTGTAATTTCCCTATTCCCCATTATCAGTTCCCCAGCTGCATTCTCCAAGGGTTCCATGTACACTTTAGCTATTTTCTTTCTTTATCCTGGTAGAAGGATTTGTTGTTTGTTTTTATATTGTCAATTTACTTTCGTCATTAATTTTCTCACTTTTTATTTCCTTTTTTAGTTACCTGGTTCATGAAAATAAAAAAATCCCAATCCTCTGGTGTACTGCTAGTTATCACTACTTTGATTCCTTAGCTTTTGATTGGGAACTCTCCTTGACCACATTTGTTAACCATGGGTGGTTCACCCTTCTCATCAAATCCTTTTTGACTGGAATAATCTTTTATTGAGTATTGAATTACTTGCTTAAATGTCTGCTGCTGGGGTCATCTACTCGACTTCCTCTTGATCTATTTTATATGTCCACTTCAGACAACACTTTCTTCATACCTCCTTAACTATTTATGTTGAGGACACTGAATTAAGACCTAAGTTGCTCTCCCTCAAACTGAATTTGAAATTCTCCTGTGGTGTAATCACTACTCCCTGGAGGATTGTTAACTATGAGATCTCTTATTAATCCTACCCCCTTTACACATTACTTGGTCAAGAATATCCTGTTCTATAATATATCGCTCTATGAAACACTCCCTTAAGCACTTTACAAATGTGTCTCCTGTGCTATACTTGCCCATCTGATTTGTACAGTGAATATGCAGATTAAAATCACCCTTGACAATTGTGGTGCCCATCTTGCATGTCCCCAATATTTCTTGGTTTATACTTTTGCTATAGGGAAGCGACTCTTCAGAGGAGTCCCTTTGGATGATTCCCACCCATGACTTCTTTGCCTTATTTCTACTGAAACTGATTCTGTATCACAGTCTTTTGTGCTATATCACTATTCACTCCAACACTAACACCTTTCTTTATTAATAGCACTCCAATGCTTCATTTTCCTTTTTGCTTATTTTCTAGAAAGTAAAATAACCTTGAATATTGAGTTCCCAGTCTTGGTCATCCTGCAACTTTATCTCTAATAGTTACTAAGTCATATTTATTTATTTTTGGCATTAACTCATCTATCTTGTTACAAGTAATGTGTGCATTCAGATAAAGAGCCTTAAGCTTTGACTTATTACCTTAATTACTTACTCTGACTCTAATTTCTCCACCACTCTTCTTGCAAACATTTTCTGCCCCTTCCTGTCACACTTTAGTTAATGTTACCTCTTGACTACCCAGCACTTCTGCTGTCTCTTTTTAATTTTTAAAAAAAAATTCCTTTCAATTAACTAATCACTATAATTAGTTTAAGGCTCTATCTGCAGCCCAGTTATATGATTCACTAGAACAATGGTCCTAGCATGGTTCAAATGAAGCCTGACCCAACAGAACAGCTCACTGTTTCCCCACTACTGATGTCCAATGAATCAGAATCTCATTTCCCTATCACCAGTCTTTGTGCCACATATTTACCCTACTAATCTTATTTATCCAATGCCAATTTCCATGTAGCTTGGGTAGTAATCCTGATACTATTGCCTTTGTGATTCTGCTTTTTATTTAGGCCCAAACTGCTCATAATCCCTCAACAGAATATCTTTTCTATTGCTACCTATGTTGTTGGAACCTACATGGACCATGACAACTGGATCCTTTCCCTTCCTGTCCATATTACACTCCAGTGCAGAGGACATGTGCTTAACCTTGGCATCAGCTAGGCAACCAACTTTGGGAGTATCTGCAGCAAAGTCAGAGAACAATACATATTTTCCTAACAGTACAGTATCCCATTACAGCGACATTTCCCTTATACCCCTGCCATTTGAAAAGTTCCCTGTCCCATGGCGGTTTTGGTCAGTTTGTTCATTCTTCCTGCCATGTGCCCTTGTCCACACCGCAAACAAGAACCTGGTACATAGTGGATAAAAATCGAGAGAACTGCGGATGCTGTAAATCAGGAACAAAAACAGAAGTTGCTGGAATAGCTCAGCAGGTCTGGCAGCGTCTGTGAAGAAAAAAATCAGAGTTAACGTTTTGGGTCTGGTGACCCTTCTCAGAACTGATGGTAGCTGGGAAAATGTCAGTTTATATGCAGAAAATAGGAGGAGAGGGTGGGGTAGGGAGTAAACAATAGGTTAAAGCCTAAAGAGAGAGAAGAGCAGTTGGGCAGATAAAGGTGTTGATTATGATCCAGCTGGGAGGGTGAATAGTTGTTAATGGGAACTGTTAGTGACTAACAACAGGTGGTGTGTATTGGCAGGCTATGTGATAACAAGGCCTGGTGTGTGAAGTAGGGGGGCTAGGATGTGGGAGAATTTAGGCCCTAAAATTATTGAACTCTATATTGAGTCCGGAGGGATGCAGGGTCCCCAAGCGGAAAATGAGGTGTTGTTCTTCCAGCTTGTGCTGATCTTCGCTGGAACACTGCAGCAAGCCAGAGACAGAGATGTTGGCCAGGGAACAGGGTGGTGCGTTAAAGTGGCAGGCAACAGGTAGTTCAGGGTCTTTTTTGTGAGCAGAATGTAGATGTTCTGCGAAGCGATCACCCAATCTACGCTTTGTCTCCCCAGTATAGAGGAGACCACATTGTGAGCAGCGAATGCAGTAGATGAGATTCTGGGAAGTGCACGTGAAGTGTTGGTTCACCCGGAAGGTATGTTTAGGCCCTCGGATAGTGGGGAGGGAGGAGGTAAATGGGCAGGTGTTGCACCTTTGCTGGTTACAGGGGAAGGTGCCATAAGGGTGTTGGGGGTGAAGGAAGTGTGGACCAGGGTGTCCTGGAGGGAATGGTCCTTGCGGAAGGGAGACAAGGGATGGGGGGGGAATATGTGTCTGGTGGTGGCATCTCACTGGAGGTGGTGGAAGTGGCCTTTGATGATCTTCTGGATGTGGATGCTGATGGGATGGTAGGTAAGGACAAGGGGAACCCTACCGCTGTATGCGGGAGGGAAGAGAGGGGGTGAGAGCGAAAGTGTGGGAGATGGGTTGGACCCGGTTGAGAGCCCTGTCGACAACGGTGCTAGGGAATCCTCAATTGAGGAAGAAGGTGGATATTTCGGAGGCTCCCTTGTCAAAGTTGGCCTCATCTGAACATAAAGACTCCATCTGATTCTTTCAGTTCCTCTGTTTCCGTCGTACACGGACAACACCCTACCCCACCCCACTCCCCCTCCTATTTTCTGCATGTAAACTGACGTTTTCCCAGGTACCATCATTTCTGAGGAAGGGTCACTGGACCTGAAATGTTAACTCTGATTTTTTTCTTCACAGATGCTGCCAGACCTGCTGAGCTTTTCCAGCAACTTCTGTTTTTGTTTCTGGTACATAGTGGACATGGCTTGGGCTCCTCCAAAGCTAAATTCTGGATCCCAGTAACTGCCTCACTTGTAGTCACACCCTCTAGTTCCTGACCACAGACGAAATTTGATGTAATTAACCTAAGGAGTATGACATCTCCTGAAACACGACATAGTGCCCCTCCATGATATGTCACAGCGTCTGCAGTTCGGTCTCACAGTTAATTGACTGAAACGGTGGTTGTCTGATCATGGTTCAGATTGTGAATATCTACTTACGTGTTGCATATTGCATCTTGTGTATTAGAATATAACTGTCAGTTTTAGGAATTAAAGTTTTAACTTAGGTAAATTGAGTCATATGGTTAAAAAGGTGACATTCTCAAGTGAACATAATCCACACAAGCCAAGGTTAAATTAACATGTATTTACCATGACAGAGTTGATAGTGGAATGAATGTCAATTTCTGGACACTGGGATAGAACCATGGTGTCCATTGTTATCTCAGTTTAAGGAGACAAAAGCTAGCAATTCTAAGAAAGAGTTATAAACTGCTTGAGGGATATAAATTATTTATGTGAGATGTAGAGTCAAAGGCTGCGTAAAATAATTTGTTTGCATTTCTGGTTGAATCATTCCAGGGCATACTGTGTTATCATGGAGATTGTCAGTATGCAACTTGGATAGAATGGATAGAAGATTGGCTCTCTGGAAAAAAGCAGAGAGTGGGGTTAAAAGGGTCTTTCTCAGGATGGCAGACATGATCATATTGATGGAGCAGGCTTCAAGGGCTGTATGGTGTACTTCTGCTCCTCGTTTCTATGTTAACCATAAGACCGTAAGACATAGGAGCAGCAATTAGACCATTCGGCCCATCGAGTCTGCTCGGCAATTCAATCATGGCTGATAAGTTCCTTAACCCCATTCTCCCGCTTTCTACCCGTAACCCTTGGATGGCAGCCAGTGACAAGTGGTGTTCTGCAAGGCTCAGTGATGGGACCACAACTTCTCACTTTGTACATTAATGATCTAGATGAAGCAACTGTGGGCATTCTGGCTAAGTTTGCAGATGATTAAAAGATAGGTGGAGGGACAGGTAGTATTGAGGAGGTGGGAAGGCTGCAGAATGATTTGGACAGGTTAGGAGAGTGGGCAAAGGAGTGGCAGATGGAGTACAACATGGGAAAGTGTGAGGTCATGCACTTTGGTAAGAAGAATAAAAGCATGGACTATTTTCTAAATGGGGAGAAAATTCAGAAATCTGAAATGCAAAGAGACTTGGGAGTTCTAGTCCAGGATTCTCTCAAGGTAAACTTGCAGGTTGAGTCAATAGTCAGGAAGTCAAATGCAATGTTGGCATTTATTTTGAGAGGACTTGAATATAAAAGCAGGGATGTACTACTGAGGCTTTATAAGGCCCTCGTCAGGCCGCATTTGGAGTATTGTATGCAGTTTTGGGCCCCATATCTTAGGAAGGATGTACTGACCTTAGAACAGGTTCAGAGGAGGTTCACTAGAAAGATCCCAGGAATGAAAAGCTTAACCTATGAGGAACGTTTGAGGACTCTGGGACTAGACTCATTGGAGTTTAGAAGGATGAGGGGGTTCTAATTGCAGCTTACAGAATACTGAATGGCCTGGACAGAGTCAATGTTGGGAATATGCTTCCATTGGTAGGAGAGACTAGGACCTGAGGGCACAGCCTTCGAGTAAAGGGAAGACTTTTTAGAACGGAGGTAAGGAGAAACTTCTTCAGCCAGAGAGTGGTGAATCTGTGGAATTCACTGCCACAAGGCTGTGGAGGCCAGGTCATTGATTACATTTAAGACAGAGATAGATAGGTTCTTGATTATCAAGAGGATCAAGGGTTACAGGGAGAAAGCGGGAGAATAGGGTTAAGGAACTTATCAGCCATGATTGAATTCCCGAGCAGACTCGATGGGCCGAATGGTCTAATTGCTGCTCCTATGTCTTACGGTCTTATGGTTAACATAGAAACGAGGAGCAGAAGTACACCATACAGCCCTTGAAGCCTGCTCCATCAATATGATCATGTCTGGTCCTCGATGTCAAATCCATATTTCTGCCTTCTCCGTACTCTTCGATGGCTTAATATCTAAAAAATTGTCAATTTCTTTCTTGAACACATTCAGTGACGCAGCCTTGACAGCCTTCTGTAGTAGTGAATTCCATAGGTTGACCACTGTCTGAAATGTTTTCTCACCTGAGCCCTAAATGGTCTACCCATACGAGACTATGACCCCTAGTTCTAAACGCCCAGTCGAGGGAAACATCCTCCTTGCATCTAGTTTATTGACTCCTGTTAGAATTTTATGTGTTTCAATCAGATCCCCTCTTAATCCATCTAAACCTTAGTGAATACAGGCCCTGTCGACCCAATCTCTCCATTTATGACTGTCCTGCCATCCCTAGTACCAGCCAAGTAAACATTTGCTGCACTCCTTCTATGGCAAGTATATTCTCTCTTAGGTTCAGTCTGAAGGAGTTAGATATAGCTCTTAGCACTAAAGAGATCAAAGTGGGAAAAAATGGGAATAGGGTACCATGTTGGGTGATCAGCCATAATCACGTTGAATGGCAGAATGGGCTCGAAGGACCAAATGGCCTACTCTTATTTTCAGTGTTTCTAAATAAAATACACAAGTATAAATTTTCAAAATTAGTGATAACAGGCCTCAAAACAACATTTCTGCTGTTCGTAGACCGAACTCCAGCTTGTGACAGTTCACCTGGTTTATAACACTAACTGTCAAATCTAGGTGCCTAAGCTATTGTTGTCAAAATTCTTTGCTTATTGGATGATAAGATTGGACTTGTCTGTGTCTGTGGTGAGATGTCTGATGACTTTGAAGTAACTAGCAGTGCAAACCAAGGATGGAATTTGGCTCTCTGACTCTTCAATTTTTTTTTGCTACGCAAACAGAAACCACCAGAGACATACCTGCAGACATCAACCTTGAGTTCTAGTCAGGAACTACTGAAAATAGAGTCCGCTCTCATGTGCTAAAATTGCCCATGATTGGAGGATGATCCTGGAATAAGAACATAAGAACGTAAGAACTCGGAGCAGGAGTAGGCCATCTGGCCCCTCGAGCCTGCCCCGCCATTTAATAAGATCATGGCTGATCTTTGAGACTCAGCTCCACTTACCCACCCACTCGCTATATCCCTTAATTCCTTTACTGTTCAAAAATTTATCTAGCCTTGCCTTAAAAACAATCAGTGAGGTAGCTTCAACCACTTCACTGGGCAGGGAATTCCACAGATTCACAACCCTTTGGGTGAAGAAGTTCCTCCTGACCTCAGTCCTACATCTGCTTCCCTTTATTTTGAGGCGATGCCCTCTAGTCCTAGTTTCACCTGCTAGCGGAAACAACCTCCCTGCCTCCACTTTATCTATTCCCTTCATAATCTTAAATGTTTCTATAAGATCTCCCCTCATTCTTCTGAATTCCAGTGAGTATAATCCCAGTCTACTCAGTCTCTCCTCATAATCCAACCCTCTCAACTCTGGAATCAACCGAGTGAATCTCCTCTGCACCCCCTCCAGTGCTAATATATCTCTTCTCAAGTAAGGAGACCAAAACTGCACACGGTACTGCAGGTGTGGCCTCACCAGGACCCTATACAGCTGCAGCATAGCCTCCCTGTTTTTAAACTCCATCCCTCAAGCAATGGCAGACAAAATTCCATTTGCCTTTTTAATCACCTGCTGCACCTGCAATCCCACCTAAAGCGATTCATGCACAAGGACACCCAAGTCCCTCTGCACAGCAGCGTGCTGCAGTTTTTTACCATTTAAAACATAGTCCATTTTGCTGTTATACCTACCAAAATGGATGACCTCACACTTATCAACATTGTATTCCATCTGCCAGACCTTTGCCCACTCACTTAGACTATCTATATTTCTCTGCAGACTTTCAGTGTCTTCTGCACACTTTGCTCTACCACTCACCTTAGTGTCATCTGCAAACTTTGACACACCACACTTAGTCCCCAACTCCAAATCATCTATGTGAATTGTAAACAATTGAGGTCCCAACACTGATCCCTGAGGCACACCACTAGCCACTGACCGCCAACCAGAAAAACACCCATTTACCCCTACTCTTTGCTTTCTACTGGTCAACTGATTCTCTATCCATGCCAATACATTACCTGTAATACCGTGCAACTTTATCTTATGTAGCAGCCTTTGGTGTGGCGCCTTGTCAAATGCCTTCTGGAAATCCAGATACACCACATCCAGAGGTTCCCCATTGTCCACCATGCAAGTAATGTCCTCAACGAATTCCACCAAATCAGTTAAACATGACCTACCCTTCGTGAACCCATGCTGGGTGTTCCCAGTGGGACAATTTATATCCAGATGTCTTGCTATTTCTGCCTTAATGATAGATTCAAGCATTTTCCCCACTACCGAAGTTAAGCTAACTGGCCTATAGTTACCTGCTTTTTGTCTACTTCCTTTTTTAAAGAGTGGCGTCACATTGGCTGCTTTCCAATCTGCGGGAACCACTCCATAGTCCAGTGAATTTTGGTAAATAATTACTAGTGCATTTGCTATTTCCCCCATCACCTCTTTTAGTACCCTGGGATGCATTTCATCAGGGCCAGGAGACTTGTCTACCTTTAGCCCCATTAGCTTGCCCAGTACTGCCTCCTTAGTGATAATGATAGTTTCTAGGCCCTCACCTGCTATAACCTTCTTGCGATTTGTTTTCGGCATGTTACTTGTGTCTTCCACTGTGAAGACCGACACGAAATAACTGTTTAATGTCTCAGCTATTTCCTCATTCCCAGTTATTAAATTGGCCTTCTCATCCTCTAAAGGACCAATGTTTACCTTTGCCACTCTTTTACGATTTACATATTTATAGAAACTTTGCTGCCTCTTTTTATATTCTGAGCTAGTTTACTCTCATAATCTATCTTACTTTTCTTTATAACTTTTTTTGTGGCTTTCTGTTGGCCTTTAAAGATTTCCCAGTCTACTAGTTTTCCATTACTCTTTGCTTTTTTGTATGTGTTTTTTTTCAATCTGATACTTTCCTTTATTTCCTTAGACATCCATGGCTGGCTCTCTCTTTTCCTACAGTTCTTCCTTATCACTGGAATATACTTCTGCTGAGCACTGTGAAAAATTGTTTTGAAAGTCCTCCACTGTTCCTCAATTGACCCACCATAAAGTTTTTGCTCCCATTCTACCTTAGCTAACTCCTTCCTCATTCCTTCATAGTCTCCTTTGTTTAAGCACAGGACAGAGGTACTGGATTTAACCTTCTCACGCTCCATCTGTATTTTAAATTCAACCATACTGTGATCGCTCCTTCCGTGAGGATCCCTAACTGTGAGAGCATTAATTATTCCTGTCTCATTACACAGGACTAGATCTAGGATAGCTTGCTCCTTCGTAGGTTCCGTTGCATATTGTTCAAGGAAATTATCGTGGATGCATTCTATGAACCCCTCCTCAAGGCTGCCATGACCGACCTGATTTGACCAATTGATATGTAGATTAAAATCCCCCATGATAATTGCTGTACCATTTTTACATGCATTAGCTATTTCTATGTTTATTGCCTGCCCCACCACGATGTCGTTATTTGGTGGCCTGTAGACCACACCTATCAGTGACGACTTCTTCCTGCTGTTCCTAATTTCCACCCAAATGGATTCAACGTTTTGTTCAGTAGAACCTATATCATCTCTCACTACTGCCCTGATATCATCCTTAAAAATCAGAGCAACACCACCTCCCTTACCTTCCTGGCTGTCCTTCCGAACAGTTTGATACCCCTGGGTATTTAACTCCCAGTCATGACCATCCTGTAACCATGTCTCTGTAATGGCCACTAAATCATACCCATTTGCCATGATTTGCACCGTCAACTCATCCACCTTGTTTCGAATGCTCCGAGCATTCAGATAAAGTGCCCTTATGCCAGCTTTTGCACCTTCTTTTTGGGTCCTATTACCTCCATTACTAACAGCTCCTGAGTTCTCCTTGCCTTTTTTCCTAATTTTCAATGGAGTTGAAGCTTCCTCGTCACCTGCTAACCTGTTGCTTTGCCTTACATTAATTGTTATTCTCTTTCTACACTCACTTCTCCCTTCCCCCCTACTTAGTAGTTTAAAGTCCTATTAACCACCCTATTTACCCTTTTTGCCAGAACACTGGACTCGGCCCTGTTCAGGTGGAGTCCATCCCAGCGGTATAGATCCCTCCTGTCCCAGAACTGATGCCAGTGCCCCATGAAAAGGAAACCCTCTTTCCCACACCACTCTTTTAGCCATGTGTTTACTTCCCTGATCCTCGCCTCCCTTTGCCAATTTGCACGTGGCTCAGGCAGCAATCCAGAGATTAGGATGTAAGGATTCCCACTAGTTTTTCTTTACTGCAGACCATCGTCTTAAACCTCTTTCTTCTCCACTGTCACCTCCAGCAAGAGATGTGAGGACCCATGGACTTTTTTGTCAATAAGTATGCAACAGTCTGATCAGCTGCCTCTGTTACGTCCTTTCCTTTCACTGGTCTGTCTTATTAAACTTCCTTAAATGTTCCTCCTTGTCCTTGGCCAGAACTTGCATCTTCTTCTAGTTTCTCTCCTATCTCCATGCCCTCTCTCAATTCATTTTATACATGAGACCCAACTGCAGCTCCCTTGGTCCTGTTGCTACTAATGTTTCCACTGAACTTCTGATCTCTGTGAGCCAATACTTTGTAAATGGATTTCTCTTAAGCTGTGAAATTGCATAGTTAATGTCTAAATCTATGTCATGAGCAAGAACTGAAATAACCTGGAAGGAGAGATATAGAGAAGAATTTGTGGGGAACAAAAACAAACACGTTATCAAAGCCTGTGGATTGGTTCTACTGAAGTGTGTTTTTTCCCCTCTGTAGAGATTTTAAAGGGTTTGAGAGTTTCAACAGTAGTTATATGTTGATAATTCATAGTTATTTACTTGTCGTTACTATTTATTTATGTGTAAGAAAAAGCAGTTCTTGCTAAATACAGAAACCTGGTCAGTGTTTTCTGTCAACCTGAGTCCATTAGATGAGTAAATTGGGGACATTTGTGCAATTAAATTAAATATTCAACCTTTTGAGATGACCAGGGGAATAGTGGGGCTTGCATATCAGCACATTTCTGAAGGCATTGCTTGTGACACTCCACTTGCTTCTCTATGCACTTGAAGTTTTTGATACAGTTGACCAAGCTGCCCTCCTCAATGCCTCTCCATTAATATCCAACTGGTTGTAATTGTTCTCAGATGGTTTATTCCAATCTCTCTAATTCTAGCCAGAAAACCACTTAGAAACTTCTCTTCCTGCTCATGCATTGTTACCTCTGTTGGACCCAAGCATCAATCCTTGGCTCCCCCTATTTCTCATCTACAAAGTCACACTGTTAATTTTTCATTACGTTGATGACATTAGTTCTCCCTCACCAACAGCTTTCTTGACTCCTCCACTTGCAAAATTTCTAGAATGTTATCCAGCATTGAGTATCAAATATGCAGAAATTTCATCCAATCAAATATTGAGAAGATTTAAGTTTTCTTTGTTTTCCTGATTCCAAATTTCCTTCTGTAACTACCAATTCCATTTCCCTTCCGGGCATCAGTTTGAGGTTAAGCAGTCTGCTTGCATCTTTGGTGTCGCATTTGATCCCAAAATGAGCTTTTAATTTCATCATTATGTCATTTTTGGCCTTGCATATTACCATCTTTGTAAGATTGCTAGATTTGACCACTATCACAGTTCACTGACTGCTGAAACCCTCATCTATGTTTCCATTACTTCTCAACCTAGTGATTAGAAGCCGTGATGTGGAGGTGCCGGTGTTGGACTGGGGTGGACAATTGGCCCTCATGGCCATTTTTAGGGTTGTTACCTTTCTGCTTATAAATTCTGTGTCAGTACACCGCCTCTTCCAAACTACACCTGAGGAAGGAGCAGAGCTTTGAAAGCTAGTGTTTTCAAATAAACCTGTTGGACTATAACCTGGTATCATGTGATTTTTGACAATTGTCAGAATGAACTCCTGACCGGCCATAAGTGTGAAGTCATCCAAAACTCTGCTGGCCATGTCTTAACTCAAAGCCAATCCCATCAATCCCTTATCGTCTCTGTGCTAGTTAATGTGCAGTGGCTCGGACGGTGTCTTGATTGTAAACTCTTTGTTTTCAAATTACTCCATGGCTTTGCCCCTCTTTGTCTCTGTGGATGCCTCCAATTCCAGAAACTTTTAATTCTGCCACTTTTCCGCATTCTCAGTCATAATTCTACACCATTGGTGGCTATGCCTTCAGTTGTCTCAATCCCAAACTCCGGAATTCCTATACGTCTACGACCCTCTGCCTTAAGTGCCTATGTTTAAAAACTACCTGCTTTTCATCTAACCTAATATCTCCTTAAGTGGCTCAATGTCATATCTGTTTTGGAGTATTCCCAAGAAGAGGTTTGCAATATTTACTTCTGTTAAAGGTGCTATATAAATCTAAGTTGTTGAGCCAGTGAATTTACTGGTTTTGTAATTTCAGTTGTATAGATTGGAACGCTATGAAGACTGTTTATCAGTTTATCGGGATTTAATTCGGAACTCGCAAGATGAATATGAAGAGGAAAGGAAGACCAACCTTTCTGCTGTTGTGGCAGCTTTAAGTATCTGGGAAAATTCATTTCCTGTAAGTGTCAATCTTCTAATGAATAAGATATTAGACGTTTTATGTTGGTATCTGTTATTGCTTCATCTGTTATTTCCTTTCAACCCAAATCTGCCATGATGTTTGGAGCTTTTATCATTCAGGAGTAGCTAAGACGCACTTCTTCTCCACCATAACGCTACAGCAAAAAAACGTTCTGAGGAAGGGTCACCGGACCCGAAATGTTAACTCTGTTTTTTCCTTCACAGATGTTGCTGGACCTGCTGAGCTTTTCTACCAACTTTTTCTTTCCCTGACTTACAGCATCTGCAGTTCTTTCGGTTTTTATAACACTACAGCAGTCCAGATCTTGCTGTTGTTTATATTGCTGCTCTTCATATCCTCTGAAGCCTGCTCGGAAATCTTATCTACTACACTCCTTAAGGGGACTGGCAAGGGAGAGGTCTAGGAAAGCAAGCGCTGCCCATAAGCAGACACAGATTACATTACCCAGAATGCACTGGGGCTGTGCAAATGAAAATTAAACTAATCACTTTTGTGTAGCATGCTGTTCCTCCAATTGCAGAATCTTTCACTCCCGCTTTGCAGTTGGTAGGCTCACTAAGCAAATGCGGGAGAGAAACGACTTGTGGTTGGAGAAACAGTTGCTTCTATTTAGCTATTTTTAATGACTTGGTTTTGGGGCTGGATGGAAACCCTTAATGGGCTGGCCTCTGAGCATCGTGAAAGATAACCCTGCTTGATACTGAGGATCCATACTTCTTTCGGGTAGGGGATTTCAGAAATTGACAATGCTTTCAGTAAAGAAATATTTCTTAATCTCAGTAACGGATGGCCAATAGTTGGTTATAGATTCTACAGCCAGAGTAAACACTTCACAATTTTTAAATTTCAATTCAATCAACTCTACTCTAGATTTGATCTCATCAGTGCTCTCTATAACTAGCAAATATGTACCCTACTTAGACTGGTTGATAAGAGTCCTTGGTATTGAAGTGGTCATAGAGTAATATGCCATGGAAACAGGCCCTTTGGTCCAAACTGGTCCATGCTGACCATGGTGCCCACACAGCTAGTTCCCATTGCCCACATTTGGTCTATATCCCTCTTAAACCCTTTCCATCCATGTACCTATCCAAATTTTTTTTTTTTTTACTTGTTGCCATTGTACCTGCCTCAACCACTTACTCTGGTAGCCAATTCCATATATGCACCATTTTCTACGTGAAGAAGTTGCTCCTCAGGTCCTTCTCAAACCATTCCCTTTTCACCTTAAATCTATGCCCTCTAGTTTTCAATTCCCCACCCCTGGGGAAAAGACCATATGCATTCATCATATCTATGCCCCTCATGATTTTATACACCTCAGTAAGGTCACCCCTCATTCTCCTATGTTCCAAGGAATAAAGTCATATCCTGGCCAACCTCTCCCTATAACTGAGGCCTACTAGTCCTGGCAACATCCTCAAACCTTCTTTGCACACTTTCCAGTTTAACTATGTCTTTCCGACAACAGAATGACCAAAACTGTACACAGTGCTCCAAGATAGTAGGAACTGCAGATGCTGGAGAATCTGAGATAACAAGGTGTAGAGCTGGATGAACACAGCAGGCCAAGCAGCATCAGAGGAGCAGGAAAGCTGACGTTTCAGGCC
>NC_063332.1:178157935-178187718 GCF_021869965.1 Rhincodon typus
AGAATATTTTCTGAAGAAGGGTCTAGGCCCGAAACGTCAGCTTTCCTGCTCCACTGATGCTGCTTGGCCTGCTGTGTTCATCCAACTCTACACCTTGTTAACTCTTGAAAGGTGTTAGTATCTGGTGCCTCAGGAAACGCTAGGCTCCTAATAACTGAAAAAGCTGCGGGTCCACAAACTGTCAGGAGAATTAGTCGTTGCTTTTCATCTTTTCCACAGTCATTTGCCTGGAAAAAAATAGTGCATTCTTTTTACTTACTGGGCCCAGACTTTGAAGGCAGGATTGAGCCAATCAAGCTTCCCAAATAACAGGATGATGCCAGAAATGTTTACCCCAACTCAAAGCCAACCGTTGTGAGCAAATTTCATCAGGAGCTTACTTTTTTCTCTTGTCACCACTGAAACTCCATAAGAGGCCTGTATCCCATCAGCAAGTCACCTTTTCTGTACATGTGCATAGTACTTGACACTGATCTGGTTTCCTCAGAACCAGTTCTCAGAGTGAGCAAAACCTCTGATGCTCCAGTTTTTATCTGTCAGCCAGGGCTTCCTGATTTGACCAGGTTAACAGCACCACTCAGGGAACTCATATTTTGTGGTCCACCTGGCTGACCTTGTTACAATCATGACAGAGGTGAACTGGCTTCTTGAACTGCTGTAGTAGTGCTGTTAGGGAGGGGTTTCCAAGATTTTGACCAGTGACAGTGAAGGAATGGTGATATATTTCCAAGTCAGAATGGTGAGTGGCTTGGAGAGAAACTTGGATTGTGTTCCCATATTTCTGCTGCCCTTGTCCTTCTAAATGTAAGTGTTCACGGGTTTGAAAGGTTATGTCAAAGGAACCGTGAATGCAGTGCATGTTGTAGATAGTACACACTGTTGCTACAGAGCTTCACTGGTGAAAGGAGTGGATATTTGTGGATGTGGTGCCAATGAAGCGGGCTGTTTTGTACTGGAGTGTGTCAAGCTTTTTGAGTGTATTGGAGCTGCACCTATCAAGACAAGTGAGGAGTATTCCATCACACTCTTGACGTACGTCTTGTCAATGGTGGACAGGCTTTGGAGAGTCAGGAGGTGAGTTATTTGGTCTCGTGTTCCTACCTGCTGACCTGTCCATCATCTCTCCCATCTATCTGCCCCTCCCATCTCACTGACCAATCCCCACCACTCCCTACCTGCACTCACCTATCACCATCCCACCTACCTTCCCCAGCCCCACCCCTCCTGTCTATTTATTTGTGAGCTCCCTTCCCCCTCTCCATTTCTGAAGAAGGGTCCCGACCTGAAATGTCAACTTCCTTGCCTGGCCTGCTGTGTTCCTCCAGCTCCACACTGTGTTATCTCACTCAAGGAGGAGTCCCCACAAACATCTTCATCCTCATTAATGAGTGAGTCTAGCTCATAAGTGCAAAAGATAAAGCTGAAGCATTTGCAGTGATCTCAGCCAGAATTGCTGAGCGGACGATCCATTTCAGCTTCCATCGGAGGTCCCCAGCGTTACAGATGTCATTCTTCAGCCAATTTGATTTATGCAATTCTTCATTTCTGAAGAAGCGTCACTGAATCCAAAATGTTAACTCTTCTTTCTCTCCACAGATGCTGCAAGACCTGCTGAGTTTTTCCACCAATTTCTGTTTTGTTTTTAAGTTATGGAAGGTGTCCACAACCTGGCTATGAAGCGGTGCCTGCTTAGCAATGGCCTGCTCATTTATATTCAATTTGGGTTCTGCCAGGGCCACTCAGGTCCTGACCTCATTCCAGCTTTAGTTCAAACATGGATAAAAAAGCTGAATTCCAGAGGTAGGGTGAAAATGACTGCTCTTGACATCAAGTCTTAAATGGGACTAGTTTACTTTGGGAGACCTGGTTGGCATGGACAGGTTGGACCGAAGGGTCTGTTTCCATGCTGCATGACTCTATGACTCTACGATTAAGAATGGCATCAAAAGGCTCAAGTGGAACTTGAGTTACTGGTAATCAGGGGAAATCTCTTCTCTGTATAGAGTCTACCTGGCATAAAGGAAGGTGGTTATGGTTATTGGAGGGCAGTCATCTCAGCTCCAGAACAGCACTGCAGGAGTTCCTCAAGGTAGTGTTCTGGACCCAACCATTTTCAGCTGCTTTATCAAGGACATCAGTCTTCAGGTCAGAGTGGGATGTTCAAATGTTCAGTAATGATTGGTGTTGATTATTTTGCATTCATGACTCCTCAGATACTGAAGCAGTTTCCATCCAAATGCAGCAATACCTGGACTAAATTCTTGGGTTGACAATTGGCAAGTAACATTCGCGCCACACAAATGGTGCAGTGACTATTTCCAATAAAATGGAAACGAGCTTTCGCCTCTTGGCATTAAATGGCACAGGCATCACAGAATCGCCCACTATTAATATTCTAGGATTACAAGAGCTCCTCGGAGGCTTGGAATCCTACAGTGAGTAATACACCACCTGACACCCCAAAGCCTGATGCAGTCCTCAAGGCACAAGTCAGCAGTGTGATAGAATACGCTGCTCTTGGCTGGATGCTTGCAGCTCCAACAACACTCAGGAAGTTTGACACTTCAGAACAAAACAGCCCACTTCATTGACACCCTCTACTATCTACAAAATGCACTTTAATAACTCACCACGATTCCTTAAAGAGCACCTTTGAAAGGCATGACCACTGCCATCTAGAAAGACAAGGTTAATGAGTACAAGGTTAATGAGTTTCCCTCCAGGTCACTTGCTGTCCTGACTTGGAAATATATGCCTGACGCATTGGCGTCGTTGGGTCCAAAATTCTGGAACTCCCTCCTGAATGGTGATGGGGTGTGTCTACACCAAATAGATTGCAATGGCTCAAGAAGTCACCTTATTATCACCACCTCAAGAGCAATTAGGAATGGGAATAAATGCTGGCTTAGTCAGCATTCAATTTTTGGACGATTTCACTCCTGATGGGACCTTCCTGGAATCTAAGGAATTTTAGAAAATCAAAACTGATTTATCAATGTCTCTGCAGCCACTTCTTTTAAGACTTTAGGATGGAGCCCATCAGAATTCAAGAAATTGTCAGCTATTTGTTCTAATATGTTTCTTGGCTCCTTTTCCTTGCTAGTAGTAATTAAGTTCAAAGTTAGATCACACAGAATAGAGGGAGAACTAGCTATTTGGATACAGAACTGGCTTGAAGTTAAAAGACAAGGGGTGGTGGTGGAGGGTTGCTTCTCAGACTGGAGGCCTGTGACCAGAATTGTGCCACAAGGACCGGTGCTGGGTCCACTGCTTTTAGTCATTCATATAAATGATTTGGCTGTGAACATAGGAGGTACGGTTAGTAAGTTTGCTGATGACACCAAAATTGCAGGTGTAGTGGACAGCAAAGAAGGTTACTTTGCAATGCAACGGGATCTTGATCAGATGGGCCAATGGGCCGAGGAGTGGCAGATGGCATTTACTTTAGATAAATGTGAGGTGCTGCGTTTTGGAAAGGCAAATGAAGGCAAGGCATCTTCACTTAATGGTAAGGTCCTGGGGAATGTTGCTGAACAAAGAGACCTTGGAGTGCAGGTTCATATTTCCTTGAAAGTGGAGTTGCAGCTGGACAGGATAGTGAAGAAGGCGTTTGGTATGCTTGCCTTTATTGGTCAGTGCTTTGAGTATAGGAGTTGGGAGGTCATGTTGCGGCTGTACAGGACATTGATTAGGCCACTATTGGAATACTGCATGCAGTTCGAGTCTCCCTGCTATAGGAAGAATGTGTAAAATTTGGAAAAGATTTCAGAAAAGATTTACAAGGATGTTGCCACGGTTGGAGGGTTTGAGCTATAGGGAGAGGCTGGGGCTATTTTCCTTGGAGCGTTGGAGGCTGAGGAGTGACCTTAGAGATGTATAAAATCATGAGGAGCATGGATAGGGTAAATAGACGAGGCCTTTTCCCTGGGGTGGGGCAGTCCAAAACTAGAGGGCATAGGTTTAGGTGAGAGGGGAAAGATTTAAAAGGCTCTTAAGGGGCAACTTTTTCACGCAGAGGGTGGTGCGTGTATGGAATGATCTGCCAGAGGAAGTGGTGGGGGCTGGTACAGTTACAACATTTAAAAAGTGTCTGGATGGGTATATGAATAAGAAAGGTTTAGAAGAATATGGACCAAATGCTGACAAATGGGACTAGATTTATATAGGATATCTGGTTGGCATGGACGAGTAAGACCGAAGGGCCTGTTTCTGTGCAGTGTATCTCTGTGACTCAATTTTCCTCTCTCCCTTTCTCCTCTCATTTTACAAGAAACCAGAGCAAACCACAAATTGGATTCACTGAATAAACTTAGAATTGCTCAGTGATTCACTGAGCATCAGGAATGTAAGACAGATAAAGACTGATGTTTTGTGGAAGCGTGCCACTAAAGTCTCAATCTTGGTTCCAGAAATATTAAATTTCTGTTAATTCTTAGCTATTGTGTATGGAATTTGATGATATGTCAATTTTTTTAAAGTGATCTCAAAGTTTCTCTGTAGTAACTGAATGTAACTTATGCTGCATTTTTTGATAACAACATGTTTGTTCCATTAAACAGGATGATTTGGGTTTACCAGAAACTGCATACGAATTGTGTTACAATGCTGCCTGCACCTTAATTGGTGAGGGCAAGCTGCCTCAGGCCATGATTAAGCTTCAGAAAGCTGAAGGTAAGAACATTTCGCATGAAGGCAGTTTCTTTATTGTCTTCATGGGATGTGGGGCTCACTGGAAGTCCAGAATTTGTTACTTGTCCCTCATTGCCCATAGTTTAAATGTCTTAATGGGTCATTTCAGAGGGCAGTGAAGAGTTAACCACATTGCTGTAGTTCTGGAGTCCAATGAAGACGAGACCAAGTAAGAATGGCAGATGTCACTCCTTAACTGATATTAGTAAATCAGAATGGCTTTTATGGCAATCAACAGTTGTCATGGTAACCATTGCTGAGGTGAGTTTTACATTTCAGATTTATTAACTGAATTTGAATATGGGGACCCAATGCTTCGTCATATTCTGGCTAGACTATTAAATCAGAAACTCAGCTAATGTTTTGTGACCCAGGTTGAAATCCTGCCATGGCAGCTGGTGGAATTTGAATTCAACAAAAAATATCTGGGATTAAGACTCTACTGATGACATGAAACCATTGTCGCTTGTTGGAAATATCCATCAGGCTCACTAATATCCTTCAAGGAAGGAAATCCACCATCCTCACTTGGTCTGGCCTCCATGTGACTTCAGACCCCCAGCAATGTGTTTGACTCTCAACTGCCCTTTGAAGTACCCTCGCAAACCGCTCCGTTGTGTCAATTGCTATGAAGTCACAACAAAGAAATGAAACCGAACAGACCACCCGGCATCAATCTAGGCACCAGAAAAGACAAAAGTAGAAACAACTCTGTTGACGCTGCAAAGCCCTCTTTGCTAATATTTCAGCTAGTGCTAAAATTGGCAGAGCTGTCTCACAGACAAGTCGAGCAACTACCTGACAAAGTCATAATCGTGGAATTATACCTTACAGACAATGTCCCAGACACCACCATCACCATATCAGGATATGTCCTGTCCCCCTGGTAGGACAAATCTGGCAGAGGCGGTGGCACAATAGTATGCATTTAGGAGGGAATTGGCCTAGAAATCCTCAACATTGACTGCAGACCGTAGGCTAGGCCCGAAACGTCAGCCTTCCTGCTCCTGTCTTGCTGCTTGGCCTGCTGTGTTCATCCAACTCTACACCTTGTTATCTCAGGTTCTCCAGCATCGTCAAGGAAATCTCCTGCTGGTTTATACATACTGCCTCCCTTGGCTGATGAATCAGTACTCAGCCATGTTGAACAAGACTTGGACGAAGTTCTAACAGTGGCAAGGATGGGTTACGGTGGAGGATTTCAGTGTCCACCACCAAGAATAGCTCGGCTGCAGCACCACTGGTTGAATTGGTGGGATCCTAAAGGACATTGCTGCTAGACAGAGTCTGTGGCAGGTGGAGAGGGAACAGACGAGAGAAAAATTTATTTGACCTCATCCTTACCAATCTGCTGATGCAGATGCATCTGTCCATGCAAGTATCAGTAAGAGTGACCACTGAGCAGCCCTTTGGAGACAAAGTCCCACCTTCACATTGAGAATACCCTCCATTATGTTGTGTGGCACTATCACCGTGCTAAATGGCACAGACTTCAAACAGATCTATTAACTCTAGACTGGGCATCCATGATGTGTGTGGGCCGTTAACAGCAGCAGAATTATACTCTAGCACAATCTGTAACATCATGGCCCAGCATATACCCCCACTCAACCATTACCATCAAGGCAGTGGATCAACCCTGGTTCAATGGAGAGTGCAGGAGGACATGCCAGGAACAGCATCAGGCATTCCTATGAATAGGGTGTCAACCTGATGAAGCTACTAAACAGGATTATTTGCATGCCAAAAGGCATAAACAGCAAGTGGTAGGCAGAGCTAAGTGATTCACGACTAACAGATCAGATCTAACCTCTGTAGTCCTGCTACATACATCCAGTCGTGAATGTGGTGGATAATTAAACAACTCACTTGAGGAGGAAGCTCCACAAATATCCCTATCGTCAACGATGACATAGCCTAACATATCAGTGCAAAAGATAAGGCTGAAGCATTTGTAGCAATCTTCATACAGAAGTGCCGAGTGGGTGATGCATCTTGGCTTCCACCAGTGATCCCCAGATTGCACCTAAACTGGAGGGGCACCAATGTCCTTTCAAGGAGCTATGCTAAGGGTTTAAACTAGTGTGGCAGAGGGGTGGGAAACTGAACATACGGTCAGCATGTGAGTGATTGAAGAGAACGTCAACGTTGTCAAATAAGTCTAATAGGAAGAGCAGGCAGAGCCAGGTTAATGAACATGGCGGGACTGGTGGTCTAGGTATTTATTTTAAAGCAAGGAGTATAACCGGTAAGACAGATGAGCATAGAGTCTGGATCAGTATATGGGACTGGATCAGTATATGTAGCCATTACAGAAATTTGGTTTAGAAAAGGGCAAGTCTGGCAGCTCCAGTTTCCAGGGTTTAGATGTTTCAGTCAAAATAGAGAGGAATGCAAAAGGAGTAGGGGACTTACATTACTGATTTAGGAGAATGTTACAGCTGTACTAAAAGAGGCAATCTTGGAGGACTCATTTGATAGAATGGAACTTAATTATAAGAAAGATGAATCACTATGATGGGGTTATACTATTGACCTTAGAAGTGCTACTCTCTGCAGGATGCAGTGCAAAAATTCAACAAAGATCCTTCGACATAACTTCCAAACTCATGATTACTTCTATCTAGGAGAACAGGAACAACAGGTACATGGGAGCATTACCACCTGCAAGTTCCTCACCTAGACGCTCATCATCCTGACTTGGAAATATATCTGTATTCTTTCACTGTTGCTGGGTAAAAATCCTGGAATTCCCACCCTAAGGGCATTGTGGGTCAACCTACAGCACATGGACTACAGCGGTTCAAGAAACCAGCTCACCAGTACCTTCAGAAAGGCAACTAGGGATGAGCAATAAATGCTGACCAGCTAGTGAAGCCCACATCCTTTGGGTTAATTAAAAAAAAATTCCACCAGTTGCTGTGGTGGGATTTGAACTCAAGTTCCCAGATCATTAGACTAGATTATTAGTCCAATGGCATTAACACTGTCACTAATTTCCTACAAATTGATTTATGATTATGTATGTTTTATTGTTATAATAAAAGCCCAACAAAGTACCGAGCACAAGTAGGAGTCAATAAAAATTTGAGTCTTGTATTCATTGTATACTTTTTTCTTTCAGAACTCTGTCGGCAATCATATTCAGAGGATACTGTGAGTATTTCAAAATAATGATTTTTGAATGACTAAAATATGCAGATTGATTTAGGATCTCTCCATAATTGTGGCATGGAATACAACTTAGGTCTCAAATTCTTCCAGCTCAGAAATAAACAAGATGATTTACAATATTTTTCCAACAAGAATGCAGTGTTGGACCGGTGTCTCGATTTTATGAAGGTCCCTTAAGAATGAAATAATTTTCTATACAAGGTATTGCTAATGCAGTGGTATTGACAGGAAGGTCCAAGGTTTAATGCTTTTTTCTCCAGAATTAGTGTATTTTGATAAGGTGCAGTAATTGTTCTTAGCACTCTTGGATTAGGCTGTCTGTGAAGGATACCTGTTTTATATCTTGCTGTGGTGGTCCCAGCAAATGATGATGCACAGTGAGGTGCTTTCAGTGTCCATGAGACCACATACCAACAGAAAGGATCACCTTTAAGAAAGGATTATCAAAAAATTACGATGAAAAGTATGTTTGCTAGAAGACTTTAAACACTATGCTTCAATAGTTTTTTGTGCAGACTTTTAGTTTAGATGCCAGGCAAATATTTTTAGATTGTAAATTATGATTACTAGAAGCAGCTTTGATTTTGACATTTTTCAGCGCTTTAAAATGTTTTTAATTTATAATTGACAACTCTGTTATTGTATAGTTGCCTACAGTAGTGTGAATATTTTTCCAAATGCTCCAGTATTTGCATTTCATTTATTTTTTTCAGTGCTTTTTTACTTTGACTTTTGTACACAACTACTTCCGTACATAACAAAGTGTGAAGCTGGAGGAACACAGCAGGCCAGGCAGCATCAGAGGAACAGGAAAGCTGACGTTTCGGGCTGGGACCAGGCTGCCTGGCCTGCTGTGTTCCTCCAGCTCCACACTTTGTTATCTCTGACTACAGCATCTGCAGTTCTTGCTGTCTCAATGCTTCCACATATTGTTTTCACAGCAGCAGCTCCTACTTCGCAGCTCCACATAACTGCATGCAATCCCTCGGAATTCTTTAATTATGGAAGGATACTCTGCTTCCATTTAGTGTCATTTTGGGGTAGATTGGAAACTCCCCCTTCAACTCACCCTTTATTACTTGGTTATGTGATGCTTATCACTTATTGCTTTCTTTTCTAATTCTAAAATATGATGCCAGAGAGATTACTTTGGAACAAGGACCATGTTAATCTCAGCCTGTAGTTGCACCTGTTGCGTTGGAAGTTGTGCGAGTGTTGGTACCAATGACGGTGTGAATAACATTTGATAGTCTATCTGAAGTTTTAGTGGGTGTTACATACAGGATTGGTTTACTAGTTGAAACTTTGAAAACTGTTGTGCAACAATTTTGCATATCCTGATTCATTTGTTGTGTGATGAAATTCTCTTCTTGTACTAATGCTTGCACTGTGCAAGCTAGAAATCTGAATATTGCAACATTCAGGGAACAGAAAGTTCCAATAGATTGCTGCATTAAAATATTGGTTTTATTGGTTACATTCAATACTGCTTAGTAATAAGGGTGGGGCTTGTTACAAGGTTTTCAACAAGTCACTCAACAATTCAAGGATTACTGAACAGTCAGTTTTGGGCAGTTGGATGGAAGCAGTCAAAATATAATGTTGATACTATTGGGCTGTTAGTCAGGCAGGCGCTGAGGCGCAGGAAGAAGAGGCTCCATCCCAAAAAGGTGCTGCTCCAAGCTGTTAGGACTCAGGAGACATACGGGCAGTTGAGAAGCACAGTTGGACTTTGGGGTTAAAGTTTAGGAAAAGCCCTGCCAGTTGTGGGGGCTGTTAGAAAGGCCACGTCGTTAAGAGCTCAGTTTGGGTGAGAGCAAGAGTGAAGAGAGTCAACAAGCAGCAATGGCATTGTTTAGCTGAGCAAAATTAGAGATTAGAGAAAGGCTTAGTAAGGTTAGCTGTCTGCAGATAAACTGATGTGCCTTTGATTAGGTACTGAAGTGCAGTTGCCAGAATCCAGGGAAGTGCAGTCCTGTTTGGAGAGTGAACTATCAGAATGTGAGCTGTCAATGATGTAGTATATGATGAAGTGGCTTTTAAGCAAATTCTGGAGCTAGGTCATCGAAAGCGAAGAAATGGAAATCCTTTGAAAAGTTTGACAAGATTTGAAGACCCTCAGTGTCATTAATGTCTGGATGACTACTGAGAAATCTGTGGTGAGGATCTGTCTTGACCATGGTTGCCATTTGATGTGCTCTGTGGAGTGTTCAACCCCAGTGTGTCTGTGACCCATTATTTATCCTAGGTTAGTTCTAATTGGATGTTAGAATACACGTTGTGTGTGTTTGTATTACTGTTCTAACTTTGTATTGTAACAGTATCGTCGGTTGTTCAAATATTGTTGCTTTGTTCTCTTCCTAAATGCCTGGCAACTCTCATTTGTCTGTTTTTTAAAAAAGGATAACTGATTCCAGGCTGAATTGTGATACAAAATCTGGCTCTTAACAGTTGTGTGATACTTGCTTGGAATGTACTTTCTGTAAAAAGTTTCCAAATGTTGATTTTAATTTCAAAAGATAAATATATTTTCCTCCTGAACACAAATGATTCTAACATACTCATAATCAATATCATTTATAGGATATAAGCGATGAGGAGATTGATGCCGAACTGGCAATAATTCATGCTCAATTGGCTTATGTTATGCAACTCCAGGGGCGGAGTGATGATGCTTTGCAACTTTACAATCAAGTGATCAAGTTGAAGTAAGCAGTACAAAGTTGGAGATCATAAATTTAGAATGTTTCAATGTTTATTCACTGTATGTATGAATATAATGTATATTCAATGTCTAAGTTTTTTGTTCCTGTTTTGAAGGCCCTCAGATGTTGGACTGCTTGCTGTAACTGCCAATAACATCATCACCCTGAACAAGGTACTTTATCCATGAGTCTATGTTCATGCCCAATTTACTGTAAGGAATGAGGATTGATGTTTAATTATCAACATAGTGCCGAAACTTAATCAAATGCTTTTTTTTAAAAAACAACTTACTCTCCCATGAGTCCAGCAGGCTTATCTCTTTCCAGAATTTCAATGATTTGACTATTGTACAGTTTGCAGTGGCAGGATCGGATACCCAGCCGGTATTATCAAAGAGAAAATCGTGCTTGACAAATTATTGGAATTCTTCAAGGATTTAACTAGTTGTGTTGATGTGGAGCCAGTTGATGTAGATTATTCAGACGTTCAGAATGCTTTTGACAAAGTCCCACATAAGAGAATAATGTGAAAAATGAAAGTTCGTGGGGTTGGGGAAGTGTTTTGAGGTGGATCGAAAACCGGTTGGCAGATAGAAAGCAAAATGTGGAATAAAAGGATCTTTTTCCGAATGGCAGGCAGTGACTAATGGGGTACCACAGGGATCAGTACTAGGACCCCAGCCTTTCACATTATGTATTAATGATTTGGACAAGAGAACTAACTGTAATATCTGTAAATTTGCAGATGACACAAAGCTGAGTGGGCGGGTGAGCTTGTGAGGAGGATGCAGGGATGTAATTTGGACAAGCTGAGACAGTGTGCAAATGCATATCAGGTGAAGTATAATGTGGATAAATTTGAGGTTATCCATTTGGGAACAAAAATAGGAAGGCAGATTATTTTCTGACTGGTATAAATTGAGAATGGAGAACACTCATACCGGTCACTGAAGCTAAGCATGCAGGTGCAGCAAATAGTAGAGAGGGCAAATGGTCTGTTGGCCTTCATAGCAATATGATTTGTGTACAGGAGCAGGGATGTCTTGCTGCAATTATATGGGGATTTGGTGATACCACACAAGAATCATAGAATCCCTACAGTGTGGAAACAGGCCCTTCGGCCCAACAATTCCACACCGACTCTCAGAGCATCCCACCCAGACCCATCATCCTATAACCCACCTAATCTACACATCCCTGAACAGTATAGGCAATCTAGCATGGCCAATCCACCTAACCTGCACATTTTGGACTGTGAGGGGAAACCGGAGCACCCAGAGGAAACCCACGCAGGCACGTGGAGAATGTGCAAACTCCACGCAGTCAGTCACCCGAGGGTAGAATTGAACCCCTGGTACTGTTAGGCAGCAGTGCTAACCACTGAGCCACCATGCCGCCACCGTTTTTTTAAATATTTAGGACAACTGTCATATCATAGAATCCCTACAGTGTGGAACCAGGCCCTTCGGCCCAACAAGTCGACACTGATCCACGGAGCATCCCAGCCAGACCCATCCCCCAATAACCCACCTAATCTACACATCCCTGAGCAATATGGGCAATTAAGCATGGCCAATCCACCTCGCCTGCACATCTTTGGATTGTGGGAGGAAACCGGAGCACCTGGAGGAAACCCACGCAGACACGGGGAGAATGTGCAAACTCCACACAGACAGTCATCCGAGGGTGGAATCGAACCCGGGTCCCTGGTGCTGTGAGGCTGCAGTGCTAACCACTGAGCCACCGTGCCTCCCCCAGAATATTCTGTGCAGGTCTCTTTATCTGAGGAGGGATATTCTTGCAGTGTAGAGGAGTGCAGCAAAGGTTTACCAGTCTGAATCCTGGGATGGCAGGACTGATGTATGAGGAGAAGTTGAATTGGTTAGGATTATTTTTGCTTGAGTTCAGAAGAATGAGGAGGGATCATAGAAACCTATAAAATTCCAACAGAAATGGACAGGGTAGATTTAGGAAGGATGTTTCCAATGGTGGGGAAAGTGCAGAACCGGAGAGATCACACTCTAAGGACAAGGGGCGAATTGTTTAGGACTGAGATGAGGAGCAACTTCTTCAGCCAGAGAGTGGCAACCTTGTGGAACTTGCGACCACAGAAAGTAGTTAAGGTCAAAACATTGTACAATTTCAATAAAGAATTGGATATAACACATGGACTAAAGGCACCAAAGGATTGGGGACGAAAGCAGGAACAGGCTATTGAGATGGATGTTCAGCCAAGATCATAATGAATAGCGGAGCAGGTGTGAAGAGATGAACGACCTACTTGCCTTTTTTTTTCTATGCTGCAGTTCAACTTATGGATAGCATACAGAGTGGAGTATAAAGAAAATAAAAGTTGTGTTTCATAGTGAATAAAAACTAAACATAATATGAGTTGATGCTCGTATTCTCAAGATTGCAAGGGCGTTGTGATATACATTTCTATTATTTTTCTATCCTTCAGTTGCCTCACATCAAAAGTGAAACTAATAGTTTGTCCTGTTTGTACTTCCATGCCAGTGAGCTGAATCTTCTAATCCAAAAGGGAACTATTTTTTTGTAGGACCAAAATGTGTTTGATTCAAAGAAGAAAGTAAAATTGACCAATACAGAGGGCGTGGAACATAAGCTCACCCAGAAACAACTACAAACTGTTGAATTCAACAAGGCTTTGTTGGCTATGCATACAAATCAGGTAATGTGAAAATTTACTGTTTCCTAAATAAGCACTCCATCACCACAACTACCTGCTAACTTGATAAGTTTTTTTTCCTCACATATTTGACCACTTTTCTAATGATAAATTTGTGCAGGCTGAATGTTTGCCAACCTGTTGACACAACTGTGATTGTATCATAATGTCGATAGCAAATGTAGATAGATACACTTTTTGTGATTCATGCAGAGGACTCTGTTTTGTAGCTTTCTGCAGTCTTTTCCCAGGTAAGCAATATTCATTCCTCCATCTTACATTTCCCCACATTATATTCCAGTAGCCAGATTTTTGCCCGTTTGCTTAACCTGTCTGTATCCCTCTGCAGACTTTTTTTGTGTCATCCTCAAACCTGGCTTTAGTACATTGCACTTTCCTCATTCGAGTCCGTAATATACATAGATTTTGGCTAACCCAAAAATTTTAAATTAATATCTATATGTGAATTCCGGTATCAGGTGTGGTCCACCAGTGTGCATTCTGCTATTGGGAGTGAGATCTATACTCTATTTCTGGACGTGTTCTTAAGCAAGAGAACTGTGGGAGATCACTTCTGCATTTCGGGGGAACTTGTTATTCACTAATTAGCGTCAAAATGAAACCCAAGATTTTAATTAACCCTTTTTGTAGTATGCTGACAGCAATTAGCTAATAATTGTTAAAGCCAACGATACAGAGTCATATAGCATGGTATTATGACAGGAAAACTAAACACAAGCCCTGATCTATTATAAGGTATAAAATAGTGTGGAGCTGGGGAAACACAGCAGGCCAGGCAGCATCAGAGGAGCAGGAAAGTTGACGTTTCGGGTTGGGACCCTTTTTGCTGAAGAAGGATCCCAATTGGAAACGTCAACTTTCCTGCTCCTCTGATGCTGCCTGGTCTGCTGCGTTCCTCTAGCCCCACACTGTGTTATCTCTAACTCTAGCATCAGCAGATCTTATTATTCCTGATCTGTTATGACAGGACTAGGGGTTCTCCACTAATAATTACCCCTGAAACACCCAGAGAAGCTCGTCTTTCCCCTCGTAATCTGTTAAAAGAAAGAAAGTCCCTGATCTTCTCTTTACAAGTAACAAGAAACAATTTATTTATTTAACCCAACAATAAGCAAATTAACAAAATTATTAACAAACTGACAAATCCCCCTTAGACTACTAACTACTCCCTAACTGATCTAAATTTTATTGGAATGCTGTTTAAATAAAAATGAGTACCACTAATATAAACCCAATTAATAAGAAGCAATAAATTATAATTTAGTCTCTCCTAGTTCTCACAGACTGTTTTCTGGAATGTTCTGTCATTTCTGCCGTCTTCACAAGCACCTTTCTTTCGTTAATCCTGCTGTCAGGAATGTTTTATCTCTATAATTTCTTCAGTGAGGACTTTGAGCTAAAATACCATGGTACCTTTGATTAATTAGATGGGTTTTCTCTGAGATCTGAATGGTGTTAACTCTGGCAGGTGGCGGATGGGTCTCTCTTTCAGAAGACAGTTGTCTCTCCCTGATTTTCCAAATGCCCTCGTCTTATATACCCATAATGACAATCGAATTCCTATAATGTGATTGGTTTCAGGTTGTCAACACCATCAGATTTAAATTCAGTTGGCTTTCTATTTCTAGGTGCTTTGTTTAAATTAATTGGCCAAATTCAAACTCTTTGTCACAACATCAGAACAACATTCTCCAGCATCTGCAGTTCCTACTATCTCTGAATCAAAACAAGACTGTTTTGCCTGCACCT
Source organism: Rhincodon typus (assembly GCF_021869965.1). Classification (NCBI taxonomy): domain Eukaryota; kingdom Metazoa; phylum Chordata; class Chondrichthyes; order Orectolobiformes; family Rhincodontidae; genus Rhincodon; species Rhincodon typus. The sequence continues at coordinate 178,172,963 of NC_063332.1, forward strand.
GTAAGACTTTGTTTTTATACACTTGTTTCACTTTTTGAGACTCTCTGTACTGGCAACTTTAGCTGCTGCTCACAGACATACAATTTTTAAAAAAATTCTAAGTACAGACAAAGCACAAATCTCATAAAGGAACCACACATTTTAGCTTCCTGCTTGCCGCCTCGGAATCACTCTACCCAACTTCGTAACAATGGGAACAGACCCTTTGGCCCAACTCACCCATGCCGACCACGTATTCAAACTAAACTAGTCCCACTTACCCGCCCACTTGGCCCATATCCTCCTCAACCTTTCCTATTCATGTACCCGTCCAAATGTCTTTTAAATGTTGTAACTGCACTTGCATCTACCATTTCCTCTGGCAGTTCATTCCTCATATGAACCACCCTTTGTGTGACAAAGCTGCCCCTTAGGTCCCTTTTTTAATCTTTCTTCTCTCACCTGAAAAATATGCCCCCTTTGAACTCCCTCACCCGAGGGAAAAGATCTTTGTTGTTCACTTTATCTATCACCTCATGATTTTATAAACCTCTGTGAAGTCACCTATCAACCTCCTATTCTCCAGTGGAAAAAATGTCCCAACCTGTCCAGCCTGTCCTTATATTTCAAACCCTCAAGTCCCAGCAACATCCTGGTAAATCTTTTCTGATCCCGCTCCAATTTAATAATATCCTTCCTATAGCAGAGCGACTAGAACTGTGCACAGTACTCCAGAAGTGGCCTCGTCAATGTCCTGTACAACCTCAACATGACGTCCCAACTCCTTTACTCAGTGGTCTGAGCATTGAAGGCAAGCATGCTACATGCCTTCTCAACCACTCTGTCAACCTGCGACGCTACTTTCAAAGCACTACATACCTGATCTGTAGGTCTTTGTTTGACAACACCACCCAGAGCTCTACAATGAACTGTATAGGTCCTTCCCTTGTTCATTTTTCCAAAATGCAATACCTCACATTGTCCAAATTAAACTCCATCTGCCACTCCTCAGCCCATTGGCCCAATTGATCAAGAATGCTTTGTAACCCTTTTCACTGTCAACTATACCACTGATTTTGGTATCATCCACAGATTTTACTACCTATGCCTTCTAAATTCTCATCCAAATCGTTTATATAAATGACAATCAACAGTGGACCCAGCACCAGTCCCTGTGAAACACCGCTGGTCATGGGCCTCCAGTTCAAAAAACAGCCCTCCACTACCACCCTCTGTCTTGTACTGTCAAGCCAATTTTGTATCCAACTGGCAAGCTCTCCCTGAATCCCATCTGATCTAACTTTACTTATCAGTTTGCCATACAGAACATTGTCAAAAGCTTTACTCAAGCCTATTTAGACAATGTCTACCACTCCGCCCTCATCAATCCTTTTAGTTATGTCCTCAAAAATCTCAATTAAGTTTGTGAGATATAATTTCCCATGTACAAAACCATGCTGACTATCCCTAATCAGTCCTTGCCTCTCCAAATGCATATGAATCCTACCTCTTAGAATCCCCCCCCCAATAACTTACCCACCACTGATGTTAGACTCACCAGTCTATAGTTCCCAGGCTTCTCTTTACAGTCTTACTTAAATAAAGGCACAACATTAGCTACCCTCCAAATAGCAAGCACTTGATCCGTAGCTGTAAATGATACAAATATCTCTGCCCTATCTTATTGTTCCTACTATTGCCAGCACGTGGAACAGGAAGAATCCAGAGATTAGTTCTTTTGAGGTTCTGCTTTTCAACCTCCTACCCAACTTCCTATATTCATTCTGCAAAGCCTTAACCCTTTCCTTAACTATGTAATTCTTCTCAATGTGTATAGCAACTTCAGGCTTCTCACTGTCCTTTTTGACAATATGCAGTTGCTAATTATCACTTTCGTGGAAGATGAGTCACTACGTTTGGCATTATTGGTTAAATAAAATGACCCAGGGAGAAAAGTCCTTTAGTGTTGCATTTGTGTTTTTCTGATAAGTGTCCATGTGGTTTTAAATCTTGGAAATAAAAATTGTACATTGTTTGTGTTCAGGCTGATCAGTGTCGCAAACTAACATTAGGTTTGCAGAAGCAGAATCCTGAGTCTCCATTACCAGTATTAATTCAGGCAGCACAACATTGCCGTGAGAAACAACATACCAAAGCTATTCAGCTCCTGGAGGTAAGTCATTTAGGAGACGTAGAACCATAGGCTATAATTAATATCGATTTAGTGTTGTATCTATCAAACCTGCAGTGACGTCACTTTCATAAATTAAGCTTCTTTGATCTAGCGTTTATTCTTGCATCCAATACATATATTACATACAGAATGTCACTGTAAGCAGGTTGTGTTTATTTATCTCTTTGCTGGTTGTGAATTATTGCTGATAGCTGTTAAAAATGCTGAATTGTTTCTAAAATGCTTTAGGCTGCTTATGAAAGAAGTAATGAGCTGTTATAAATTGGCTTTCTCATGGGATCTGAGCTTCAAAACAGCTGACGAATCAAACCATTAGAAATGTAAACGGTCTTGGCATGGTGGTTAATGGTTAGCACTGCTGCTTCACAGCACCAGGGACTCGAATGTCATTCCACCCTTGGGCAACTGTTTGTGTGGTGTTTACATATTCTCCCCATGTCTGATTGGGTTTCCTCCAGTTGTTCCTCTGTAGGAGGTCCTAGGCCCAATCATCTTCAGCTGCTTCATCAATGACCTTCCCTCCATCATAAGATCAGAAGTGGGTTGTTTGCAGATGATTACATAATGTTCAGTACCATTCGCGATTCCTCAGACACTGAAACAGTCCGTGTCCAAATGCAACAAGATCTGGACAATATCCTTGCTTGGGCTGACAAGTGGCAAGGAACATTTGCGCCACACAAATGCCAGGCTATGACTATCACTAATAAGAGACAATCTAACCACCAACCCTTGACATTCAATGGTGTTACCATTACCGAATCCCTCACTATCAACATTCTGGGGGCTATCATTGATCAGAAACTCAACTGGACTCACCGCGTAAACACAGTGGCTACAAGAGCAGGTCAGAGGCCAGGAATACTGCGGTGAGTAACTCATCTCCTGACTCCCGAAAGCCTGTTCACCATCTACGAGGCACAAGTCAGGTGTGTGATGGAATATTCCCCACTTGTCTGGATGAGTGCAGCCCCAACAACACTCAAGAAGTTTGATACCGTTCAGGACAAAGCAGCTCACTTGATTGGTACTGCATCCACAAGCATCCACTCCCTCCACCACCGATGCTCAGTAGCAGTACTGTGTACTATCCTCAGTCTAGCACCTTCCAAATCTATGAATACTTCCAACTAGAAGGACAAGGGCAGCAGGTAGATGGGAGCACCACCAGCTGCAAGTTCCCCTCCAAGCCACACTCCATCCTGCCTTTCAAATATATTGCCGTTTCTTCACGGTTATTGGGTCAAGTCCTGAAATTCCCTCCCTAATGGCATTGTGGATATAACCATAGCAGGTGGACTCCAGCGGTTCAAGAAGGCAGCTCACCACCACCTTCTCAAAGGCAACTGGGGATGGGCAATAAATGCTGACCAGCTGGTGACCCCCACATCCCACAAAATGAATAAGTAAAGTAAAAAGATGGATTCGCCATGGAAAATGCGGGTTTACAGGGATATGTTAGGAGGGTGAATCTGGGTGAGATGCTCTTAAGAGGGTTGAAGTGGACTTGATGGGCCGAATGGCCTGCTTCCGCGCTGTAGGGATTCTATGACAAAAACCAAATTCTAAAATATAGAGTACACCATGTGTTAATCAACATGATCATTATTATGGAGATTTCTCAAACTCAGGTAGAAGTCCCGTAACAAACCTTGTGTGGTGATTAATGCTCAGGTACTTCAAAATGCATGTGTTGCAATCTCAATATATGGGACTTTGACTTGGCAGAGAAATCCTAGGTTTTTAGTATTTTATGTTACACCAATGCACAGAGCTACTAAATAATCAGTTTCGTTGGAGCTGAAATCCATCCAGCTCAAAAACAGAAGTTGCTGGAAAAGCTCAACAAGGTCTGGCAGCATCTGTGAAGAAAAAAATCAGAGTTAACGTTTTAGGTCAGGTGACCCTTCCTCAGAACAAGTTCTGAGGAAGGGTCATCGGACCCAAAACGTTAACTCTGATTTTTTCACAGATGCTGCCAGACCTGCTGAGCTTTTCCAGCAACCTCTGTTTTTGTTCCTGATTTACAGCATCTGTGATTCTTTCGGTTTTTATTTTCCATCCAGTTCAAAACTCTCATTGTTAATCTGGATAGTTCATTGCCATGTTAATCTGTTCTATCTTCACACCAAGCCTTGGTGTCTATCTATTGTTAGTGCAGATATCTAAAGATAAGTGTTATAATGGTTGGCTCATTCAGAAAGTAAGGAGACATGGGATTCAGGGAAATTTGGCTGTCTGGATACAAAACTGGCTGTCCAAAAGAAGACAGAGGGTGGTAGAAGATGGAAAATATTCAGCCTGGAGCTCGGTGACCAGTGGTGTTCCGCAGAGATCTGTTCTGGGACCTCTACTGTTTGTGATCTTTATAAATGACTTGGATGATGAAGTGGAAGGGTGGGTTAGTAAGTTTGCTGACCACAAAAAGGTTGGAGGAGTTGTGGGTAGTGTGGAGGGCTGTTGTAGGTTGCAACGGGACATTGATAGGATGCAGAGCTGGGCAAAGAAGTGGCAGTTGGAATTCAACCCAGAAAAGTTTGAAGTGATCCATTTTGGAAGGTCGAATTTGAATGCAGAGTACAGGGTTAATGGCCGGATTCTTGGCAGTGTGGAGGAACAGAGGGATCTTGGGGTCAATGTCCATAGATCCCTCAAAGTTGCTACCCAAGTTGATAGGGTTGTAAAGAAGACGTATGGTGTGATGGTTTTCAATGGCAGGGGAATTGAGTTTGAGCCGTGAGGTTATGCTGCAGCTCTATAAAACTCTAGTTAGACCACACTTGGAATATTGTGTTCAGTTCTGGTCACCTCATTATAGGAAAGATGTGGAAGCTTTAGAGAGGGTGCAGAGGAGATTTACCAGGATGCTGCCTGGACTGGAGGGCAAGTCTTATGAGGAAAGGTTGAGGGAGCTCGGGCTTTTTTCATTGGATCGAAGAAGGATGAGAGGTGACTTGATAGAGGTGTACAAGATGATGAGAGGCATAGATAGAGTGGATAGTCAGAGACTTTTTCCCAGGGTGGAAATGACTATTACGAGGGGGCATAATTTTAAGTTGATTGGAGGAAGGTATAGGGGAGATGTCAGAGGTAGGTTCTACAGAAAGAGAATGATGGGCGTGTGGAATGCACTGCTGGCAGTGATAGTGGAGTCAGATATTTTAGAGACTTTTAAGCGACTCTTGGATAGGCACATGGAGGATAGTAAAATGTAGGGTATGCAGGGTAGATTGATCTTAGCAGGATAATAGGTCGGCACAACATAGGCCGAAGGGCCTGTACTGTGCTGTACTGTACTATGTTCTATAATGAGCTTCAAGAATAAATGAAAGCACTGCGCAAAACAAGATAAATGTGTCTAACCGAAAAATGGTTGTGTCCTTGATTTATCCATAACATTTCTTCAGGCACGTTTTTAGAAGTTCAGGACCAGAAATGACTGTTTCAGTGTGTTATTTTCACTTGTTCAAGGCTTGTTACTACTTCCCATCCCTATTTGGTCATGTGTTGATGAGCTGACGTCTTGCATCTCAGTCGTCCACGTTGTCGCATATTTTTGTTAGATAGTGTTCCAGATTTGAGCCAGTGACACTGATGGAACTTGTGCGTCATTGTCTAGTTTGGTTGTATCTTTGTCCCGTGTCTGTGTCTGGGTCAATACAGTGTGGTTGATTTTAGTGTGAGCTGTGTGTTGTGAACTGTACCTGTGCAGAAGGTGGGGACAGAGATCTGTGCTTGTATCCGAGCTGAGCACATGGATCTGTATACTGGTTGTAATCTTTAAATATGCAGTGCATTGTTTCTAAACCTAAAATTTCTCTATTAAGTAAGTTTGTTTAGTTGATGGGTTACTAATGAGTTGTTACATAAATTATTAATCAGTGATTTTAACTTTTATTTTAACTTTAAGGAAGTCTTGGAGCAGCATCCAGAAAGTGCAGTTGAAATTAAGATGACAATAGCACAATTATATTTGGTCCAAGGTTGGTATCCTTCCTTATAGATATTGGTGCTGTGGTATACTGATATTATAGAAGCTCATTTCTTGATTTTTGGCTAAGTACTTTTTGGTTAAGTATTTTTTGCGGTTTCTCCTGGAGTGCAAGTCTAATTTTCTTGGTTGTGGGAGCATTTTTGAATTGGAAATGTTTCTTAATGTTGAATTATTTCTTAAAGGTCTATAGGTGTGAGGCTGGAACAGTACAGCAGGTCAGACAGCGTCAGAGGAGCAGGACTGAAACCCTTTGTCATGATTGGGGAGGGGGAATGGAGCCCAGAAACAAATAGAAGGAGGGGGGTTGGGGCGGGGAAAGGGTAGGAGAGATGGTGATAAGAGGATGCAGGAATGGGGTTATTGTGATCGGCCTGTGGGAAGGGTAGAGTGGATAGGTGAGTAGGAAGGTGGACAGGTTAGGTCAGGTCAGGGAGGTGAGGAGGAGGGGAACGACTGAACAGGGGATAAGACTGGGGGTGGAGGGATTTTGAAGCTGGTGAAGTCACTGTTGAGGCCATTGGGCTGTAAGCTCCCATGGTGAAATATCAGGTGTTGTTCCTCCAGTTTATTTTTGGCTTCTGACAGTGGAGGATGCCAAGAATGGAAATGTTGTCAGCGGGGTGGCGGGGGAATTAAAATGGATGGCAACCAGAAGGTTGCGTTGGTTGATGTGTGCAGATGCTCCGTGAACCGGTTCTCGAGTCTGTGTTTGGAGCAACATCGGGAGCAACTGATGCAATAGATCAGGTTGGATGAAGTGCAGGTGAATCTCTGTTGTATCTGGAAGGATTGTTTGGGGCCTTGGACGGAGGTGAGAGGGGAGGTGTAGGGGCAGGTGTTGCACCTCTTTCCAGCCTCACACCTATAGACTCTGGCCTCCAGCATCTGCAGTTCTTTTTGTTTCCAACTATTTCTTAAGCATCTTTGTGCTTTTGCTTTTTCTCTAAAGGTCACATTATAAAGGCATGTAACATCTTAAGATCGATTGATGAAAAGTTAAATAAACCAGGGATGGTAAGTTATAAAATCAGTAACTTTTAAAAACAATTTTTCTATGGGAAGTGGGCTTTATTAGCAAGCCCAGCATTTGTTGCCAATCCCAAACTGCCTTTGAGATTAGTGGCTTGCTAGGCCAGTTCAGAAGGTAGTTAAGAATCAACCACATTGCTGCAGGTCTAAAGTTACCTGTAGTCCAGATCAGGTAAGGATAGCATATTTCCTTCCTTGAATGACATGAGTGAACTAGATGGGTTTTTAGAACAATTGATATTACTTTCCACCACTCCCATTGCTGAGGTTAGAAATTTAGCCATTGAATTTAAATTTTAACAGCTGCCATGGTGGGATTTGAACACATGTCCCCAGAGCATTAGCCTGGGCCTCTGGATTACTGTCCAAGTGACATTGCAGTGACTGAATGTCAAACTGATGTAACTATGAGATATGTTATGCTTTAAGATGTGTAACCAGTGTATTTGGTGATCCACCAGAACAGGGGCTACTGAATCACTTGTGCAACCTAATTCTATACGATTTTCTTTGCCTCATATTCCTTAATGTCTTTGGTTAGCAAAAATCAAGCAATCTTAGGTTTAAATTCCTTTGGTTGAGCATCAGTTGTCATTTATGGAAGTGTGTTCCAAACTTCTACCACTCTTTGTATTTCTTTATATTTCCTATTTTCTCTCCTACCTCTAATTTGTAGACACTGCCTCGCAATCCTCAACTGGTGGATGTACCTTATCTCTCTACTCTATTGGTTTCCCTTAATGTCTTGAAACCGTTGATCAAACCACCTTTTTAACTTGTAAATTTCAGGGAATACATCTCTGGTTTGTATAGTCTGTCTTTGTAAATTAACACTTGGAGTCCAGAAATCATTCTCAAAAATCTATACTGTAATACTCTCCCTCTAAGGCCAGTATATACTTCCCAAGATTTGGTGCTTAGAACTGTTCACAGTATTCCATGTGTAGTGTGACCAGAACTTTGTATAACTTACATTGCCAGTTGTTATGGAAACTGATCTGATTCATGAAGCTTTCTTTTAATCTGTCTGGGACTTGGGCATCGCTGCTGGCTAGCATTTGTTTCCCGTTCTTAGTTGCCCTTGAGAGGGTGGTAGTGAGCTGCCTCCTTGAACTACTGCAGTCCATGTCCTATAGTAGACTGACGGTATTGTGAGGGAATTCCTGGATTTTGACCCAGCGACTGTGAAGGAATGGTAATATAGTTCCAAGTTATGATGATGAAGGGCTTGGAAGGGAACTTGCTTGTTGTCTTTATCTAGTCTGGCCTACATGCCACTTGAAACCACTACCCTCTGACATCATCTTAAATGCCCGCTGATGTGGCCTAACAAGCCAAAAATGAAAGACTGACTGACATTGACCTAGGTACCAGAATCTAAAGTAGCACACCAAGCTCTGTTTAAGTCAATTAAGAGAGTTCTGTGAAACCGTAACACAAAAATATGTTGTACTGCTGAGGAAGAGAGAGAAGAAATAGTGCAACTTTTTTTTTCTGTGAGATCGTAAGAAATAGAAATAGGAATAGGAGTAAGCTGTTCAGCCCCTTGAGCCTACTCTACCAGTAGGATCATGGCTGATCCGACAATCCTCACATCCACTTTTCTGCAATTGCCCCATAACCCTTGATTCCATTACTGACCAACAACCTATCAATCTCAGCCTTAAATGTACAGAAGGACTCTTACCCCACAGTGCTCTGTGGCAGGGAATTCCAAAGAGAGACAACCTCTGAGAGAAGAATTCCTCCTCATCTCAGTCTCAAATTGGCACCTCTTTACCCCTGAACTGCAGATACTCTCTAAAACCATCCTGGAGCTGCAGTATTCTTCCTCAATAATTAAAATCCACTGACAAACAGTTTAGGAGTAGCAGTAGTCCATTTGGCCGCTCAAGCCTGCTCCGTCATTCAATAAGATCATGTTGCTCTGATTACTTCACATTCCTCTCCCACCCCACCCTGATAACCTTTCACCCATATTGCTTATCACCAATCTCTTGCCCTCTGTCTTGCACATATTCAAAGAATTTCCTTCCAGCATCTTTTTAGGAAGAATGTTCTAAAGGTTCATGAGCCTCTCTGAGAAAATATTTGCTCCTTGTAAATTGGCGACTCTTGCTGTTTAAGCAGTATACCCTGGATCTTGGCCTTTCCATTTGATTTCCTAATTACCTGCTGTACCTGCACTCTAATCTTCTCTGATTCATGCAGTTGGACACTTGGGTCCCTCTGCATGTCAGATCTCTGCAACATGTCAGATCTCTGCAACCTGTCATCATTTAGATAATATGCTTCTTTCTATCAGTGTTTCTGCTGAAATGGCCAACTCCTCATTTTCCCTCATTGCACTCCATTTACTAGATCACTGCCACTCGCTTAACCTGTCTATAACCTTTTATAATTTCCTTATGTCCTCTTTACTACTTAATTTACTGCTACACTTTGTGTTATTAATAAATTTAAATCCAAACCGTCCGCCTCTTCAACAGCAACAAAAGACCGAAAGAACTGCAGGTGCTGGAAATCATTAACAAAAACAGGACATTAGTAAGGCAAATTTTGGAGTACTGTGTACAGTTCTGTTCAACCTGCTATAGGAAGGATATTATTAAATTGGAGACGGTTCATTAGAGATTTACCAGGATGTTGCTGGCACTAGAGGCTTTGAATTATAAGGAGAGTCATAGAGTCATACAGCATAGAAACAGACCATTAGGTCCAATTAGTCTGCGCTGAACACGATCCCAAACTTAACTAGTCCCACCTACTTGCATTTGGTCCAGATCCCTCCAAATATTTCTTATTTGTGTACTTATCTAAATGTTTTTTAACATCGTAACTGTACCCACATTCACCACTTCCTTTGGAAGTTCATTCCACACACAAACCACTCTGTGTTTAAAAAAAAAAGACCTTTATGTCTTTTTAAAATCTTTCTCCTCACATTTAAAAAATGCTCCCTAGTCTTGAAATCCCCCACAGTCGGGAAAATACACCTGCCATTCATCTTATGTATACTCCTCATGATTTTATAAACCTCTATCGGGTCAACTCTCAACCTCCTACACTCCAGTGTAAAAAAAGTCTCAGCCTATCCAGGCTCCTGTTATACCTCAAACTCCTTTCCCAGCAACATCCTGGTAAATCTCTTCTGAAGCCCCTTCAGGTTAATGATATCCTTCCTGTAAAGGGGGACCAGAAGTGGACACAGTACTCCAGAAGAGGCCTCACCAACGTCTTGTACAACCTCAACATAACATCCCAACTTCTATTCTCAAAGGACTGAGCAATGAAGGCAAGTGTGCGAAATGTCTTTTTAATCACCTGATCTACATGTGATACAAACTTCAAAGAATTATGTCCCTGAGCCCCTAGGTGTCTCTGTTAGAGGCTGGGACTTGTTTTGCTGGAGCATAGGAAGTTGAGTGGTTATCTTACAGAGGTTTATAAAATCATGAGGGTCATAGATAAGGTGACTAGCAAAGGTCTTTTCCCTAGGGTGGGGGAGTTCAAAATTTGGGGGCATATTTTTAAGCAGAGAGGAGAAAGACTTAAAAGGGACTTGAGGGTCAGCTTTTCACACAGAGGATGGTTCGTACGTGGAATGAATGTCCAGAGGAAGTGTTAGATGCAGGTACAGTTACAACATTTAGAAGGCATTTGGACAGGTGCATGAGTAGAAAAGGATATAGACCAAGTGGGCCTAGTTTAGTTTGGAGTCGGCATGGACAAGTTGGACTGAAGGGTCTGTTCTCATGCTGTATGACTCTATTATGAGACTACTAAACCTTCTATTCCAGGACTCTCCTGTAAGACTAAACATCCTCTCAGCATTTACCCTGTCAAGCCCCTTAAGAATCCCATGTTTTACAATGAGATCACCTCTGATTCTTCTTAATTCCAATCAGTAGAGTTCCAACCTGTTTCGCCTTTGCTTGTAAGACAATCTCTCCATACTGGGGACCATCCTAGTGAATCTTCTCTGAGCTGCCTCAAATGAAATTATATCTTTCCTTAAATAAGGGTGGCATGGTGGCTCAGTGGTTAGCACTGCTGCCTCAGCGCCAGGGACACAGGTTCAATTCCAGCCTTAGGTGACTGTGGATTTTGCACGTTCTCCCCATGTCTGCAAGGATTTCCACTGGGTGCTACAGTTTCCTCCCACAGTCCAATGATGTGCAGGTTAGGTGGATTGGCCGTTCTAAATTGTCCAGGGATGTGCAGATTAGGTTCAGTAGCCATGGTAAATGCGAGAGCACGGGGATAGGGTGGGGGTCTGGATGGCATACTCTTCAGAGAATTGGTACAAACTCAATTGGTTGAATGGCCTCTTTTCACACTTGAAGGATTCTGTGACTCTAACAGTGTGTTCTATGATCTACATATGATCCTCTGCCATAGAGTCACGGAAACATACTCTTCAGTCTAACTCATCTATGCCAACCAGATATCGTAAATTGATCTAGTCCCACTTGCCAGCATTTGGCCCATGTCCCTCTAAACCCTTCCCATTTATATACCCATTTAGATGCCTTTTAAATGTTGTAATTGTACCCACCTGTGCCACTTCCTCTGGCTGCTCGCTCCATACACACACCAACCTCCTTGTGGAAGAAGTTGCCCCTTATGTCCTTTTTAAATCTTTTCCCCCTCACCTTAAACCTATGCCGTCTGGTTTTGGACTCCCCTACTTGCCCCATATCATTTTTAAATCCTGAAATCATTTGAGGAGCTATATTGAGTGAATGTAATGCTGGGCTGCTCCTTTAAAAAAGTTTTTCTGCTGCTCTGTTCAGCTGCTTCTTGCCAGATTTGCACACTTTGTGACCTCTGGTGCTCCGTAATGTTAACAGTTCTAAAGTTCTTCAATCATCTCTGACTGTCTGCTTCAAGCTAGTGCTTTCGTAGAATCGTAGAATCTCACAAGGAGACCATCCTGTGCATCATGTTTGTGCTGGCTATCTGTGATAGCCACTCAATTAGTCATACTCCTCTGCCTTTACCCCACAGTCTTGTAAATCTGTTTTCTTCAGATAATTACCAGTGCCCTTTCGAAAGCCATAATTTATTCTGCTTCCACTAAATGCTCAAAATGTAATCTGGATTGTAGCGCAAATTGTTTTTCCCATGTCACCTACGGTTCTTCTACTAACATTTAATTCGTATCCTCTGGTGCTCAAACCTTCTGCCAATGGGATGAGTTTCTCTACGCCTACTTGGTCAGGTCCCACATGATGAACCAAACACTGCTGTAAAAACATAACTGCCTGAGCAGCATTGTGTTTCACAACAGAAATTGATATTATTCCTATCTTTGTTTGAATTGTTATTTTCTAGTTTCCTTTGTTCATGGGCAGATGGAGATCAAAGAGCTCAACAACACCTAGGGTGTGAGATGACTTTTTAATTACCTAGACAAGTTTGCAAATTTCTCAATGTTTAGACTGTATAGAAAACATTAATTTAACAACTTAACCACCATTCACTTTGCTGTATGCTTTTGACGTTGAGAGTGTATGTTGCTTAAGCCCAAATATTAAAAATAACTTTTGATTCCTAATGATTTCTGTGGAAAAAATAGTCAAAAATTCTGCAAAACGGCACAAAAATTGAGTAATGCAGAAAGCTCCTTAGATCTGCCTTTTTGTAGCATCAGTTCTGAGTGCTGTCGGTTCAGATGCTGTTGCTGTGTCTTGTGATCTCCAACACCTGGAGCTTGTACAGATTCTGTTTTCGCGGGCCAGATGCATATTTTATACATAGTCAGCAGCATGAAGATAGTTGTACTAAGCAAACAATAACTTGTTTTATGGTGAGTAGGCAGGGGAAACTGATTTCAAACGCTTGGTGCATCTGTGGATATCTTAGAAAGAATATGGAACTGAAGATAAGTGAAGATAAGTCCGTGGTTCCTGGAAGAAACCAATTGGAGCATAAGATTCTGTCATAGATTTGCTTGGCAGTTTTGTGGTAGGGTTTGATTTCTTTTTGAGAGTTTTTTTAATGTATATAAGTTTGTGTTTTTGAATAATTACATCTAGGGAGATTTAATTATTAAGGTATTGATGTAATTTACATTTTGTGAATACTTTACTTTTCCACGCTTTATGAACAGATGTGCACCAAATAACGATCTTCTAATTATTTTGAACATGTTTTTGGAAATTCTCCTAGTCTGAAATTAGTAGTTTCAGTTAGAAAGATGAGCAGATTTTCTAAAATTATGGTTAAACTTTGAGCAATGGCATTGCAATATTATGTGTTTACAGGTTTCTGCGTTGGTTACTATGTATAGCCACGAGGAAGATATTGATAGTGCAATAGAGATTTTCTGCCAGGCTATCCAGTGGTACCAAGAACACCAGGTAAATATCTTTCTATGCACTTGTATGCCAATATGACAGCAAAATGTTAATTACAAGATAAAGAAATAGCTCACATCACTACCAAAATACAAAGGAAAAGGCCAGACTGTTTAAAACAAAAAGTTAATGCAAAATGATTTCTGCATAATTTTAGGCAAGATCAGTTTTCTAATGTTCAATGTAGCTGAGAAACTATTTTGTAGATGAGTCCTGTAGCTTTATTGTATACTTTACTTTTGTTCTTTCCATGTGTACCTTTTGTGAAATTGAATTTTTTAATGTCTTGAGTGACACACATTCCAAGCAAACAAAGCTGAAGCTTGTTTCTGCCTCAAGTTAGTAAGAAAGCAAATATTCCCATGGTATTGACAATATAACAATTTATCTATAGCCTTAGAGTAAGGCTGTTCTTTATCAGAGATAATAAGCAGACATTCATTGTTCACAATGGGACATTCATAAAGAATACAATTATATGATGACTCTGCAGCCAGTCTTTAGATCCAAAGGTTGGGTTGAGTTAAAAACTGTACAAAATGAGAACAGGAGTAGGCAGTTTGGCCTATTGAGTCTCATCTGCCATTCAATAGGATCATGGCTCATCTAACATTCCTCATATCCAGCTTCCAGTGTTTTTCCTGTAACCCTTGATTCCCCTACTGATCAAGAATCTATCTATCTCAGCCTTAAATATGTTCAAGGACTCTTCCCCACAGCTCTGTGACAAAGAGATTCAAAGAATCTTAACCCTCAGAGAAAAAATTTCTCCTCTTCTCAGTCTTAAATTAGCAATCCTTTATTCTAAGACTGTGCCTTATGGTCCAAGAATCTCCTGTGACGGGCACCATCCTATCAGCATTTACCCTGTCAAACCACTTGAGAATCCTATATGTTTAAATGAGATCACCTCATGTTCTTCCAAACTGCAATGAATGACATCCCAAACGTTTTAGCCTTTGCTCGGAAGGCACTTCCTCTGTCCCAGGGTCATCTGAGTGAGCCTTCTCTGAACTGCCTCCAATGAAATAATGTCTTTCCTTAAATAAGGGGCAAAACTGCCCACACTACTCCAGATGTGGACTTCACTGTTCTTATTCTTATCTATCCAGTCAGCAGTAAACACTTAAGCACTTTGAAACAAAAACAGAAAATGCTAGAGAAACTCAGCATGTCTGGCAGCGTCTGTGGAGAGAAA
>NC_063332.1:178188218-178219060 GCF_021869965.1 Rhincodon typus
ACACAGTTAACATTTCGAATCTAGTGACCCAGGCATTCCGAAGAAGGATCACTGGACTCGAAATGTTAACAAGTTGAATAACTCAGTATTTACTTTACGCTTCAACATTAATAATATTAGCCTTCTTAGTTGTTCACCCATTGAGCATTCAATAAGTACGTCCAACATGAATTAAGAAACCACGTCTTACCATTCTGCTTGAACAGTTAAGATAACTGGACAAGTATAACTGAACTGCACTATGCAGTGAATGCAATATATTCGAATTTACAGAAAACATTTAATGTGTTACTTATCAGTTTGGCTCAGTCAGTACCACTCTTACCTCTGGGCTAGAAGGTTGTGCTGGTAGGCTATTGTACACTTTACACAATAATTAATACCTTGTGAGAAAGACTGTGAGAAACATTACACAGTCCAAACTGGAAGAAATCTGGCAATGAGATACACGAACACCAACTAGCCACCAAGCGACGAGACCAATTCTCACTGGTCACAATACACATGGACAAAGAAGGACACAAATTTGACTGAGACAACGCATCCATAATAGCACAAGTCAAACAAAGACATGCCAGGGAATTCCTGGAGGCTTGGCATTCCAACCGGAACTCTGTCAACAAATGCATTGAACTGGACCCGATATACAAACCACTGACAAACAGAACCGGAAGTAATACCAACCACCCCAGCAAACTGAGGCATATAAATAACAAGCGGGACAGAGCACCAATGCTTCACCAGAGGTGCACTGACGATGTTACGTAGCAGTGTGACGAAACATCTGCAACCAAACACACCGGCTCGGCAAACAAGTCTGCAACCTTAATAGCCTATTAGAATACTCTGTTAAGCATATAATTGTACACAATTTTACAAGTGTGCATTGCCAGTCACAGTTTATGGAGTTATTTTGTACCCTGACTGCATGGTGATTGTCAGTGGAATGTGTTGTTGCATTCCTGATTGTTTAAACTGGGAAGAGTGATGCTTTAGGATGAAAGTAGCTGATGACCTTGTATTCTGTACTATTTTGGGTTGGCCGTAGAGGATCTTGAATATTTGTGGTCATGTAGATTGGTTCAGTGCCACTCTTGTGCAGCTGATGGGAAATGGATTCCTGCACCAAACGGTTAGTCAATGTTGGATTATGTTCATGTTAAGTCTCTGAACTCTCCCTCATATTTTCCCTACATTCAAAGAATAAACAGCATATCAAAAGTGGACCTTCTAATATGGCACTTTGAATTATTATCTTTTTAAATATAGCCAAATACCACAGCTCATTTGTCACTAGTCAGAGAAGCAGCCAATTTTAAGTTGAAGTATGGGCGGCAGAAGGAAGCAATCAGTGATTTGGAGCAACTTTGGAGGTATGGTTTAATTATTTTCATATTTTTTAGCAATTTAGATTGTAATAAAATGAGTCATTCAAATGTGAATTTTCAGTATTGATTTCAAACCTTTTTGTCTTATACTCATCAGGACAAACAAAAGAATGGCTCTTTTCAGCTGCATGAGAAAAGGCTGCTAATAGGCTTTCAGGTCTATAGTATCACAGTACCAGTGTGAAATGGCTAGCATTACCTGTTGCTCAAATGTTTTTAGACACTTAGCATTCTAGCGTAATTTTAGATACATTAAGCCCATTTGAGGTTGATCTTAAAGATTCTGGAGGTGCAGAACCAAACATGAATACTAACTGGGTGCTAGAATGGAACTAGCTCTGAGCATATGTTCCGCATTCACAGTAGGGATTCTTTCAAATGCATGTAAATATCATCTTACACCCTCGCTGGGCTCCATCCCATGCTCAAATTCATCCTTGAAATGGAGTAGACTAATGAGCTACCTCTCCTAGAGCTGCTAGTTGAGAATTTACTTCTATTCTCTCATGAGTTATTGGGGTAGTGTACTGGAAATCGAACCTGCTATTCCGAGTCATCGTAAACGTTAAAGATTTTATGAAGTACGCAAAGTTGCCAGTATACCTGACTTTCAGACCCAGGTTGATAGAAAACAGGGACCAAGTTTTTGTACTGAACAAGAATTACTGTTAATTACAAGGAATTAGAATCTAGCTAGATCATATACTAACAATCAAAACTGTAATCTAATGTGGACTGAAATGAGGAGGAGCTGTTTTGGAAACAGCATTTGAAAGGCTGAGTGCTGTTTGACAAGCAAGTTATCTGACTGACTACCAACCAGATCTCTGTTTATGAGATGATCCTAGACTTTTCTGCTGACCAGGACTTTGCTTCAACAGTCTTCCTCCAGATGCTTTCACTGGTTGGTAAGAAACATAAGGTGGCTGGTTCACTTATAAAAGGTCTCTGGTTGTCACTTAGAAGATTGAACCTTTTTACCTGCAGCAATGTGGTTTACCAGTTGCCTAAACTACAATGTTAGGTGCATCGGCCATGTATTCCAATAACTGGAAGACTGTATCAAACAGCATGCCTATTTAACAGTTCACAATAGGCAGAGTGCTGACCTTGTTCAAGTAGCCTATGCTTCCAAACATAAATTCCAGTGTTTAATGTGATTCAGGGCTTTGACAGCAATTGCTGGACAATTTCAAATATTGCTAAAAATTACTCAAAGACTCAGTTCAAGATTGAAAAGCTGACTCGCACTTTTTAAGAAGCTACATATGTTCACACATAAGCACTGACATCTGCAGAAAACAGGACTCCATTCAGGCATTGCACTTTTTAAAAATAAAACAAGCATTGAAAGCAATAGTTACCTGATGCATTTCTCTTGGCAACATCACAACCAATCAGATGACTTGACAACAAATCAGATGACTTGACAACGAATCGGCACCTTTTCTCATGTTGTGTAAATTGTAGCTAGCTTTGAAATTCTCCATTTCTTATCTTTGTTATTAATGATAGGAAGACAAAAAGCTTCAAAAGCACGTTTTTGTTTCAGCAATACTTTAATACGAATTTGAGACTCGGTGCACTTGTTTTCAAATAGATGGTAAAGTCACTTTGCCATTTTTTAAACTACTGGATGGACTATCTTATGAAAGTACACCGAAAATAGTGATTGCTCCCTCCAACAGCAAGTAATATGCTGACATAAAGGTTCGAAATAAAACAGAGAATGGAATATAGCTTTAGAAAGTAGTAAATGCTGAATTACATAACATATGAAATAGGAGCAGGAGTAGGCTATCTGGCCTGTTGAGCCCGCTCTGCCATAAGATCATGGCTGATCATTTCATGGACTCAGCTTCACTTACCTGCTTGCTCACCATAACCCTTGATTCCTTTACTATTCAAAAATCTATCTGTCTTCGCATTAAAACATGCACTGAGGTAGCCTCAACTGCTTCTCTGGGCAGGGAATTCCACTGATTCACAACCCTTTGGGAGAAGAAGATTCTCCTCAACTCAGTCCTAAATCTGGTCCACTTTTACAGCCATACTTCAGAATTACCAGCTTCTAGTCAATTGGGCGATGCTGCTGGAATGTATTGTCCCTTTTTAAGGGCAAGGACTTCCAAACAGAACCATCATGTTTGGCCGAGAGGAATGCTTTATAAACTTGATTGAAGCTGATGGTTTTAAAGGGACCTTCAGTTCACCGTTCTTCATGCTGCACTGGTAGGAAATGCATTAGCTGTGAGCTTTAGTTGGAAAGGAAGCTGAGAGATTTATATAATTTTAAAAACGTATACAATATGTTAATAACATGCGGTTCCCTCTTAAACACTTATGAACAAATTAGAACACACTTAAAACAGTAAAAGATCTTTCATGCTGATGTGAACAGCAAAATTCCGGATTCTGTGCCCATTTTAAATAAATCAGACAAGCCTCAAGAATCATTGATTGTGAAGAATTTGCATTCCTTTGTCTAAACAGTAAATGCAGAAAATACTCAGCAAGCGGGTGCATCTTTGGAGAGGGGGTAGAGTTAATTTTCACGTCTCTGATCATTTTGCCAGACATGAAAATTTTGAGAGGTGTAGAGGATTTTTTTGTATAGAGGCAGGGAAGGGGAGGAAAAAAAACAGAAGGTATGTGATAGATTGAAGGACAGATGAAGTGAATAGTAGCATCATCTTCATTGGAAAGTGGATTTTTCCTGTTATTTGTGGATATGTATAATGATTTGTGGCATTGTAAAATGTGATAAGATGGTTGTGCAGATTTCAATTTTCTCCTGTGAAAAGCTATCCTACTTAATTCCTGTGAGGAGCTGGTAGGAAGTTTCATATTTGTACAATCACTCCTGAAACGTGTTTCATATGAGAAAAGAGTTGTTTGTTATTCTGTTAACTTGGTATAAAACTGCAAAGCATGATCCAAGGCAACGAAGCGGGGGTGTTATGCGATAGAAATAACAACTATTTATTGTCCTGTATGATACTGACCAAATAAAGATTAAACACTTCTTTAATGCAAAGACAGGGAAAATCAGTGGGTGAGTAACTCAGTACATTATTCTGTTGTTTGTAAAATGTTGTATTCAGACATTAATTTTTGAATATTGACCATTTAAAGTGTATGGAATTGGGGGTAGTCTATTGACACGGAATGTAAACTAGTTAGCAGCCAAGAAACCAAGATTAGGAATAAATGGGTCTTTTCCAAGTGGCAGGCAGTGACGAGTAGGGTACTGCAGGTATCAGTGCTTAGAAACCAGCTATTCGTAATGCAAATTGATGATTTGGACAAGGGAACTAAACGTAATACCTCAAAGATAGTAGGAACTGCAGATGCTGGAGAATCTGAGATAACAAAGTGTAGAGCTAGATGAACACAGCAGGTCAAGCAGCATCAGAGGAGCAGGAAAGCAGAAATTCTTTCTGAAGAAGGGTCTAGGCCCGAAACGTCAGCTTTCCTGCTCCTTTGATCCTGCTTGATCTGCTGTGTTCATCCAGCTGTATGCCTTATAATACCTCAAAGTTTGCAAACAACACAAAGCTGGGTGGGAGGGTTTACCGTGAGGACGATGCAGAGGCACTTCAATGTGATTTGGATAAGTTGCAGTGTGGGTAAATGTATGGCAGATGAAGTATAATGTGGGTAATTGAGAGGTTTTCCATTTTGGTAGCAAAAACAGGAAAGCAGATTATTGACTTAACGGCAATTAGGAAAGAGTGAGGTGCGGCAAGACCTTGGGAGTCTTTGTGCACCAGTTACTGAAAATAAGCAGTCAGGTGCAACAGCTGGTGAAGAAGGCAAGTAGTATGTTGGCCCTTATAGCAAGTGGATTTGCATATAGGAGCTGAGATCTCTTGCCGCAATGGTACAGGGCTTTAGTGAGACTAAACCTGGGGTAGAATGAGCAGTGTTGGCCTCCTTAACTGAGGAGGAATGTAGTGGCTATGGAGAGACTGCAACGAAGAATTACCAGACTGAGTCCTGGGAAGGTAGGACTGAGATACGAAGAGATATTGGATCGGTTAGGACAATACTCACTTGAGTTTAGAAGAATGGGGGGGAGCGGGGGATCTCCTAGAAATCTATAAAATTCTAACAATACCAGACAGATTAAATGCAGGAAAGATGTTTCCAATGACTGGGGAATCTAGAACCAGGGTGTCGAAGAGGTAGGCCATTTAGGACTGAGATGAGGAGAAATTTCTTCACCCAGAGAAAGATGAGCCTGTGGAATTCTCTGCCACTGAAAGTGGTTGAGGCCAAAACGTTGAACCTTTTCAAGAAGGTTCAATGATATAAACCTTAGGGCAAAAGGAATTAAAGGGTGTGGAGAGAAAGCAGGATCTGAATATTGAATTGGATTGTCAGCCATGATCATGCTGAATGGCAGAGCAAGCTTGAAGGACTGAATAGCCTACACATGCTCCTATTTTCGATGTTTCTATTTCTGCCGGTTGTAAACATACTGTGAATTAGAGTGTTGCAAATGAATGCACAAACACATCTACAATGCATAGAAAACGGTCCTGTGCCTTTGTTTGCTAAGTCCATTTTAAGAGATAAAATCAGAATATTTGGTGTTTGCATTCATGAAGGTAAAAGGTAAAATGAAACTAAAACTCTTTGGGATAATCACCAGAACACTGCTAATTTTGTCTTTACAGGCAAAATCCTGAGGATGTTCGGACTTTGGCACAGCTCATTTCTGCATATTCATTGGTGAATTCAGAAAAAGCCAAGATGTATCCTTTTTTATGACACAACCATTTGCATTTATATAGTATATGTGCGGCAGATGGTGGAATTTAATAAAAATCTGGAATTAAGAGTCGAATGATGACCATGAAACCATTGCCAATTGTTGGAAAAACCCATCTGGCTCAGTATTGTCCTTTAGGGAAGAAAACTGCCTTCCTTACCTGGTCTGGACTACATGTGACTCCAGACCCATAGCAGTGTGGTTGACTCTTTACTGGCCCCTGGCCAATGCTGGCCTAGATGGCGATGCCTTCATCCCGTGAATGAATTTTAAAAGAAAATCCCATACAGAACATTGAGTGAGGGAAACAAATGCCAACCCAAATGAGAGTTTAGATTGAGTAATTTGAGGATGAAATGTGGTTTGAAAGGATTCCCAAATGAATGGAGGCAGAGGTCACTGAATTTTCTGTTGGTAGATTAATAACTTAACAAAGAACCTAAAGTGAAATGATTAAATCCTAAACGCACTGTGTCCAGATTGAGCAAGCACTTGCCATCACCTGATACTATGTCTTTCAAAGTTGATATTGATGCCTTAGAAAATTCACATGGTGCCACGTATATAAGGAAGAAGGCTGCAAAGGTGGCAGGTGAAAGTCAATTGAAAGAATACGGGTATGTGGAAAAGAATTGAAATGACACTTACTTTCTTATTTAATGTAACAATTTTGATTTTGAGCGAGAGCCATCTTGAAATCAAAAGCAGCAGGTTTAATTCCCTATTAGATTAGCTTCTTCCTGTGCCATTCATGGTAACCTCTGATGAGCTTATTTAATTATTTGGGGTTGGCTTATTATGTGCAATAACTGCAGCTTACCCATGTGCTTTGTTGTTGACATTCCCACCCAGTAATGCACAGGGGGCTTTCTTTGCCAGTCTTGTCTCTCACTCCACCCTACTGGCTTTCTGGACTCTGCCAGTGTATCATTTGTCATTGATCCTCTATGCATCTAAACCAAACCTCCAAAATGTACTTTCATTTGTGAACAAGACCTTTGCCAATGAACTTACTGTGGATGATTATGTCGACATCAAGCCTTACAGACACCTGGTTTAGGAGTGATGAGACCTTTCTCCTGATTGAAACTCAAGGCCATCATGGTAGCAGTGTGGTACTTTTCACCAGATCACACCTTAGCCTGAACCCTTACCTCTGCACCTGAATCCACTCCTCACCTCTTTCAGAATTATCATTTTTTAATCATCCTCCCAAATAACTATTAGTTAACTAAAAATTAGCTATTACAGAAACTTGGCTGAGAGATGGACAGGATTGGCAGCTCAGTGTTCTGGGTTTTAGATGCTATAGGAAGGATTGAAAATGAGGCATGAGAGGAGGGGGAGTGGCGTTTTTGATTAAAGGATACATTACTGCTGTAACTAGAGAAGATATAAGGTTGTTGACTTGCTTGCCGAACTGGCTTGTTTTTGTTCAGACTTTTCGTCACCATGCTAGGTGACATCATCAGTGGAGCCTCCGATGAATAACATCTCTTCATCGGAGGCTCCACTGATGATGTCACCTAGCATGGTGACAAAATGTCTGAACAAAAACAAGCCAGCTTGGTGAGCAAGTCAACAACCTCAGCCACAATTTGATCTACAGATCTTTGCCAAAACTTTAGAGAAGATATTTCTGAAAACTCATCCCGTGAAAATATATGGGTAGAAATTAGAAATAAGAAAGGAAAGATCATCTTGATGAGATTGTACTATAGCTGCACCTCCCCAACAGTCAGAGGGAATTTGTGAAACAACTATGTAGGGAGATCTCAGACATATATAAGCAAAGTAAGGTTGTAATAATGAGGGATTTTAATTTTCCAAACATTGACTGGGACTACCATAGTGTTAAAGGTATGGATGGTGAAGAATTTGTCAGATGTATTCAAAAAAATTTTCTTGTCAATATGTAGATGCTCCTACTAGAGAAGGAGCAAAACTTGACCACCGTTTGGGCAATAGGGCAGAGCAGATGACTGAAGTAAAAATAAAGGAACACTTTGGGTCTAGCGATCATAATTCTATTAGTTTCAAAATGGTTATAGAAAAGGATAGGCCTTCCATAAAAGTTAGTTTTTAGTTGGAGTAAAGCAAATTTTAATAGTTATGAGACAAGAGCTTTCAAAAATTGATTGGAGTAGACTGTTGGCAGGTAAAACAATATCTGACAAATGGGAGGCTTTGAGTGTGATGACGAGAGTTTAGAGAGGTTATGTTCTTGTTAGAGTGAGGGGTAAGGCTGGTAAGATTAAGGAACAATGGATGAATAAAGATATTGAGGTTCTAGTCAAGGATAAAAGAGAATCTTATTTTAGATATAGACAACATGGTCTAATTGAATCTCTCATTCAATATAAAGAGTGTAAGTGCATTCTTAATGAAGAAATCAGGAAGGCAAAGAGGAGATATCAGAGAATTGGCAGATGACGTTAAGTAAGGTTAATCGAGAAGAAGAAGGAAGCTTACTTAAGTGAGAGAAAGCAAGGATCGGACAGGGCTCCAGAGGGCTACAGGGTAGCCAGGAAGGAACTGAAGAATGGACTTAGGAGAGCTAGAACGGGGTATGAAAAAGCCTTGGCGGGTAGGATTAAGGAAAACCCTAAGGCATTCTATACTTTTGTGAGGAACAAGAGGATGGCCAGAGTGAGGATAGGGCCAATCAGGGATAGTGGAGGGAACTTGTGCACGGAGTTGGAGGAGGTAGGGGAGATCCTTAATGAATACTTGGCTTCAGTATTCACCAGTGAGAGAGACCTTGACGTTTGTGAGGACAGTGTGAAACAGGCTCGAACAGGTTGATGTTAGCAAGGAGGATGTGCTAGAAATTTTGAAAAACATGAGGATAGATAAGTCCCCTGGGCCAGACGGGATATAACCAAGGTTGCTACAGGAAGCGAGGGAAGAGATTGTTGCATCTTTGGCGGTGATCTTTGCATCCTCACTATCCACTGGAGTAGTACCAGATGATTGGAGGGTGGCAAATGTCATTCCCTTGTTCGAGAAAGGGAATAGGGATAATCCTGGGAATTACAGACCAATCAGTCTTACTACTGTAGTGGGCAAATTATTGGAGAGGATTCTGACAGATAGTATTTATGATTATTTGGAAAAGCACAGTTTGATTAGAAATAGTCAGCTTGGCTTTGTGAGGGGCAGGTCATACCTTATTGAATTCTTTGAGGATGTGACAAAACACATTGAAAATCGAGTAGTGAATGCGGTGCATATGGATTTTGGCAAGGCATTTGATAAAGTTCCCCATGGTAGGCTCATTCAGAAAGTAAGGAGGCATGGGATTCAGGGAAATTTGGCTGTCTGGAAACAGAATTGGCTGTCCAATAGAAGACAGAGGGTGGTAGTAGATGGAAAGTATTCAGCTTGGAGCTCAGTGACCAGTGGTGTTCCACAGGAATCTGTTCTTGGACCTCTGCTGTTTGTGATCTTTATAAATGGATGATGAAGTGGAAGGGTGGGTTAGTAAGTTTGCCGATCACACAAAGGTTGGTGGAGTTGTAGACAGCGTGAAGGGCTGTCATA
This sequence comes from Rhincodon typus, assembly GCF_021869965.1. Classification (NCBI taxonomy): domain Eukaryota; kingdom Metazoa; phylum Chordata; class Chondrichthyes; order Orectolobiformes; family Rhincodontidae; genus Rhincodon; species Rhincodon typus. Next base: position 178,197,927 of record NC_063332.1, read on the forward strand.
GGTTGCAACAGGACATTGACAGAAAGCAGAGCTGGGCAAAGAAGTGGCAGATGGAATTCAACCCAGAAAAGTGTGAAGTGATTCATTTTGGAAGGTCGAATTTGAATGCAGAATAGAGGGTTAATGGTAGGATTCTCGGCAGTGTGGAGGAACAGAGGGATCTTGGGTCCATGGCCATAGATCCCTCAAAGTTGCTACCTGAGTTGATAGGGTTGTTAAGAAGGCGTATGGTGTGTTGGCTTTCATTGGCAGGGGAATTGAGTCTAAGAGCTGCGAGGATATGCTGCAGCTCTATAAAACCCTGGTTAGACCACACTTAGAATATTGTGTTCAGTTCTGGTCGCCTCATAATAGGAAGGATGTGGAAGCTTTGGAGCGGGTGCAGAGGAGATTTACCAGGATGCTGTCTGGAATGGAGGGCAGGTCTTATGAGGAAAGGTTGAGGGAGCTCGGGGTTTTTTCATTGGAGCAAAGAAGGATGAGAGGTGACTTGATAGAGGTGTACAAGGTAATGAGAGGCATAGATAGAGTGGATAGTCAGAGACTTTTTCCCAGGGCGGACATGACTATTACGAGGGGGCATAATTTTAAGGGTAATTGGAGGAAGGTACAGGGGGGATGTCAGAGGTAGGTTCTTTACACAGAAAGTGGTGAGTGCGTGGAATGCGCTGCCGGCGGTGGTAGTGGAGTCAGATACATTAGGGACATTCAAGTGACTCTTGGATAGGCACATGCATGATAGTAAAATGTAGGGTATGCAGGGTAGTTTGATCTTAGCGTAGGTTAATAGGTTGGCACAACGTCGTGGGCCGAGGGCCTGTACTGTGCTGTACTGTTCTATGTTCTATAATCCAGAAAGATTCTACGAGTACATTGAGTAAGAGGGTAACTAGAGAGAGGGTAGAGCTCCTTTAAGATCAAGGAGGTCATCTTTGTGTTGAATCCCAGGGGATGGGAGAGAAATTAATATTTTGTCAGTTTTTACTGTGGAGAAAAAAATGGAGACTAGAGAACTCAGGGAAATAAATTTGGATGTTTTAAAAACAGTTCACATTACAGAAGTAGGAACTGCAGATGCTGAAGAATCTGAGATAACAAGGTATAGAGCTGGATAAACACAGCAGGCCAAGCAGCATCAAAGGAGCAGGAAAGCTGACGTTTCGGGTCTAGACCCTTCTTCAGATAATTTTTTTTCTGAAGATAAGGCTGAATATAAAGGCTGTAGATGTTGTTTACTTGGACTTTAGTAAAGCCTTCCTGGAATTCTCAGGTTTAATCCTTCCAATTAGATTTCCGCCCTACCAAAGATTTGAAAAAGCTCTCATGAAAGTCACACTTCCTATGTGACTGTAGCAAATGTAAACTTTACCTCCATGTCTGTTAGGTTTTAAGAACGACGAGGGATCGCAACATTCAAAAGAATAAGAGCTTTTATTGAGCAGGTGCTCACTTTAGAAGGCAGTGTGCGCAAGTGAAATGTTTCTCTCCATAATGGCCCATGATATCAAGTCGAATACGTTTTTACATACTTCAGGGGTTCAGTTAGCTGAGTTGGCTGAATGGGTTTGGTTCCCACACCAGCTGACGTTAGCATGTGAAGGTCTTTGCTTCACAACCTCACCACTCTCCTGAGGTGTGGTGACACTCAGGTTTAATTGCCATCAATCATCTCTCTCAAATGAGAGAGCACCCCATGTTCTGGCAGGACTATGGTGACTTTTACATACATAAGTACACAATATTTCTTTCACATCAGAGGTTCCTGTGGTGAAAACATTTGTGGTAATTAAAATTATATACACATTTCACTGAAATTGACAGACTCATTGACCATCACCTTTGGATTTGGTGTCTGCTTATCAACATTTCTTGGGAGTGCAGTAGCATGATGCATATAGGTACACGAGATCAACATTGAATGATGTTTACCTCCTTTTCAGTTCATGTTGAGAATAATTGATCACTACCCAGGGTGGTTGCCATCTTGCTACTCCATTTCTTTAATCCATGCTTTAATCATTCTGTATGAAGGCAAAAACATATTGCACAACTATACTAGTAAATGGGACAGACACTGAGCAATGTTGCCTGCAAGCATGGCAGGCTTAAAATGCTTCCTGTTGTGTGACTATTACAAAAAAACACTGTACAGTTGAAAACTCAAGCTGGTTTTTGCCTTATCACAGAATTCCCACAGTGCGGAAACAGGCCATTCGGCTCAACAAGTCCACACCAACCCTCTGAAGAGCATCCTACCCAGACCCATCTCCCTACCCTTTCCCTGTAACCATACAATTCTATACATCCCTGAACACTGAACAATTTAGCATGGCCAGTTAACCTAATCTGCACATCTTTGGACTGTGGGAGGAAATGGGAGCACCTAGCAGAAACCCACACAGACATGGGGAGAACGTGCAGGATACTCAGAAGGGTCACCACACTCAGAACATTTCTCTTCATAGATGCTGCCAAACCTGCTGAACTTTTCTAGCAACTTCTGTTTTTGTTGGTGATTTACAGCATCCGCAGTTCTTTCGTTTTTTTTTATTTAGTAAGCAATTAAGTTGTGGCAAATGTACAGTTTAATCATCATCGTCTTCATCATTTGTCATTGTCATGATACAACTCCTTACCTGGGGACTTCTTTGCACTATCACCTCGCGTTTGGCACAATGTCCAGCAGCATCCTTATCATGTGCCTCCTTCAGTTTATAAGCTTTGCTAATTCACCACTTCAAACATTCTTCGCTCACCAGTCAATAGGCCAGGACACTCAATTTTGATTATTGGTCAATGTTCTGAGCAAAACAAGGAGTATCCAGAGGGAGGCCAAATAGTAAAAAGTTACTGATGTGTAAAGCGAGGAACCTTTTAGAATGCATTGGTTGTATTCCCTCTCTGTTTATTATGAATTCCTACCTTTATATGGCACATAATTTTTCAGTTCTCGGTCATAACATGCATTACCGACTTTAACCAGTTCTTCAGGTATAGCCTTCTTGTTGCTAGACATTGTCTTCCAACTTTCAGGGTAGCTTTTAAAGAATTCTGAGAAATTAACAGGAATATCAAGGCTTTTCTTCTTGTCGTCTTCACCTGCAGGCCTGAACAAATAATCACAAGAAGACATTGAAGAAGGACCCAACGTGTTAATTCTGATTTCTCTCCACAGATGCTGCCAGACCTGCTGAGGCTTTCAGCAATTTGTTTTTGCTTGTGATCATAAGATGGCATCTTGCCTCTTGGCTTCTTAGGATAATCTTTTTCTGTTTTGATGGTACTGTTCCTCAGTTATGGCTTTTACTTTTGAGGGTGATTTGTGTAGTCCTTTAGCATCAGTGACATGACCAAAATGATGGAGGATTTTTAAAAAAATTCACATTTGTCTTTCCTCATTCTTAGGCCATAATCTTCACATCTCAGCAGATGTAGCATCTAACTTGTGGGGATGGTCTTTCATTGCTGTCTGACTAAAATATCATCCAGGTAATGCTGGACTCCTTCCAATCCATGTAAAATCTGATCCATGGCACATTGGAAGAATACAGATACAGCTGTGGTTCTGAATGGAAGTCACTTGTATTTGAATAGTCCTTTGTGTTACAATTGTCAAGTATTTCAGTGACTCAGGATCTGGATTCACCTGGAGGTAGGCTTTACTAAGGTCAATTTTACTGAAAAGCTGACTTACAGCCAGTCCAGCAAATAGGTCATTGATTGAAGATAGTGCTCAGCACACAGTACCAGATTAACAGTGACCTTAAAATTGTTGCAGGTGCATACTGATTCATCTATCTACATCACTGGTACGATAGTTGGCGCCTGCGGGTTCGAGGATTCCAGTCTTGACCAGCCATTATTTAATTACACTATATTGTGATGAAAGATGTGTCATAGATATTTGTATTTTTTTTATTTTTAGAGGTCAGAATGTCATTTTGGAACAGTGCCCTAAACACATTAGTTTTAACAAGTCATACAACCGCAGTCAAGTTCTTGTAAACCCTTGAAGTCTTAATAGAAATTATGTTTATACTATGGGTTGTATGATGGGCAGCATAATCAAAAAAAGCCATTTAGTTTTGTGTTGACTTCAATGCAGAAGAAAACAAGACTGTAATACAATAGGGAAAAGGTTTTCTCTTATAAGGAGCTTGTTCAGTTCAGTTCAAAAGAACTAGTCATTTCAGGAGTGATTTCTACTCCGTCAAGCTTCCAATCTAGGAGTGTTTCGGATAGAAATCTTAATGTTGTTAGAATTGAGAAAACTTAGGTCACTAGACTTGGAAAGGATTTGTAATATTGTCTCTATAGTTTAAGAAAGTAACTGGAAGAATTTAGTACATTAGAAACTGAGTTGAGATAGGTGTCTAGTTTTGTGGACCTGAGTCTCCAATGGATTGTGTTGAGAAACGGGTTGAAACTTTGATTTGTTTACTTTGGTGTAATTTATGTTCTGCTATTTAAAATAAATTTGCAGTCTTTTGTAAATATTTCAATGACTAACCACCACATTAACTAATTTTTAAAAGAATTAAAACTTTATGGTCTAGCAAACCTAGATTTTATTCTAGGTTTTCACTTTGTTATCACCTCAGCTGATATTCTAAGTTAAATTAAGCTTTTGTTATAGGTAGCATGCCAGTAGTTTTATAACTAAGTTGCATTCACACTAGAATTGGGGCACTGGTATGAAAAGGCTTTATTGTTCGGGTGATTGTATCACTCTGGTGAGAATATAATGTACATGCAGTCCAAATCCAAAGTCAAAGCCAGACCTTACAATACCCAGAATGAAGTAGAGTGGATCTCTGTGGAAACAGGAGTCAATTATTCCATCACTTCGGAGTTAGCTTGGACCTTGATACATGTTTTGTCTTCCTAAGTTTAGCATTGTAGTACAAAGACACTCTATTTAATATTGCTTGGAGAGCTTAAGTTTTGAAGGTTTCTGGAAGAAAGAATATACATCTGCAAGTTTTATGTACATATCTGGAGTGTTTTGTTTTCAAAGATATCATCGAAAGTTCACTGTGGACATGAGACTTTCTTTAAATAAGATTTCTTAGAAATTACATGACTGGTGATAACTTAGTTGGCTGTAGATCCTGCTAGGCCTGTTTTGAACAGTGACTGGGTTGGAGAGTTTTTGTTTTATCTGTTTCAGTTAGTGAGAAGCTTGCTTTGAACAAACTGAGATGAAGGGAACAAATACTGAATGCTGGAGAAACTCAGCAGGTCTGGCAGCATCTATGGAGAGAGAAACAAAGTTAACATTTTGAGTCTGATGTGACTCCCAGTAGCATTGGAACAAAGAAGGTTCCAGATACCCCACAAAGGGGCATACTTGGCCATACCTTTGACTTAGAGGCTGAGCAAGGTGGGGAAAACATAAATGAAGGTAGTAAGAGGTACGTTCAGTGGGGAGGAAACAGCCTGAAAAAAATGGGTTTGCCAGGATAGTCTTATTTGTGGATTTTAGGAAGGAGTTAGAAGTGGGCTGTTCGGAGTTGAGGGACTATGAAGTGGGAAGCTGTGGGACAGGAGATCTCCAAAAGAGATGAGGTCTGTGAGAGTCATGGAAACTACAGCCAGCTAAATAGTAGGGTCAAGATCCAGGATGAGATATGAATAAGTGTCTAAGAATTTGTGCTCAGCATCCGCCCAGTAGACATCAACATGCCAGATGTCAACAGCACCCGGCTTATCAGCAGGTTTGATAATAAGATTGGGTTTGGACCCGAGGGAATGGAGTGTAGCAAGTTCAGAGGGAGACAGATTAGAGTGGGTGAGGGGAGCAGAGAAATTAAGTGGTCAGTGTCACATCTGCAGTTAGCAGTGAAGCAGTAAAAGGCCAGGAAGGAGGGTCCAGGTGGAGGAGAGGTATTGGAGGCGCATGAATGGGTCCATGAGGTGGGAAGAGAATTCCTGTTCAAAGAAGCGGACGCAGAGATTAAGATGACAGAAGAAGAGCTTAGTGTCAGGTCGGTGGGAGTTGGAGGGAAGCCTGCTAAGGACAAGCTGAACTGGAATTTTTATTTCTTTATTCATTCATGGGATGCGGGAGTCACTGGCTAGGCCAGCATTTATTGCCCATCCCTAATTGCCCAGAGGGCAGTTAAAAGTCAACCATGTTGCTGTGGGCCTGGAGTCACATGCCAGGAGAGTTTGGGATAGAGTGTGGAGCTGGAAGAACACAGCAGGTCAGGCAGCATCAGAGGAGCAGGAAAATGAAGCTTGCTGTGGATGAGCTATCCAACCAATCTCTCCCAGTTTTGAAAAGATGACTCTCTACATTGTGAAACTTATCTGTTCTTTTGAAAGTATGATTGATTGTATTGCCTAAGGGAGCTGCATCTGCAAGAATTTGGAAGGAGTTATGCAAGCTTGGTGACTTGATCACATGTGCCAGAACATCAGAGCAACAGAGTCCAGAACATCCTAGGCTTATCCTTTTGCCTTCAAGAATTATCCATTGGTTAAAGTTTTTGTTCAGAAAGTCCACCTCTGCAGAGAAATCTGCCTTTTACTATTTTCCTGGACAGTGTTTTTACATGTATATTTTGGTGATATTTACAGTAATGTACTTCTATTGCGTCTTTGTTGAATAACTTTTGCTTTGGTAATAAGCCCATAACTGTGTTTATTAAAAAAAATCATGTTGATAGATCTTTGTTTAAAATGTGATGCAGATAAGGTATTTAATTGGTCATTTTGGTAACTGCGAAAAGTATTTTGATTTTTATATTATGACTTGTGGAGTCATGAGACTTGAAAGACTGCATATTTTCTAGCTTGGGTCATGAGAATTAATACCAAAGCAGTTTGGTTTGAATGAATGCTGAATTTGTGGCAGTGCTGAAATATACAGACATAGTGCTAGTCATATGCAAAGACTGTTTGATTTATTTATATATTTATGGATGACTTCATTAGCGAATTGTATTTGCATGGTGTGCATTTCAATGTTTTACAGTTGCCTGTTGTTAACCGTTAGGTATAATTAATGAGCAGAAAGTCACTGCTGTGAATTCCTTCAGTTTCCTAAACCACATTTCTTGTGAGTATTGTGCTCTGCTGGAAACATTTGTGACTACTAGGTAATGGTTGGACTTCTTTTATATCTGAGTTTGATTTGATATTGCATGGTTTTGAGAATGTCACTGAATGCTGTTGTATATAAAACTTCATTTCTTTGAAATTTCCATAGTAATGCATTTTTACTCTGCTCCTTTAACTGGAAACATGCAAAGCTAAGAAGCTTAATCCATTCTCTTTGGCATGCATTATTCTACGTATCACCCTACTTTCTTTTCTTTTCCAGACAAGGAGACACAAAGAAAAAAAAGAAGAAAAAGAAAGGTTTTAATTTTATAATACCCTCTACTCTCTCCCAGTAATCATCTTGAAATAACCTCTCTTGTGTGCTTTATGACAAGCTGTGTTGAACTTTTTATTGACCTGACCTACTTCCAGACTTGTGCATTCCCAGTACATACCTGGCTGGTCTCCCAGTTCTACTGTCGTTAAGCTTGAGGTCACCTCACAAACTCAACAAACCATGTTTTAACTTGCCATGTCTTAACTAATACCTCTGTGTCATTCAGCAACATTTTGACTTAAGAATTCTCAGCCCTGATTTTAAATCCCTCTATGGCTTTGTCTCTTCTCAATTACAAGTTGCTGCAACCCAACAAATTTCCAAGATATCCACTTTCTAATTCTGCCCTCTTATGTGTCACAAATTATATTTGCTTCATCACAGTGGTCATGCCCTAAGTTGCTGATGCCACAAGCTGTGAAGTTATCTCCCACTCTACTTCAGTTTCCTAGTTTAAAATAGTGTTTAATACATGCCTCTTTGGCCAAAGTTTTCTAACCTAATTTTTCCTCATGTGTCTCAGTATCAAACTTTGTTTTAAAATGGTCCTTGGGACATTTTATTAGTTGAAAGCACTATATCAGTTTCTTCTTACAGGAACATAGGAACACAGGAATTAGGAGCGGGAATAGGCAATTCAGTCCTTCAAAGCCACTCCACCATTTCACATGATCATGGCTGATCTTATCGAGGTCTCAGCTCTACTTTGCTACTGTAGTCCTTTATCCTGCTTTTCATCAGAAGCATATCTATTTCTTTCTGGAATCTGTTCATTGAATCTATCACCACTGCACTCTGGGGCAGTGAGTTCTACAGATTCACAGCCCTCCGAGAGAACTAGTTTCTCCTTATCTCAATTTTGAACCTACTTCCTCTCACTCCAGATGTGTGACCTTTCAAAATAAAAACCGAAAAAAACTGCAGATGCTGTAAATCAGGAAGAAAAACAAAGTTGCTGGAAAAGCTCAGCAGGTCTGGCAGCATCTGTGAAGAAAAGAATCAGCGTTAATGTTTCGGGTCCAGTGACCCTTCCTCAGAACAGGCCTGAGCCTTTTGATACAAATGTCTCAATTCAAGAGCTGTCTGTGCACCTGCAAACCCACAAGCTGCTGACCATAAACATCCTTTTTTAAACTCTAGGCATAGAAAAAGCACATCATCGTTTAAAGGGATCACGCACATCTTTCCCCTGAGCATTTTACAAACACCAAATCCTAACGGCCTACTTCGCAGTCCACAAATACTCAACCCAACTTCACAACACCCTCTCATTCGTCTGAACTACAGCAAGTACAAACCTAAGCTTTTCAATCGCTCCTTGTACGACAGCCCTTTCGTCCCTGGAATCAACCTGGTGAATTTCCTCTGAACTGCCTCCAGTGCTGCCACATCTTTCCTCAAAACAGGACACAGTATTCCAAGTGTGGTCTCATCAACGCCTAATATAATTATAGCAAAAGTTCTTTACTTTTATAATCCAGTCCTTTTGCAATAAATGTCAGAATTCCGTTTCTTTTTATTGTTATTTGCTGCACCCCCACACCAACTTTTTGTTATGCATGCACAGACACCCAGATCCCTTTTATAAATAATTTGAGGATTATCAAATCAGCCATGATTCCTTGAGTGGTAGAGCAGACACAATGGGCTGAATGGCTGATTTCTGCCCCCATTTCTTATAGTCTGTAATTTAGGATATCTTACTTTGGGTAGAGTAGCTCTTGCCTCAATCCCAACATGCTCTTACTGTAACTATAGGCACTGTTCAGAGATAGCACTTTTGCAAAACCATTTGATGCTGAAAATAATGAAAAGTTTCCTTATCCTCCTTTGTTCTCTTTCTCCTCAGTATTCCTTATTGATCCCCAACCTCCTATGTTCCGTTACACTCCTAGTGTCCCTCTGTCATAGAGTAATACAGCATGGAAACAGGCCCTTCGCCCAAACTGGTCCATGCTGACCATGGTGCCCACTCAGCTAGTTGCAGATGCCCCCATTTGGTCCATATCCCTCTAAACCCTTCTCATCCATGTATCTATCAAAATGTTTTTTAAATGTTGCTATTGTACCTGCCTCAACCACTTTCTCTGGCAGCCCCAGCCCATGCCACATACACAGTCACTTTCTACATGAAGAAGTTGCCCCACAGGCCCCTCTTAAACCTTTCCCTTCTCACCTTAAACCTGTGCCCTCTAGTTTTCAATTCCCCATCCATGGAAAAAGGACTATATGCATTCATCCTATGTATGCCCCTCATGATTTTATATACCTTGGTAAGGTCACCCCTCATTCTCCTATGTTCCAAGGAATAAAGTCATATCCTGGCCAACCTGTGTCTTTAACTGAGGCCGACTAGTCCTCGTAGCATCCTCAAACCTTCTTTGCACACTTTCCAGTTTAACTATGTCTTTGCTATAACAGGGTGAACAAAACTGTACGCAGTACTCCAAGTGTGGCTTCACTAACGACTTATACAACTGTAATATAACATCCCAACTCTTATACTCAGTGCCTTGACCGATGAAGGCCAGCATGCTAAATGCCTTCATCACCACCCTGTCTACCTGTGACGCCCCCTTTCAACGAACAACAAACTTGTGTTCCTAGGTCCCTTTGTTCCACAACACTTCCCAGGACCTTACCATTTATTGTATAACCTATCTTGGTTTGACTTTCCAAAGTGCAACACTTCACACTTACCTGTATTGAATTGCATTTTTTTCCTTATTCGTTTATGCAAGGAGGGCGTCACTGGCTTGGCTGCAGTTATTGCCCATCCCCAATTACTCAGAGGGCAATTAACATTGTTGTGGGTCTGGCACATTTAGGCCAGACCAGGTAAGGTCTAAAGGACATTAGTGAACCAGATAGGTTTTTTCAACAATCAACAATGGATTCACAGTCATCATTAGATTTAATTCCAGATATTTTATTGAATTCAAATCCACCATCTGCCGTGGTGACATTCGAACCCGGGTCGCCAGAACGTTGTCTGGGTCTCTGGATTAACAGTCCAGCGATAATATCACTAGGCCATTGCCTCCCCCAGTTGGCATTTGCCAATCCTCAGCCCACTTCCCCATCTGATCAAGGTCCCTCTGTAATTTTTGATAACCTTCCTCGTTATCAACGATACCTCCTAATTTTGTATCATCCGCGAACATACTAATCATGCCTTGTACATTCACATCCAGATCATTTATGTAAATAACAAATAACAAAGGTCCCAGCACCGACCCCTGTGGCACACCACTAGTTACAGGCCTCCAGTCCAAGAAGCAATCTTCAACCATCTCCCTCTGCTTCCTACCATTGAGCCAATTTTGAATCCAATGAGTTCATTCTCCCTGGATCCCATGCGACCTAACCTTTGTGACTAGCCTGCTGTGGAGGACCTTATCAGAGGCCTTTGTAAACTCTATATAGATAACATTCATTCCCCTATCTTCATCTATCCTCTTGGTTACCTTTCTGAAAAAACTCTAAAAGTTTGTCTGACATGACTTCTTGTGCACAAATCCGTGCTGACTATCCCTAACCAGACCTGGATTATCCAAATGTTGGTTGATCCTGTCCCTCAGTATCCTGTCCAATAACTTGCCTACCACTGATGGCAGGCTCGCTGGCCTGTAGTTCCCTGGGTGTCTTTGCTATCTTTCTTAAACAATGGAACAACATTAGCCACCTTCCAGTCTTCCAGAACTTCACCAGTGGCTAAAGATGAAGCAAAACATTTCTACAGTTCCTTCCCTAGCTTCCCACAAAGTCTGAGGATGGGGATCAGGAAATTTATCCAACTTAGTGCACTTTAAGCATGGAAACACCTCCTGTCTGGTAATATCTGTGCGGTCCAAAACATCCCCACTTGTTTCCCTCTTCCTTAGCATCCATCGTTCTCTCCTCAGTATTTACTAGCCACCCCCTTACTCTTGATATAGCTGTAGAACCTCTTGGGATTATCTTTAACCTTATCTGCTAGGTCCATCTTATACCCACTTTTTGTTCTTCTGATTTCCCTCTTAAGTGTGCTCCTATACTTTTTACAGTCATCTAAGGATTCACTTGAGCCCGATAGCTTGAACTCCATGTGTGCCTTGTTCTTTTTCCTGACCAGAGCCTCAGTATCCCTGGAATCTTGATATCACACTTTTAAAAGCCTCCAGTTTGCCAGATGTTCCTATTTCTTCAAACAGACTTGTCCGTTCGACCTCTGCTAGATCCTGCCTAATGGCCCCAACATTGGCCCTGTTCCTGTTTCTTAACCTGTGGACCTGTCCTATCATTCTCCATAACTATGTTAAAACTAAGAGAGTTATGGTCACTGGAGCCAAAGTGCTCTCTGACTGACACTTCAGTCACTTGCCCGGCCTCGTTTCCTAAGAGGAGGTCTAGTGTTGCACTCTCCCGAGTAGGGCCCTCTACATATTGATTTAGGAAACTTTCTTGGACACATCTGACAAATTCCACGTCGTCTGGGCCTTTTATGCTCTGGGTGGCCCAGTCAATACAGGAGAAATTAAAATCTCCAAGCAATACTACTCTATTGTTCGTAAAGGTATCTGCAGTCTATCCACACATTTGCTCCCCTACCACCTGCTGGCTATTTGTGGGTCTGTAATACAGTCCCTCCAGAGTGACCATCCCCTTCTTGTTTCTAAGTTCTAACCAAATGGCCTCACATGATGACCCTTTAAGAATATCCTCTCTAAGCACTGTTATGTTCTCCCCTATCAAAAGGACACCTCCCCTCCTCACTTACTTGTACTTCTGTCACACCTGTAGCTTCTGTATCCTGGAACATTGAGCTGCCACTCCTGGCCTTCTCTCAGCCATGGTTCTGTTATGGTTATAATATCACAGTCCTCAGAGCCTATCCATGCCCTGAGCTCATCTGCCTTATCTATCCTTTTATACACTTAGCAAGACAGCCTTCCCTTGTCTCCAGTCACCTGCCCATTCTTCCCTGTCCACTTGTCCTCCAACCCTCAACCAACCCTATCTGTTTTCCACATCTCCACTTCCATTTGTGGCAGTTGGTTTTAGCTCAGTCACTTCTCAAAACAGCAGAGATGTGAAGATAGCAACAAAGCTAATCACAATTATGCTGCTAATTGAGACTTTCTTTTTGTCCCCTTGCATCTGTACTGATTCCAAAAAAGTTCAAGTACTGCATTCTTCTGCTTTACTACTATCTCACCCGTCCCCCTGAACAAATACGATATGGATGAACTTATTGTGTGAAAAGTTGTTGGCATTGTAATTGTCTTGCCACACTTCACCAGTAGAAGGAACTGCTCCAATATTAGCAGGTTTCGCGTACTATCATTAGCCACTAAGGTTATTTCTGCTTTTGAGTTTTAAAATTAAATAATTTTGGTAGACATGCAACTATCTGGAGAAGCCTCCTGGTTCGATGTGAAAATATCTGATGAAAATATTCACATTGATACCACTTCATTGAACTAAATCAAAGCCCATCATGTATCATTCTTTACCTTTTATTGTATAGGTAAGCTTCCCAAAAATTATGATCCTAAAGTGCCTCCAGATCCAGAGCGATGGCTTCCCATGCGGGAACGTTCGTACTATCGTGGGAGAAAGAAGGGGAAGAAGAAGGAACCAATAGGGAAAGGAACTCAAGGAGCAACATTGTCTGCAGCAGCAGAACTGTGAGTTTTACTCGTGATATGACTTTTACGCACAAATAACAACTATAAACAAAAATTTGCAGTGTGTTTGGCAAAGAACAGGGAAGAAATCTGATTGCGTCAGATGCATAGAACATCCTCCTGTGCTTTAAGATTCCAGGATTCTCAGAGCATGCATTTTTGACCTTTTTCTATGATTTGTTTTTAGCTGTTTTAGACAATACGGCCTGTGCTTGAACAACTTATGGGATGTACATGTTTTTTGCCTTGTCATAGCCCCAGAAACTTTAGATCCATGTTTCTACAAATTTCCAAATAATAAATCCAAGTCAGACCAAATCTCTTTCCAGACCTCCCCGTTTGGAAAATCTAAGCAAGTCAAATCAGCAATTAAGGGACATAGATCCAGATTTTACATTTCCAAATCTGGTAGGCTACCGTCTCACTTATGCACAAGAGCCAACCAATTTCCAGTAAGTGAGTGGGTGCTGAAGTTATCACCCACCGTTTTCAACAAAGATTCCCGAATAATTGAGCTTGTTAACAATCCAGTTGATTTGAATATCATGCTGCAGGTGGGTGAGGATGGGGAGTCAGTAGAAAGGAAGTGGGTGCATTATTCAATGATGCCTTTTGCACTTTGGGGACTCTATTCATTTGTGCATCTCCATCTGTCTTCCAAAAGCTGCCCTTATCACCACTCTTGCTGCACTCCCTAGGCTGCCAGATTCCTCCCTGCCAAAAGATCCTAGACTTGCCACTCGTTTGTGGGCTTGCTTATCATCCCAACAAAACCCCTACTGAACAGTGGCACTGTTGAGACTACTAGAACTGCCAACAAAACAAATTGACCAGCTGTTCTCGAGAGCAGGATTTTTGTTGCACTTAAGAGTACAAGTCCCACTCTCTGCTTGCTTAGGGTTAGGGTTAGGGTTGTAAAGGGGAAGTGAGGGAGCATAGTATTAAGAATGAATCCCTGCAGTGTGGAAACAGGCCTTTCGGCCCAAAAAGTCCACACCAACCCTTCAAATGGCATCCCACCCAAACTCACCCCCGCAACTTGATCTCTGTAACCCTGAATTTCCCATGGCTAATCCACCTAAATTATACATCCCTGGACAACTATGGGCAATTCAGCATGGCCAATCCACTTAACCTGTACATCTTTGGACTGCGGGAGAGAGCCGGAGTACCTGGAGGAAGAACATGCAAACTCCGCACAGACAGTCACCCAAGGCTGGAATCATACCCAAGTCCCTGCGCTGTGAGGTAGCAGTGCTAACCGCTGACCCAGAGCAGTATACCCAGATGCCCCTTATTCCACGTAACATTCACCCTATGAGTGCAAGTGGGACAAGATTATCTGGGATTAAGGTCTGTATTTGGAGGATTTGGGCCACGTATGACTTCTAGGTCACGGTCCATAGTCAAACAATATGATTGACTCTTACCTGCCCTCTGAAATTACCTAGCTAGCTATCTAGTTTTATTGAACCAATCAAGAAAAACAGGTGAAACACTCGACTAGGACACCAGAAGTGACAAAGGCACAACTGCTCAGTTGACCTTAAAAGTGTTTTTGAGTAACATCTGAGGAACTGTGCAAAATTGGAGAGAGCTGATTCCATTAGTAAAATAACCGCCTAACGTGATCATAATTTGGGAGAGCCCAGCACCTTTAAGCAGAGAGTGGGAGAGTGAACCCAGAGCCTTAAAATAGCACAAGAGGGAGAGGACACCCAGAGCTCTTAAATGCCACAAGCATGTGTTGCCCTAGAGCTTTAAAACAACACAACATGGAGAACAGACCCAAAGACTTAAAACAGATTGCAAGACCGAGAGGATTCTCAGCCTCAAAATTGCATGATGGGGCGTGGGCCCAGAGCTTTAAAACAGTGAGAGAGAGAAGGACAAAAAGCCTGAAAACAGAGAGAGATTGAGAAATTAGACCCGAACATTAAAACAACGAGAGAGTGGACCCAGAGCTGAAAACACGCTGAGAAAGCTGAGTTTGAAAAATAATCACGTCACAGGAAAGCTGTAAGTTGATCAGTTGGTGAGTCACTGCTTTTAGGAAGTGTAAAATGTTGTAATTTAGAAAAATAAAGTAAAAGTTTAAACAGTCCTTAAGTTCTTACCTAATAATTAAGACACACTCGCAGAAGGGAAGTAAGAAATTAATTAAATATTTAATTTTGTTTATTTTGGCAGAATTACAGTTTTACAGTGAAAAAATAGGTGATCAATGTTCGTATTGGCTCTAAAACTTAACATTATGACTTTGTGCCATACTCCTGCCTTTTTCCCTATAATCCTGCACTATATATTGTAAACAGTTGCAATCCCAGCACTGATTCCTGTGGAACCCACTGGTTACAGATTACCAACTTATAAGAGAACCATTTACCCACTCTTGCTGCTTCTTCCCCATTAATGAATTCTCTAACCATGCCAATATGCTACCTCCAATACTGTGGCCTCTTATGACTAACCTTTTGTGAGCTACCTTGTTGAATGCCTTTTGTCTAAGCACAACAAATCTATTGGTTCCCCTCTATCCACACTGGTTGAGACTTCCTTGAAAAATTCTGTCATTTCTTTGTAATTCCCTTTAAGATAAGTTGTTTCCGACCCAAGCTTTTCACACACAAACTAAATATTAAATGCTATCATGCTACGATCATTTCTTCCCAGGGGATCTTTTATTCTGAGGTCATTTATTAAACTTGCTTCATTGCCCATTACCAGATCCAAGATAGCGTGTTCCCTGATTGGCAATATACCATGGCGCCACAGGAAACAATTCCTAATGCAGAGGGATACAAACAGTTTACAAACAATTTACAAAGGGATATTGATTGGTTAAATGGGCAAAAAGTTGGCAAATGGAGTATACTTTGGGAAAATGCGAAGTTGTTCATTTTTGAAGAGGGAACATTATTTAAATGGAGAAAAGCTGCAGAAAGTTGCAACACAAAGGGACTTGGGGGTACATATGCATGAAAAGCAGAAAACGAGCACTTGGGTGCAGCAGGTAATTAGGAAGGTTAATGGAAAGCAGGTCCTTAGATCAAGAGAGTTGGATTATATGAATAAGGAAGTCTTACAGCAACTGTACAAGGTGCTGGAGAGACCACATCTGGAATACTGAGAGCAGTTTTGGTCCCCTTATTGAAAGAAGGAGGTTATTCATTGAAGACGGTTCAGAGAAAGTCCACAAGGATGATCCCTGGTCTCCGAGGGATTGTCTTATGAGCAAAAGCTAAACAGATTTGGACTCTTCTCACCAGAGTTTGGATGAATGAAAGGTAATCTCATTGAAAGATATAGGATTCTTAAGGGGCTTGACAGGGTAATTGCTGAGAAGATATTTCCTCTCATGGGAGAGTCTAGGACCAGAGGGCATGGTCTCAGAATGAAGGGGTTCCAAAATAAGACTGAGATACAGAGGATTTACTTCTCTGAAGGTTTTAGAGTCTTTGGAACTCCTTGCCACGGAGAACTGTGGGGGCAGAGTCCTTTTGTATATTTAAGGCTAAGATAGATTATTGATCAGTAGGGGAATCAAGAGTAACGAGGAAAGTGGGTATGAGGAATGTCAGCCATGATCCAGTTGAATGGCAGAGCAGGCTTAAGGGGTCAAACATCCTAATCTTGTTCCTATTTCTCATAGTCAGAATGTCTTTTTGGCTTGACAGCAGCATCCTATTAGTTGTGAACATGATGCATATGTCTACTGCATTGTAATAATGTGAAACAGTTAGCTTCATCTGTTGCTCATGTGGAAGTTTAGGAACCTTAAAGCCTATCCTGACCACTGAAGGTAGGTTTGCAGTAGCCAGTAGTAGAGAATCCCCTGGCTGATTTCTCAACAAGACCTTGAGGGAAGAGAACTCGTTAGACTATTCCATTCCAAATGCAAGTTTTAGTGCAGGTTGGAACTTATTAAAACACACAAGGAAATTCTCCTAAGCAGCTGTGGATTTAAACATTTACATATTGGAAATATGCGAGGGATAGGAAATTAGGTGTCATTCCATTGAAGACGTGTTTACTTTGGAATCTATAGAAAAATGTTTGAGACAGCAAGACCTAGAGGGGGTTGGTAAATAAAAACAGAACGGGCTACCGGACCCGAAAAGTTAATTCCTGATTATTTTCTTCACAGATGCTGCCAGACCTGCTGAGCTTTTCCAGCAACTTCTGTTTTTTGTTCTAGACATACATGGTGTTGTTTAGTACAATGTTCAGTACGTTAGTAAATAGGTTAGCAATGTCAAATGAACACATGGTCACTATTTGTATGATCTTTAAGAAAGATGGAAAACTTGCATAAAATTTGTTGTAGCAATTCACTCAACATTTGGCCAGTTCATGATGTTTTGGACCAGACTAAACCCCCTCAAAATATATTCAGAAGATAGTCTAGTCATTAACGTTTTCTTATTTTAAAGGTAGTGCAAGGTGTTGCATTCCACATGTAATTCAGTTGGTCAAACTACCAGATTTGAAGCAAAATGCACTTTATTTGTACACTATAGTTAAAATACGACGGCAGGAGGAAGACTCTATTTGGAAAACTTAGCAGAAAAATAGATTGTTTTACTTCTAATCTTTGACTTGATTCATTGTAGTTACATGTACCGAAGTACAGTGAAATATTTTGTTTTGCGAGCAGTACAGCCAGATCATAGCAAATAAGGATATACCGATCATAGGGAGCTTTGACAGAGCAAGGCATACAAGGTTGTGGCTGCACATGAGGTGCACAAAGCAAGATCAACATTACTTGAAGTTGGAAAGGTTCATTCAGTAGTCTGATAACATCAGGAAAGAAGCGTTCTTGAACCTGTTGGTGTGTGTGTTCAAGCTTCTGTATCTTCTGCATGATGGAAGAGGTTGGAACAGAGCATTAACAATGGAAGGGGTCTTGGATGATGTTGGCAACCTTTCTGTAGCAATGAGAAATATCATTGGAGTCCTCAGATGGGAGGTTGGCTTCCTTGATGGCCTGGGCTGTGCACGCAACTTCCTGTAAACAATAACTGTTCCAATATAGTAATATCCCATAAACACTCCCTTGGCAAAAAGCAAGTTCAGAAAAATAGATTGATGCAATTCGGAAGCAGGAAAACACCAAGAAAAAAACTGAATGTAGTAGGGAGAGATGTACTGCAGCTTCCAAACCCTGCTGAGACCCCATCAACAACAACTACTGAAAAGTAAGAATCCTGGTTCTGTAGGAGCTTGATCCCACCCATTCAAACTGCTTCTGTTGTTTCAACTTTAAAGAAAAAAGTCCAAGGCCTCACAAACTGTTTACATTATTGAATCTGGATAGACAGCTTAGTACTTCTGTCTTAAAACTGCTCTTCAAAAAAAAAACAAAATATACCTCTTAAAGCCATAGTATTGTCACAGTGCTGTGCAGAACCAGTTATAGATAAAGTCATGTGTAAAGGGTCATCACTTTTGTGTACCTTGGGTAGCCTGTACATACATATATTACCCAGCACTTTGTTGCTCTTACACAAGTCCGGCAAATGCTATTTGCAAGCTGAAAGAACTTGTGCGTACATTTCACTTGTTTCAACTCATCGAAACAGGTGACAACTGTTCACTGGTTCATCCACCAGGGCAATTCCCTGACCAATCATGTCAACCTGCCTAGTTTAAAATATTATTAACTCTTGGCAGTCAATAGTCAATAATTGTTAGCTGCAGCATGTTAATGCCTCTATCAATCACTGACCTCATGTCAAACAATTGGCACTTATCTCTGAAACAGTGTAAACGTTTCCCCTTTATTGGCATTGTTGCAAATTGGAATTTCCCAAGATTATCACAACTCTTAAAACAGTTTAGTAAATTTAATATGTTATAAATGTACGGGTAAGATGATTGAATGTATTCAGTTAATGTACTTTAAAGCTTACGTTACTGATTTTTCTGCTTTCTACTCCAGCGATGCTAGCAAGACTGTGAGCAGCCCACCCACATCCCCACGACCTGGGACTGCAGCAGCAGTTGCATCTTCAAGCAACATTGTGCCACCTCGGCAACAGAAGCCTTCTGCTGCCTCCAAGAAAAAACAGCAACAAAAAAAGAAAAAAGGTGGGAAAGGGGGCTGGTGACGCTCAGATTGCGGATTACCTATTCTATATGCACATAGAGACTGTTAAATCTTAATCATTGTATTACACATTGGAAACTTTAATAATAAAGGATTTGATGTGAAGTTCATTTAACTGTTTGAATGTTTAATTTATACCAAATGTAGGCTCTTCTGGTTACGGCTATTAGTTTTAGTTTGAAAACCAAGCAAGTAATTGATTTCAGCGTATATTTTTATCTTAGCTCGATTTGTGGTCATACAATGAAATGTCTAGCAGAATTGTTACCAAAATCTAAAATAAAGTTAACATGTGAAGTAATTGTTGTGCTTGTTTAAACATGTTGTTGAGTTCTGTTTTGTTACTATTCAAAACTGGTGAAATGTAAATATTCACTTGATCAACAGATACAAGATCCTGAGGGGTATTGCGACTATCACTATTTCTTTACTTTCCTCATTTTTGGTTTGGAACTGGGAGCTGAAGTTAAGAATCAAACTTTGACCAACGTCTTGTTCAAAAGACAGAACAAATAAACAAACTGATGTTTTCATATGGGAACTGGCCCAGCAAGATAATTGCACATTAATTATTATTCTAAGAATACTGCAGATAATTTGACATCAGCTTGTGTTATGCTCAAGATTGGCAGCTGGTTGAATGTTGCATTGGTCAATCAAGGAAAGGCCAGTGCTGGCCAGCCAACCACCGAATGTTGAAAAAGAGTAAAGAAAACATAGAACGAACCAGGTTTATTTGGATTTTTTGGACAGAAGGCTATGTGCTTAGAAACTTGTGGATTGGGGTGCTGAGTTTGTTTTATTCTCCCTAGTTTTATATTCAGTTAAAGAATTGTTGAATGTTCTAAGAAAGAATCCCAGTTTATGAGAAATGTGAATATTCCTTGGAGCCTGCTGGAAACTTTGTATCTTTCCAAAGTCACTCATCAATACAATCTTTTGTCCCTAGACTACAATGCATCAAGGATTCCATAAAGACCTGGTGCTTGTTGAAATGATTATCGAACTGGCAAATTGCAAGTCTTATTTTCAATTTATCCCTTAACTGTCTGGCTGTCTGTGTGAGAGTGGGGGTTACAATCAAAGGTGCTTGGTTTAAGTCAGACAGTAATTAGGTTAAAGTGTCTAACTTTGCCCTGCTAAAATTACAGTATTAAGAATAAATTGTTACTTGGTGTCTAGTATCTGTAATTTATAAAGTCTAGTTAGAAACTATTATGAAATTTTAAGGGTGACCGAAGGTTTTAAGTTCACTGTGTGAATCAGTGTTGGTGAGTCTGATTTGGTCTGGCTTGCTATCCCTCTGTTCTAACAGCAGTTGTGGACAAGGTGGCTATGGAGAGATGTTTCCTCTTAAGGGAGAATCTAGAATCAGGAGTCCTTCAAAACAGATGAGGCAATTTTTTTCTGAGGGTGATGAGTCTTTGGAAGCAAAATCTTTCAATATTTTTAAGGCTGCTCCGTTCCAAGCCTCCAGTCTGCTCCTCACTGGTTCTCAGCTACTGCCTCCCCATATCAGTCTTTGCTGTGGGGCTTGATTCTTGGGTGTGTGCCTTTATTCTAGGGGAGGGGAATGGGGCGGGGCTCTGTCTGGGCGGGACCCCGGCTCTGTGGGCAGGGCCGGGGCGTTCCTGGCGCCGCTGGCTGACGGCTCTGCCGGGTCATAATGCGTTGAGGCGGCTCACACGGGCTGAACCTGACTGAGGTGAGCGGGACTGCGGCCTACGCAGCGCCTTCGAGGCCGGATTCAGCGCCGTCTCTACCGCTCACTCGGTGTTTGAGAGCTGCCGCTGCCCGGATGCTGGAGCAGGTTTCCCGGGTCGGCCTGCTCGGAGTGGCCGTGGCTCTAGTCGGAAGCATCATTTACGTCGCCTGGGACCGTCTGTTTGGAGATCAGAGACCGGCGGTCCGAGCGGAGGTGAGTCCGCGGCCACAAATTGGGGGATGGGACGGGGGGTGGGGGGTGGGG
>NC_063332.1:178239060-178242976 GCF_021869965.1 Rhincodon typus
CCTTCATCAGAAAATGATGAAGGGTCTAGGCCCGAAACGTCAGCCTTCCTGCTCCTATGATGCTGCTTCGCCTGCTGTGTGTTCATCCAGCTCTACACCTTGTTATCTCTAATGAAAATTGAAAGTTGACCTAAAATGGCAGAGGCAGAGGTAAAAGGTGGGTTTAGTGATGAGGACAGTAATGAAGAGCAAATCTATTGTAGTCAGAGGCCTCGTGGGGATCTGTTTAAATATGTCAAACGTTACCAAGGTTTGACGAGAAGGATGTATAAGTCTTTTTCATTTCCTTTGAGAAAGCGGTTAGACTAAAGAAATGACCACCAACCATGTAGGTATTGTTGATTCAAACAAAGTTCATAGAGCTCATGAGATGTTTGCATCACTATCAGAGGAGGTATCTGGGGAGTATGCTGAGGTGGAAAAAGCCATCTTAAGTGCATATGAATTAGTGCCAGAAGCTGACAATGTTTCAGGAATCCAAGGAGGGAACCTGGTCAAGCATGCATAGACTTTTAAAGGATCAAATGAAGTAACTTTGATTGGTGGATTAAAGGCATTGAAAGTAGATCAGACATATGATGCTCTTAGAGAGACTGTTATTATGAAGGAGTTCAGAACTTCACTTCCTGAAGTTGAGAACTCATGGAAGAGCACAGAGTTAAAAGTGCAGGATTAATGACAGAAATGGCAGATGATTGAGTTAGTTCATAAATCAAAGTTTGGCTTCTGACATCCATTCCAATCTGTGAAGAATAGAAACTGGAGAAAAAAAGAAATCCTCAGGCGTTAAGGGAAAAGGAGAACTCATTGAATATAGTAAAGATACTTTACCACAGGGAAACCCATGAGGGGGAAAGAGAAGTAAAGAAACCTCAAGTGTTTTCACTGTAATAAAGTAACACACACAGAGTTGCAGCATTAGTGATTTCAAAAAAAAACAGAGAAGACAGATGTAGGAAAACAGGATAAGCCAGTGGGTTTTTGTTAAAGTAGTAAAAGATGCACAGTTGAAACAAAAGAGCTGCAAAGGAAAGTACAGCTTGATCAAAAGTTTGTTTGATAAGGAATTTCCAAATCTCTTTAAAGAATTTACTTGTGTAGATAAGATATTTTCCTGTGTACCAGGAGGAGCAGGAAAAGAAATTAAGATTTTAAGGGATGTGGGAGGAAGTCAATCTTTGGTGAGACATAAGGGAATGTGTAATTCAAAACTAATATTGCCAGAAAAGGTGGTAATGTTTGGAATTCATAATGAGAAAAGTAGTGACACATTATGTAAAGTGAGGTTGGAGAGTCTGGTGAAAAGTTGGGAGGTAGTGGTAGGAATAATAGAGAAATTCTCGTCTCTGGAAATGCAGTCTATCCTTGGTAATGATATAGCTGGATCACAAATAGGTATGATGCCCCCACTGGGGTTGAAAAGCCAGTGGAAAATCAAACAACTGACATGTTACAGGAAATATATCCAGGGATTTTTCCTCTGGTAATAAGGTCTCAAAGCCACAGGTTGTAAGAAATCCAAAAGATAAGGAATTTGAAATTCAATAACTAGAAAGTATGTTTGATCAAATGGTTGAAAAAAAAACAGGCAGCAAGAACAGACTTTGTAACTCAGAGAAGTTAACTGAATTACAACAGAAAGATGAAAAGATAAAGCAGTTGTTATCAAAAAGCATACACAAAAGAAGAATCTGAGTGTATTCCAGAATGTTACTGTCTTAAAAATGAAGCCTTGATGAGAAATTTACCATCATATATTCAGGCGGATGGCAAATGGGCAGAGATTCATCAAGTTCTATTACCAGTGGGTTATAGAAAGGAGGCATTGTGGGTAGCATGAGGTACCAGTAGGAGGTTACTTGGGAATAAGGAAAAAGCAAGCCAAAATACAAAAACATTTTTATTGACCTGGACTGCATAAAGATGAGTTTGAATTTTTCCGGACATGTCACATGTCAGGTGATAAGAAAACCTCCGGCAGTGATAAAATCAGCACTCTGAATACCCATTCGAGTATTTGAGGAACCTTTCATGAGTCTTAATTAATTACATCTTCCCTAAAACATAAAGTGGGAATCAATATTTGTTGACCATAATTGATGTGTCTACTAGATTTCCAGAGGCCATTCCAATACACAATAAGATGGCTAAAAGGATTGTAGAAGAGTTGCTCAATTTTTTAAATGAGGTATAGACTACCCAGAGATACATTGAGATCACGGATCAAATGTTACATCAAGGTTATTCAAGAAAACTGAGGATAGCTGAGGAAAAAAACAATTCAAATCGACTGTGCAACATCTAGAATTACAGGGAGAGAATTACTTTAGAATGGTGGCATTAAATTTTACAGACCATGATGAGGGCCAAAATCAGGACTATCCAGAGGATTGGGATAAAATAATTCTATTTGTACTTATTGCAATTTGGGATGCACCCAATGAATCAACTAAATTCCGTTTGTTTGAACTGATTTTCAGACTTGACGTGAGAGGATTACTGAAATTAATTAAGGAGAAATTGGTGAATCTGTTCAGAGATCACATACTTGGACTGTGTCAAATTTTAGGGTGAGATTAAGTCAGGCAGGTGAGTTAGCTACTCAGCATTTAAAAGTAGCACAGCATTTATGAATCAGCAAGTGAGATCAAAAATTTATAGTTTTGCTATTGGGGATAAAATGTTAGCATGAGTACCAGTGGTAGGTGGACCTTTAAAAGCAAAGTTTAGTGGGGCTTATCAAATCAAAAAAAATGAAGGAGGTAAATTATTTGATAACAGCAGATAGAAGGAAAACTCACAATATCATATGAATATGCTCAAATGATATTTTGATAGGGAAGGAAAGCAAATGAAGAATATGCTATTTGTTACAACTAAAAGTGAAGAATCAAATTCAGATGACTCTGAATTGGATATTCCTCAAATTGGACAATGAGGAAGTTCTCAAAAATTGGGATAAATTATTGAACTACCTTCCAGAAGAAAATCAAAATGACCTGAAAGAGTTATTACAATCATGTGAAGAGATATGTGGGAATAAACTGGGAAGTACTAAACATATTATGCATGATGTAGATGTAGGAAATGCTGTTCCAATTAAGGAACATCCTTATAGACTTAACCCTCTTAAATTGACCATGGTTCAAAAAGAGATTTAAAGCATGCTCAGAGGCAACATAATCAAAGCGAGTAACAGCAATGTAGCTCACCCATAGTAATGGTACCATAACTAGATGGTAGCTAATGATTATGCATGGACTATTCCAAAGTCAATGTAGTTGTGAAATCCAATTTGAATCCCCTTCCATATTTGGAAGAACTGTATTGAGAAAGTGGGACAAGCAATTTATATTTCTAAGCTGGACTGACTCAGAGGATACTGGCAGGTGTCTTTATTGGAAAGAGTGAAGGAAATTTTGGCTTTCATGACATCAAATGGACTTCACCAGTTTAAATTCATGCCATTTGGTATGAAGAATATGCCAGCCATATTTCAAAGACTAACCAATAAGGTCATTTCAGGATTACCTAACTGTGATTTTTAGTCACACATGGAAGGAACATTTGATGCAGCTAGTGGGATTGTTCGATTGACTTCAGGAGGTGGGCTTGGTGATAAACCTGACTAAGCTTGAGTTAGAAAAAGCCCAAGTCACATTCCTAGGCCATGTCATTGGACATGGACAGATGGCCCAACTGCATGAGAAGCAAAGGTTATTGGGGAGTTTCCTATATCATTGAAGAAGAAAGAAGTTCTATGATTCCTGGGACTGAATCATTTTTATCAAAAATTCATACCGAGTCTTAGCAGTGTGGTTGCTACACTAACCTCAACATTTGTTTTTCCATCACTAATTGGCTCATGGTTTTTTTTTCATCCAACCAGAGATCCAGTATTCTCCAATTGGTTAAT
>NC_063332.1:178243476-178247574 GCF_021869965.1 Rhincodon typus
CAGATTCTCCAGCGTCTGCAGGTATTGCTATCTCATTTCAATTTTCATTTCCAGCTTCTGAAGTTCAAACAACTCTTTCGCCTTGTCTTCTGTGTCATTATCCCTTTCTTATGTTTTTTATCATAATTCAAACTGTTTCATTTCCTTTTCGTATTCAAACTATTTTAATTCTTTTGCTCTTCATTCTGCTGCAATTATCTTTCTCTTTTGCTTTTGCCTCTTTCTTTTTGTTCTGCCAGGGCTATTTTCTTTTCTTTTGCCTCTAATTCAAGCTGCTTCATTTGCAATTGAATTTAAGGTATTCCAATGATTCCAACTGCATTCTTGGTAATTGTAAATGCTAAGCTATTGTGGCAATTATCTTCCCTTTCATCATGGGCACAGGCAATCACAACTTCAGCTCATCTGCCAATTCCAAAAGCTTTACCTTATTCACTATCTGTAAACCACCCCAAATGACTTCTACCTGACCCGGCAAACTCAGCCTCTAAAAGAGCCATTATTACACAAGGCACACCCCATTTAAACAAACTGAACACCTGAAAAGGGAATACCAAAACTCCCCATTCACAGTCATTGAGTTCAATAATTCTAAACCAAACCGGGAATTACAGAATTTGATCCCAACAAGAGCCCCCAGTTTCTTATGATCCAGCCAAAGCCCCCTCAAAATATATCAAGGAGACAGCACAGACCCTGACTTTTATCTCATTTAACGGCAAATATAAAGGTGCCGTGTTCTAGATGTGATTCGACTGGTCAAACTACTAGGCTTCAAGCAAAACACACTTTATTCTTACACCACAGTTAAAATACAAACAAGAAAAAGGCACAACTTTAACTCTATTGAAATACTTAATGAAAGAATATGTTATTTAACTACTAATCAACAACTGTTCCAAACATCCTTGGAACACACCGTTGGCAAAAGGAAACTCAGCAAAACAGCTATCTCCAGTCCAGGAGAAAGGAATTCCAAAAGATACAATTCAGCAGCAGAAAAAGAACTCAAACTTTTAGCTGCAGCAGACAGGCAAGTATCCAGCAGCTTCAACAGCCAACTCGCCAAACACCCAACTTCAACCAAAAGCAAAACTAAAACGCTGGGTCCGAGGCAACCTGACTCCACCCACTCACGTTTCTCATTTTTAAAAGAACTAAGCTCCAATCTGTTTATCCATTGCTTCTGAAGTATTCCTTCACCACTGCACACACCTCTTTGCAAGAGAAACAACACAGAACAGATCCTTCTCAAAGACACATATCATCACACTTGTCCCAAAGACAAGATACAGTCAGGATGGTAGTGCCTGGGATATTTGCTTGTAAGGTATGATTTCATGAGTATGACAATTCAGGCCACTGGATGATTTACTCAATGAGACAGTGTTTCTAACTTTGGCACTAGACCCCAGATGTTCAGGAGACAAGGGTCGCTAAGACAATGTTTGTTATTGTCACTTCTGGTACCTATGCTTTGATTACACACCACAACTGAGTGATCTGCTGAACCACTTCAAGTGTCAACCGCATTGTTGTAGGTCTGAAGTCACACATTGGCCAGACTAGGTTAAAACAGCAGAATGCCTTCCCGAAAAGACTATGTAAATTTTATGGGTTTTATGATAATTGGCAATGGTTTCATGATCATTAGATTTTTAATTTCAGACCAGACTGAACTTGCTGCTATCAATACAATGGCTACAACAGCAGGTCAGGGTCTACGAATACTTCAGCAAGTAACTCACCTCCTGACTCCCCAAAGCCTGTCTACAATCTACAAGGCATACGTCTGGGATGTGATGGAATACTCCCCACTTACCTGGATGAATGAAGCTCCAAAAGCACTCAAGTAGCTTGACACCATCTGGGTCAAAGCACCCCATTTTCCTAGCACCATACCCACAAACGTCCATTTCCCCTACCACCAATGCTCAGTAGAGGCAGTGTGTACTGTTTACAAGAACCACTGCAGAAATTCACGAAGGCTTATCTTCCAAACCCATGACCACTTCCATCTAGAAGGACAAAGGGTAACAAATACCCGAGAACACCACCATCAGCAAGTTGTCAAGTGACACAGTATCCTGACTTGGAAATATAATCGCTGTTCCTTCAGTCACTGGGTCAAAATCCTCGAATCCCATCCCACCTTCCCCACCAGCCACCCCATACCCCAACTGCATTTTGGTCGTACCTACAGCACATGAACTGTAGCAGTTCAAGGCAGCAGTTCACCACCAGCTTCTCAAGGTGGTGATAGGCAACTAGGGACAGGCATGAATGCTGACCAGCCAACGTTGCCCATGTCCCATGAGTGAATTTTAAAAATTGTAACTGAATATAACTGTGCTAGCAGAAAAGCACAATAGCAAATTGAACTTAACCTAAGTATGAGCCATTGAATCAAAGGATGGCCATCACCAGCAAACAAGAATGTCTCACCATTGCAAAAATCAAACAGACAAAGGATTTTCAACTCATGGACTTTTGATTTTCAGCTTGTCTATATTCCTTCTCCATGTAAATATTATTATTTACCTTTAGTCAGTCGTGATCATGATTGGGGTATTGCATGTTTGAGGTTTGAAAGGGTACATCTTAAATTGCATAAATTAGAAATCCTTTCTGTTCACAGTTCGTGTTAAAGTTAAGAGCTTTACGATTAATAGCCATTTTGACAGCTACTGAAGCAATCTGATGTAGTTTGCTTTTCACCTGGGTAACAGATATTCAGACAAACTGAGTTTTTGTGGTCTCACTTGGAATTCTTATATGTCCGTGATAACCTATGCAGCAGTGAGACAAAATTAATGGCACATTCTTCGCAGTTAAGACACAACAATCAGCTTACCACATAGTTCTAAAAAGGACCTGGGAAAGATTATGTGCATCAATCTTTAAAGGTGGCAGGACATGCTGAGAGAGTAGTTAGTAAAGCAAATAGAATTTACAGCTTCTTATGTAGAAGTCTCCAAAAACAGGAGTTATGATGAACCTTTACAAAGCTTTAATTAGGAAAACACTGCCTTCTTTTCACCACCCTTCAGGAAATGCATATCTTTGAGATGGCGAAAAGGAGATTTATTAAATGGTACCAGGGATGAGGAGTTTTAGATACAAGTGCAGGTTGGCAAAGTTAGAGCAAAGGAGATAGAGCGGTGATTTGATACAAGTGTTCATCATGCTATGTCTAAATAAAGTAGATTAGCTATTCCCACTATTGGTGGACATGGAAACAGACAATGTTTTAGGCAAAATAAGCGGGTATGGATGATTGTGAGAAGAACTTTATTTCTACACAACTGGTAAAAACATTAAACTTGCTGCCTACCTAGGTAGAAGCAAAGATGATTGAATGATTTCAAAAGAAAACTGGATGGATTAAGTGAGTCAATGGTTTTGACGGGAAGAGGCTACATTCACTTTTACACTATGACAGGCTACTGAATTCAAGCTGGATTTCTATAAAGTTGCCGAGGTTTCGACATCCTTTAGTTAAGTGGGGGAGGCAACGGCCTAGTGGTATTATCACTGAACTGTAAATCCAGAGACCCAGATAACATTCTGGGCACCCAGGTTCAAATCCTGCCATGGCAAATGGTGGAATTTGATTTCAATAAATTTCAAGAATTAAGAATCTAATGATGACCTTGAATCCATTGTTGATTGTCAGGAAAAACCCATCTGGCTCACTAATGTCTTCTAGGGAAGGAAACTGCCATCTTTGCCTGGTCAGGCCCACATGTGACTCCAGAGCCACAGCCATGTGGTCGACTCTTAACTGCCCTCTGGGCAATTAGGAATGGGCAATAAATGCTGCCTAGCCAGCGACACCCTCATCTCATGAATGAATAAAGAAAAATCATCACAGCATTCAAAAGACAAGCGGGGGTGAAAACCATAACTATACTCTGTAATATCCAGAAATGCCCGGTGAGAAAAGGAAACTTTTAACCTCTTGCATTCACTTCTATGAATAGAGCTGGCTCATATATTGGAAACTGCAAAATAAAGACTAACTGCATTATCACCACTCAAAAACATCACAAGTTTCTAATGGAGATAGTAGGAACTGCAGATGCTGGAGAATCTGAG
>NC_063332.1:178248195-178256243 GCF_021869965.1 Rhincodon typus
CTGCTGATGCTGGAGTCAGAGATAACACAGTGTGGAGCTGGAGGAACCAGCAGGCCAGGAAGCATCAGAGGAACAGGAAAGTTGACGTTTTGGGTTGGGTTTTTCTGAAGAAGGGTCCTGACCCGAAACGTCAACTTACTGTTTCAACTGATGCTGGTTTGGAGACTACCCTCATCAGCTTCTGAACCTTGTTGTCAAAAGTTTCTAATGCATGTTTTTCCTGGGCACAGTAATTATGGTCATGTACATTTGCTTTCCTTTTGATTCAAACAGATGTGCAGAGATTTCTGTTGCAAATCTTAACAGCTGTTAAAGGTTCTCCAGTCTCAATGTTCATTAATTAGAAACACACAATGTAACTCTTAGAGCAAATTATACAATAGAAGCGTACAGTGACTAACCTATTACAAAAGCTTCTAATATTATCATTAAATGTGCAACCCAGTGCAGATCATGTGCAAACAATATTGATTTTCCAAACCCAAATTTGTTAAAACAATAAGTTGACGTTTCGGGTCAGGACCCTTCTTCAGAAAAACCCAACCCAAAACGTCAACTTTCCTGTTCCTCTGATGCTTCCTGGCCTGCTGGTTCCTCCAGCTCCACACTGTGTTATCTCTGACTCCAGCATCAGCAGTTCTTACTATCTCTTTGTTAAAACAATGATTTCTTTAGATTGAAAAAGTTTCTACATCAAAAGCAAATATGACCCGATAGTAGTTTAGTAAAAATATTACATCAAATACAATGATGAGAAGGAATTCAAGGCAGAAATAGAAAAATTGTGTGCACATTCACTCCTCAGTAGATCACCAACTGGGTAATAAGTTCCTTGGCATCCTGCATACTTGTTGGTATTTGCGATCCATCTTCAGCAACATGTGTTCCAATGAGGAAAAGCTTCCTTTTATCACCTAACTTCGCAAGGGAAAGCTGCTCATGGATTTCTGAAATAGTGCAGGCACCTTTAATATCCTGTAAGACACAATAACACTGAATCTTACAGACAAGTAATTACCCCCTTTAACATTTTATTACAAATTCTAAATTCTTTGGTAATTTCTGGAAAATGGGATACAAAACAGAGAAAACCATTTAAACCAGAGCAATGTGAAATTAAGAGCTAAAATGTTGAATGACAGATTGCTAATTCGCCAAGGATGTGGTAGCAATGTATATAATATTCTTCCACTTCTTGTTGCAAAATAGATTAATTCAATCGATAACCTTTCTGTTCATGACCAAAACTTCCAAAATCATGATGACAAGCTCTAATCAAGCTACTTCTTCTACAACTCACCTCAGTATGCATGCCATCAAGGTCCATTGGTCTTTCCAGAGTTCTGCTCTTTCCAGCATTATTTCTCAGTTATTAATTACTCTCATACTTTCTCCTCTACTCATTCATACCCACCTTTACATTTCTTTGTAAAGTTTGAAACAAATACACATTTAGTATTTGACAGTCCTTCATTCTTCAAATAAAAGTGGTTTTCTTCTTTAATTGTCCCTACCCAGGCCCTCTTACAAAGGGAAGCTTTGGCAATCGTTAAATTGTAGATTTACTAGAATGATACCGGAATATAAAGGTTTAAGTTTGAGAGGAGATATTAAACAAACCATGGAATTTGGAAGGTTAAAAGTTCATTGATTAATATTTTCAAGAAATTATGGGGAACAGAGAATATACAGAGAGAAACCATTTAGAACAATAAAACAATATTTCCATAAATAATATGTTGTGAATTCAACTAAGGATATGGCTTTTTTGGAATCTGGTAATGATGTAATGAGGCAGGTTCAATAAATGTAGAAGCAAATTACTGCAGATGTTGGAATCTGTACTGAAAACAACAAATGCTGGAGATCACAGTGTGTCAGAGAGCATCCATGGAGAGACAGCAAGCTAATGTTTCAAGTCTAGAAGACTCTTCATCAGAGCTGAAGCTCTCTTTGTAGATGCTGTCTGATCTGCTGAGATCTCCAGCATCTGTTGTTTTCAGTACAGGTTTAATTATCGATCTCAGAGTAGAAGGTAGTCCTAGGGAACAATGACCATAACATGGAATTTAGCATTCAGTTGGAGAAGGAGGAACCTGGGTCAGAAACAACTGTACTATACTTAACAAAAACAAAGTTGCTGGAAAAGCTCAGCAGGTCTGGCAGCATCTGTGAAGGAGAAAACATAGTTAACGTTTCGGGTCCGTTCACCCTTCCTCAGAACTGATGGTGGCTGGGAAAATGTCAGTTTATATGCAGAAAATAGGGAGGTGGGTGGGGTTGGGAGTAAACGATAGGATAAGAGCCCGAAGAGAGAGAAAGACAGTTGGACAGACAAAGGAGTTGCTAACGATCAGGCAGAGAGGGTGTACTAAACTGAAATAAGAGCAATTACTTAAGGATGAGGACAGAATTGGCTGGAGTGGACTAGGAAAGCTCTTTATCAAAAAATACAGTTGAAGAGCAATGGCAAATGATTAAGAAGTTAGCCTATAACTTACTGCAAAATTATATTCCAGTGAAGAACAAGGATTCTAGGCATTGGTTAACCATGGTCAGTTTATCCAATGAAGTTAAAAGGATAGTATCAAATTATAGAGTCATAGGGATATATAAGCACGGAAACAGATTCTTCAGTCCAACCTGTCCTTATGACCAGATAGCCTAAATTAATCTCGTCCCATTTGCCAGCATTTATCCATTATCCCTCTAAACCCTTCCTATTCATATACCCGTCCAGATGCCTTTTAAATGCTGCAATTGTACCAGCCTCCACCATTTGCTCTGGCAGTTCATTCCATACATGCACCACCCTCTGCATGAAAATGTTGCTTCTTAGGTCTCTTTTATATCTTTCCCCTCTCATCTTAAGCCTATGCCCTCTAATGTTGAACTCCCCTACCCTGAGAAAAAGATCTTGGCTATTCACCCTATCCATGCCCCTCGTGAATTTATAAATTTCTATAAGATCACCCCTCACCCTCCAATGCTCCAGGGAAAAAAGGCCAACCTATTCAGCCTCTCCCTATGGCTCAAACCCTCCAACCCTGGCAACATCCTTGTAAATCTTTTCTGAACAATTCCAAGTTTTACAACATCCTTCCTATAGCAGGGAGACCAGAAACAAACGCAGTATTCCGAGTGGCCTAACCAATGTCCTGTACAGCCACAACATAACCTCCCAACTCTTATACTCAATGCACTAACAATAAAGGCAAGCATACCAAACACTTACTCCACCACCCTGTCTGCCTGTGAATCCACTTTCAAGGAACTATGCACCTGCAACCCACGGTCTTTTTGTTTCGCAACACTCTCTAGGACCTTACCATTAAATTTATAATTCTTGCCTTGATTTGCCCTACCAAAATGCAGCACTTCACATTTACCTAAATTAAACACCATCTGCCATGCCTCGGCCCAAGTGCCCATCTGATCAAAGCCCCATTGTACTGGGGCAACGTTCTTCACTGACCACTACACTACCAATTTTGGTGTCATCTGCAAACCTACTAACCATACCTCCTATATTCACATCCAAATCATTTATGTGAATAACAAAAAACCAATGGACCCAGCACCAAACTTTGTGGCACACCACTGGTCACAGGCCTCCAGTCCGAACAGCAACCCACCATCACCACTGCCTCCTGCCTTCAAGTCAGTTATATATCCAAATGGCTAGTTCTCCCTGTATTCCATGTGATTTAACCTTGCTAACCAGTCTACCATGCGGAATCTTGTCAAACGCCTTACTGAAGTCCATATAGACAATGTCCACCACTCTACTTTCATCAATCTTCTTCGTCACTTCTTCCAAAACTCAAAAGAAAAAATTACAATGTGGCAAAGATTAGTGGATTTCTACATTTCCATGTAATCCAGAGTACTAGAAAACTTTAAAAGCCAACAAAAGATTGCCAAGAAATAATAAGGTGGGAATAAACAATCAATGAGGGCAACTAGCAAGTAGCATAAAAACAGACAGTAAGCACTTCTTTAAATATCTAAATAGGAATACAGAAGTCAAAATGAACATAGGCCTCATAGAGAATGAGGCTGGGGAAATAATTCAGAATGAAGAAATGGCAGAGGAGCTGAAAACTAATAGCATTCCAAAAATACTAATTAATCAAGGGCAAAAATGGTGACAGCCGTTGGAGGGATGGGGAGAAAATAAACAATGATTATTACTAGACAAAAATGTATTCATACACCTTGACGCCTTTAAATCTAAAAATGATAAAAACTACAGGCCAGTTATTTAACATCTTCATTGGGAAAATGTGAGAGTACATTATAAAGGATGTTATAGTAGAGAATTTAGAAATACATAATATTAAGCAGAGTCAGCATGGCTTCACAATGGGGAGCCAGCTGATGTTATACATTTGGATTTCCAAAATATGTTCAATAAGATACCGCACATAAGTCTACTTAATATAAGAGCTCATGGTGTTGGGAGCAGTGTTTTAATATGGATAGAGAAATGGCAAGAAGAAGAATAGCTAAATAGTATGTAAATGGGGAGAGCTGCAGCACTGGAGGATTTGGGGGCTGACATGCTTAAATCAGAAAAAGGTAGCACATAAGTTCAATCGGAAATACGGAAGGTCAGTCACTTGCAAAGGAAACTTGTAGGTGAGATGGACCTGCTGCCATTGTTTTTCTAGATGGTAGTTGTCATCAGTTTGAAAGGAGTTGTCTAATGAGCCTTGGTGAATTTCTGCAATGCATCTTGTAGATGGTAGGAACACAGGGACTGAAGGAGGTCATTCAGCCCTGAAGCCTGTCTACCATTCATGATCTTTGGCCCCTATTTTTAATGCTTTTGCCTAACTTTCTCAGATTTAAAATTAACAACTGCTCCTGTATCAACTGCTGTTTGTGGAAGAGAGTTGCAAAAGTCCACCCCATTTCATGTGGAGAAGAGCTTCCTAATATCTCTCGAGAACAATCTGACCCTAATTTTTACACTAGGTCCACTAGTTAAAGAATATCCAACCTGTGGAAATAGTTTGTCTTTATCTACCCTGTCTTTTTCTATTAATCACTTGAAGACTTTGACCAGATCACCCCTTATTCTTCTAAATTCTACAGAAAACAAGGCTAATTTGTATAACCTCTCTTTGTAACTTAATCCTTGAAGTCCAGGATATCATTCTTGTAAACCTATGTTGTACCCCTTCCAAGGCACTATATCCATTCTAAAGTGTGGTACCCAGATCTGCTCATCAGACAAAAGGCTTACACATGGTCCACAGGTTGTAGTTTAGAAATAATTGTAGTGGAAATAACACCATTTGTAGATGGAGGACATAATTATCAAGAATGGTCTATACTGGTAAAAATGTTCATGTTTACTTTTTTGTTGTGAACAATAATAAGACACATACCTGTTTGTTGGCTAAAACAACAACAGGAAGTGTTGCATGTCCTTGGACCAGTTGGTGTAGTTCTTTCTTAGCAAGTGGCATCTGATTACGGTCTGCTGAATCCACCACATAAACCAAGGCCTGTGATCCAGGTAGATAAGAGGACCAACATTTACGCAGAGATTTACTACCGCCAACTTCAAGAGAAAACAGAATACATAATGAACCAGATTGGAGAGTACTGAAAGACAAGGCCATTATAATATTGAATTGTTTTGAAAAATAGTAATCTAAAGTTCCAAAGATCATTTGGACCGTTCTGTCGCCATATTGGCTCTTCAACAAATTCCCTGTAGGAATTCCAATGTCCCCTTCAATTTTACTCTTTTTAAAAAAATTATCTACTTCCGGTTAAAGAGCACTCCAATTCAATTACTGTCTATGGCCATGAATTTCATGTACGCTCTACACAAAACATTACTCTAAACTTTTCCTTTACCCTTTTGCTCATAATGTTTAATTTCATCCTATCTTGTTCACTGGCCAGCAGTAACAGATTTCTTTATTTACATTATTTAAAGCCGTTAAAACCTAAACAGATATCTTCTGTCAATGGAAACTCAGCAATGTATAGTCTGCACTGTTCTAAACATAGCATGCAGCATTTCTAGCATTGCTTCAAATGAGTTTAAAATGTTATAGCTACAACTAAATGAAGAATTGCCAAGATTAACTGTTCTGACTGAGTGGTAGGCATATCGGCCAGGTGGACATGGGAGTTTGGGACATTTTTACAATGACTAAAACATGTGATTTTGTTGTTACAACATAAGGTCTTGGATGCATTGAAAAATCTTGGGATTGGGGAGTAGGCCTACCTTAAAGAATGTCTCCTGTCCAGGAATACACCTGGACAAGGCAAGTAGAAGTCATGAATAGTGATTTAGCTTCATTTCAATGCCTGGTGCAGGTCAAGCTGCATACATCCCTCGCCCAAGCAGAGGCCTGCAATTTCTGGACAATGTTTCAGGGAATCTGGAGCCTGAGTCCCCAGCCATTTTCTTCAGAATTTTGTACTCATGTAACTGTCCTCCTTACTAACCAGGAGCAAACTATAGAAGATTTATAAATAAACATTAATATGGCATAACCAAATATGAAGACCTTCAAAATGGAATGACATCTGTGTCATCGTCCTTTCCCCTATCAGAAGTTGACTGGCTAACATTTTGACTTACCTTCTAAAAATTCTATCTCAGCATCTTCAGTTTTAACACACACACTGTTAAACATCACAGTAGGCCCATGACTCCTTTTGACTGTATTGGTAGACAGACTGTGCAGAACACTTGTTTTCCCTGCGCCGTCAAGACCAACGACAAGAACTTGCTTTCTGTTTTCCTCATCCTTTAAAACCAAGTTTAATAATTAAGACAAACAGTCTGAGATAAACATGGTCTGTTGCAAAGTATTCTACAAATGGTAAACCAACATACAGAAATGGTTATTGTAGACTACATGTTTATTGTCGAGTACAACATAGAGTACTTGCCTACGGAACCGGATCATCCCCAATGGACTACAGTCCACATTTAGGCCTTCCCAATTTGGCCCCAACCGCGACAATGTCTACATTCAGAACATTGAGATCCTTCAACAACATTTCTCCCTGCGACTCCTGAAACACACACTCGTAGCAATGCGCCGGCATCTCCTGGCACTACAATCAAGCCTACCCCAGCTCAGAGCCTCCCTCTCCCAGACCTGCAAAGGACCTCTCCTGTTTTTTATTCTTCGTAGAATCCACAACCTGAACTCACAATTCTACTCAGCTTTATTGGACACTAAAAACCGTTAAGTACAGTAAACTTACTGGTGACTGCCACCCAAAAAGGGCTTCCTCCACCTCCCAAATCCCCAACCCTACCCAGGACCTTCCCCACAATGTGCCCGCCGCCACTGGTCATGTGGCCACTGTTACATCCTCCGCCATCGGGTACGCCGCTTCTGGTACAGCGAACACCATCGACACCGCTGCTGATGCCACCGCCTCCATTTCTGAGGCCAACACCACAGACACTGAGGACGCACCTACCCTGCTCCGCTCACCGCCGACGCAACGCCGCCCACCACCTCTACAGCCAGCAACTCCAGAAGAGACAGCAGCACCCAGCCCTGCCGGGTCTTCACCATCCCCCCAGACCTCCCCCTTACTGAGGACGAATGGTCAGTTCTCAGTAAAGGACTCAACTTTATCCCCCTCCACCCAAACATCAACGAATACCGCTCACGCTTGGACGTTGAACAGTTTTTCTGCCACCTCCGCGCTTACTTCTTTAACCGTGAGCCTAACCCTCCCTCTACTGACCCCTTCTCCTGCCTCCGACGCACCCCATCTTCCTGGACGCCACCCCAAGGCCTCCTACCCTCCCTCGACCTCTTCATCTCCAACTGCCGTCGAGACATCAATCGCCTCAGCCTCTCCACCCCTCTCACCCACTCCCCCGCAGAACATGCAGCCCTCCGCTCCAATCCCAACCTCACCATAAAACCCACGGACAAGGGAGGCGCAGTTGTAGTATGGCACACTGACCTCTACATCGCCGAGGCCAGGCGCCAACTCTCCGACACCTCCTCCTACTGCCCCCTTGATCATGACCCCATCCCCGACCA
>NC_063332.1:178256343-178270547 GCF_021869965.1 Rhincodon typus
TCACCTTCTGTTTCATACACTCTGTTTCTCAGCCTCTGTTTCTCCCCATCTGTTTCTGTCCTGTGTTTCACACCATCTGTTTCTTCCCCTCTGCTTCTCACCCTTTTTTTCTGCCCCACTGTTCCTAGCCCTCTGTTTCGCACCCTCTGTTTCAGCCACTCTGTTTCTCACCCTCTGTTTCTGCCATTCTGTTTCACACCCTTTTTTTCTGCCACTGAGATTCTCACTCTTTGTTTCTGCCCCTCTGTTTCTCACCCTCTGTTCACACCCTCTCCTTCTCACTCTCTGTTTCTCCCCCTCTGTTTCTCGCCATCTGTTTCATTCCCTCTGTTTCTCACACTCTGTTTCAGCCCACTGTTCTAGCCCTTCTGTTTCAACCCTTCTAGTTCTTGCACTCTGTTTCAGACCCTCTGTTTCTCGCATTCTGCTTCAGCCCCTCTGTTTCAGCCCCTCTTTTTCTCGCACTCCATTTTATGCACTCTGTTTCAGCCCCTTCGTTTCAGCCCCTGTGTTTCTTGCACTCCGTTTCGGCCTCTCTGTTTCAGACCCTCTGTTTCAGCCCCACTGTTTCTTGCACTCTGTTTCAGCCACTTTATTTCTCGCACTCTGTTTCTCGCACTCTGTTTCAGCCCCTCTGTTTTTCACACTCTGTTTCAGCCCCTCTGTTTCAGCCCCTCTGTTTCAACCCCTCTAGTTCTTGCACTGTTTCAGACCCTCTGTTTCTCACATCTGTTTCATTCCCTCTCTTTCAGTCCCTGTGTTTCTTGAACTCTGTTTCAGCCGTTCTGTTTCAGATCCTCTGTTTCAGCCAGTCTGTTTCTCGCACTCTGTTTTATGCACTCTGTTTCAGCCCCTTTGTTTCAGCTCTGCTGTTTCTCGCCCATTGTTTCAGCCCCTCTGTTTCTCGCACTGTGCTTCTGCACCTCGGATTCTCGCCCTCTGTTTTTGCCACTCTCTTTCGCCCCCTCTGTTTCTCAACCTCTGCTTCTCACCCTTTGTTTCGTACCTTATGTCTCAGCCTGTTTTTCTCCCAATCTGTTTCAGCCCCTCTTTTTCTCACATTCTGTTTTGGCCCCTCTGTTTCAGACCCTCTGTTTCAGCTCCATTGTTTCTTGCACTCTGTTTCAGACACTTTATTTCTCGCACTCTGTTTCTCGCACTCTGTTTCAGCCCCTCTGTTTCTCGCAATCTGTTTCTCACACTCTGTTGCAGCCCCTTTGTTTCAGCCCCTCTGTTTCTCGCGCTCCATTTCTCACACTCAGTTTCAGATCCTCTGTTTCTTGCATTCTGTTTCAGCCCCTCTGTTTCTCGAACTCTGTTTTACACACTCTGTTTCAGCCCCTTTGTTTCAGCCCCGCTGTTTCTCGCCTTCTGTTTCAGAGCCTCTGTTTCTCACACACTATTTCTCACACTCAGTTTCAGGCCCTTTGTTTCAGCTCCTCTGTTTCTCGCACTCTGTTTCTGCACCTCGGATTCTCACCCTCTGTTTCTGCCACTCTCTTTCACACCCTCTGTTTCTCAACCTCTGTTTCTCACCTTCTGTTTCATACACTCTGTTTCTCAGCCTCTGTTTCTCCCCCTCTGTTTCTGTCCTCTGTTTTGAACCGTCTGTTTCTGCCCCTCTGTCTCAGCCTCTGTTTCTCTCACTCTCTTTCTGCCCCTCTGTTTCGTACCATCTGTTCTGCTCCTCTGTTTCTCGCCATCAGCTTCTGCCGCTCTGGTTCGCACCCTCTGTTTTCACCTTCTGTTTCTCAACCCTGTTTCTGCACCTTGGTTTCTCGCCCTCTGTTTCTGTCACTCTCTTTCGCATCCTCTGTTTTTGTCCTCTGTTTCTAACCATCTGTTTCTGCCCCTCTGTTTCTACACCTCGGTTTCTCACCCTCTGTTGCTGTCACTCTCTTTCGCACCCTCTGTTTCTCCCCCTCTGTTTCTGTCCTCTGTTTCTAACCATCTGTTTCTGCCCCTCTGCCTCGCACCCTCTGTTTCTGCCCCCTGTTTCTACTCCTCTGTTTCTGCCCCTCTGTTTCTCACCATCTGTTTCTGCCCCTGGGTTTCTACCCTTGTGTTTCGCACCCTCACTTTCTCACTCTGTTTCTGCCCCTCTGTTTCATGCCTTCATTTTCTGCTACTCAGTTTTTCGCCCTTCATTTCTGCACCTCTCTTTCTCACCCTCTGTATCGCACCCTCTCTTTCTCACTCTCTGTTACTCCCTTTCTGTTTCTCCCCCTCTGTTTCTCACCCTCTGTTTCTCACCGTCCATTTCTCACCCTCTGTTCTTCATCCTCTGTTTCTGCCCCTCTGTTGCTCATCATCTTTGTCTGATACTCGATTTCTCATATCTTTTTCTGCCCCTGTGTTTCTGATACTCTGCTTTTCAAACCTCTTCTTCTCATCTTCTGTTTCTCATCCTCACTTTCTGCTCCTCTGTTTCTGCCCCTCTGTTTCTCATCCTCTGTTTCTGCCATTCTGTTTCTTCCTCAGTTCTTCTGCACCTACATTTCTCATCCTTTGTTTCTCATCCTCTGTTTGTGCCCCTCTGTGCCTCAACATCAGTTTCTGCCCATCTGTTCCTCATCCTCTGTTTCTGCCCCTCTGTTTCTGCCCCTCCATTCCTCATACTCTGGTTCTGCCCCACTGTTTCTGCTCTCTTTCTGCTCCTCTGTTTCCCATCCTCTGTTTCTCATCCATTGTTTCTCATCCTGTTTCACATCCTCTGATTCTGCCCCTCTGTTTCTGTGCCTCTGTTTCTGCCCCTCAGTTTTTCATTCTCTGTTTCTCATGCTCTGATTCTGTCCTTCTGTATCTCATCATCTCTTTCTGCCCCTCTGTTTCTGCCTTTCTTTTTCTCATGCTCTGTTTCTCCTCCACTGATTCTCATTCACTGATTCTGCCCTTCTGTTTCTCATCCTCTGTTTCTGCCACTCTGTTTCTGCCCCAATTTTTCTGCACCTATATTCCTCATCCTGTTTCTGACCCTTTGTTTCTCATCCTCAGTTTCTGCCACTCTGTTTTTCATCCTGTTTCTGTGCCTGTTACACATTCTCTGTTTCTTCCTCTCTGTTTCTGCCCCTCTCTTTCGCATCATCTCTTTCAGATCCTCTCTTTCTCATCCTCTGTTTCTCATCCTCTTTTTCTCATCCTCTGTTTCTCATCCTCTCTTTCTCATCCTCTGTTTCTCATTCTGTTTCTGCCCCTTTGTTTCTCCCCGGTGTTTCTCATTTTCTGTTTCTCCTCTGTTTCACGTCCACTCTTTCTGCACCTCTGTTTCTAGGACTCTGTTTCTTCCCCTCTCTTTCGCATCATCTCTTTCAGATCCTCTCTTTCTCATACTCTGTTTCTCATACTTTGTTTCACATCCTCTGATTCCCATTCTCTGATTCTCATCCTCCGATTCTGCCCCTCTGTTTCTGTCCATCTGTTTCTATCCGTCTGTTTCTGCCACTCTGTTTTTGCCTCTTGTTTCTGCCCCTCTGTTTCTGCCCCTCTGTTGCTGCCACTCTGTTTTAGCCCTTCTGTTTCATGTCCTCTGTTTCTCATCCTCTGTTTCTCGTCCTCTAATTCTCATCCTCTCTTTCTGCCATTAAGTTTCTGTCCATCCATTTCTGCACCACTGTTTCTCATCATCCGCTTCTGATACACTGTTTCTGACCTTCCGTTTCCAACCCACTTTTTGTATCCTCTGTTTCTGCGCCTCTGTTTCTTCCCCTTTGTTTCTGCTTCTCTGTTTCTTACACTCTGTTTCTCATCCTCTGATTCTGCCCCCCGTTTCTCATCCTCTGTTTCTGTCCCTTTGTTTCTGCCACTCTGTTTCTGCCCCTTGTTTCTGCTCATCTGCTGCTGCCACTCTGTTTCTGCCCCTCTATTTCACATCCTCTGTTTCTCAACCTCTGTCTCTCATCCTCGAAATCTCTTCCTCTGTTTCTGCCTCTAAGTTTCTGCCCATCCGTTCCTGCTCCTCTGTTTCTCATTCCCTCTTTCTGCCCCTCTTTTTCAGCCCCCTCTTTCTTTCACTCTGTTTCTGCTCTCTGTTTCTGCCCGTCTGTTGCTGCCACTCTGTTTCTGCCCCTCTCTTTCACATCCCCTGTTTCTCATCCTCCGTTTTTCGTCCTCTAATTCCCATCCTCTCTTTCATCCACTAAGTTTCTGCCCATCTGTTTCTGTACCTCTGTTTCTCATCATCTGCTTCTGACACACCTTTTCTGACTCTCCGTTTCTGACCCTCTGTTTCTCATCCTCTGTTTCTGCCATTCTATTTCTGCCCCAATTTTTCTGCACCTATGTTTCTCATCCTCTGTATCTCATCCTCTGATTCTGCCCCTCCATTTCTGCTCCTCTGTTCCTCATCCTCCGTTTCTGCCTCTCCGTTTCTACCCCTCTATTTCTGTCCATCTGTTTCCCATATTCTGTTTCTCATTCTCTGTTTCTCATCCTCTATTCCTGCCCCTCTGTGTCTCACCCTCTGATGCTGCCCCTCTGATTCTCATCCTGTGTTTCTGCCACTCTGTTTCTGCCCCAATTTTTTAACACCTACATTTCTCATCCTTCGTTTCTCATCCTCTGTTTGTGCCCCGTGTTTCTGCCACTCTATTCCTCATCCTCTGTTTCTGCCCGTCTGTTTCCCATCCTCTGCTTCTTATCCTCTGTTTCTCATCCTTTGTTTGTCATCCTGTTTCTGCCCCTCTGTTCTTCATCCTCTGTTTCTGCCCCTCTGTTTCCCATCCTCTGTTTCTCATCCTGTTTCATGTCCTCTGTTTCTGCGCCTCTGTTTATGCCCCTCTGTTTCTCATTCTCTGATTCTGCCCTCCTGTATCTCATCTGCTGTTTCTGCTCGTCTGTTTCTGCTCCTCTCTTTCTCATCCTCTGTGTCTCCTCCACTGATTCTCATTCACTGATTCTGCCCTTCTGTTTCTCATCCTCTGTTTCTGCCACTCTGTTTCTGCCCCAATTTTTCTGCACCTATGTTCCTCATCCTATGTTTCTGCCCCTGCATATATCATCCTCTTAATCTCATTCTCAGTATCTGTAGCATCACCTATTGTCCTGAAGAATTTTCAACAGGGCTAACTTTACTGACAAAGTAAGCTTTACTTAATTTCCTTTTGGTTCCTAACCTGACAGCTGCTGCTAACTGCATAAAACCGTAAGACCATAAGACTTAGGAGCAGAAATAAGGCCATTTGGCCCATCGTGTCTGCTCCACCATTCAATCATGGCTGATAAGTTCCTCGACGCCATTATCCCACTTTCTCCCCGTAACCCTTGATCCCCTTGATAATCAAGAACCTATCTATCTCAGATTTAAATGTATTCAATGACCTGGCCTCTACAGCCTTCTGTGGCAGTGAATTCCATAGATTCACCACTCTCTGGCTGAAGAAGTTTCTCCTTATCTCCGTTCTAAAAGGTCTTCCCTTTACTCTAAGGCTGTGTCCTCGGGTCCTGGTATCTCCTACTAATGGAAGCATATTCCCAATAGCCACTCTGTCCAGGCCATTCAGTATTCTGTAAGCTTCAATTAGATCTACCCTCATCCTTCTAAACTCCAATGAGTATAGTCCCACAGTCCTCAAACGTTCCTCATATGTTAAGCTTTCCATTTCCAGGACCATTCTGGTGAACCTCCTCTGAACCCGCTCCAGGGCCAGTACATCCTTCCTGAGATATAGGGTTCAAAACAGCACACAATACTCCAAATGTGGCCTGACCAGAGCCTTATAAAGCCTCAGGAGTACAGCCCTGTTTTTATATTCAAGTCCTCTCAAAATAAATGCCAACATTGCATTTGCCTTCCTGACTACTGACTCAACCTGCAAGTTTACCTTGAGAGAATCCTGGACTAGAACTCCCAAGTCACTTTGCACTTCAGATTTCTGAATTTTCTCCCCATTTAGAAAATAGTCCATACTTTTATTCTTCTTACCAAAGTGTATGACCTCCCACTTTCCCATGTTGTACTCCATCTGCCACTTCTTTGCCCACTCTCTTAATCTGTCCAAATCCTTCTGCAGCCTCTTCATCTCCTCAATGCTACCTGTCCCTCCACCTATCTTTGTATCATCTGCAAACTTAGCCAGAATGCCCACAGTTCCTTCATCTAGATCATTAATGTATGAAGTGAGAAGTTGTGGTCCCAACACTGACCCTTGAGGAACACCATTTGTCACCGACTGCCATCCTGAGAAAGACCCTTTTATCCCCACTCTCTGCTTTCTGCCAGACAGCCAATCTTCTATCCATGCTAGCACCTTGCCTCTAACATCATGGGCCCTTATCTTACTCAGCAGCCTCCTGTGCAGCACCTTGTCAAAGGCCTTCTTGAAGTCCAGGTAGATAACATCCATTGGCTCTCCTTGGTCTACCCTGCTCATTACTTCATCAAAGAATTCTAGCAGATTTGTCAGGCATGACCTCCTCTTGATGAAACCATGCTGACTTTGCCCTACTTTACCATACACTTCCAAATATTCAAAAATTTTATCATTTACAGTGGGCTCCAAAATCTTACCCACAACCAAGGTTAGGCTAATTTTCCATCTTTTGCTTTACTCCCTTTTTAAACAGAGGTGTCACATTAGCAATGTTCCAGTTCTCTGGGACCCTCCCTGCCTCGAGCGATTCCTGAAAGATCACCACTAACGCTTCCATTATCTCTTAAGCTATCTTATTTAGAACACTGGGGTGTAGTCCATCGGGTCCAGGTTATTTATCCACCTTCAGGTCAATCAGTTTTACTGGCACCTTTTCTTTGGCGATGGCCACCATATTCAGCTCTGTCCCCTGACTCTCGAAGTTTTAGGAGATTACTCGTGTCTTCCACCGTTAAGACTGACGCAAAGTAATTATTCAGTTCCTCATCCATTTCCTTGTTCCCCACTACTATATCTCCACTGTCATTTTCCAGTGGTCCAATGTCCACTTTTGCCTCTCTTTTGCCCTTTATATATCTAAAGAAACTCTTACAGTCTTCGTTTATATTACTGGCTAGCTTACCCTCATATTTAATCTTCTCCCTCCTTATTTCTTTTTTTGTTGCCCTCTGTTGGTCTTTGTAAGCTTCCCAATCCTCTGGTTTCCCACTGCCCTTCGCTATATTCTATGCTTTCTCTTTTGCTTTTATGCTATCCCTGACTTCCTTAGTCAGCCATGGTTGCCTCATCCTCCCTGTACCATGCTTCTTTTTCCTATGGATGAATTTTTGCTGCGTCTCCTGATCCTACTAGATTGGGAGAGGTATACAATGTGGAATTTCTGTTTGATACTAAGCATAGTCATCACATTCTGTCATTCACGCTCAGCCAGTGAAATAACCTCCCTGATCTGACTCGATACTGCGGGGTAAACCCCATCTCATAAATACCTGTTGTGTTAGGATTTGTGCAGTTGTTTTGGTTGTATTTGTCCTAACAGGAAAAGCTTCAACCAATTTTTTGAATATGTCTATGATTACCAGAATATAGGTAAATCCATTCACACTTCGTGGAAGGGGACATATACAATCAATTTGTAGATTCATTCAGGGCTCTTCCACTGAACGGGTATGCCTCAGTTCTCCCTTTTGGGTGTATAGAACATAGAACAGTACAGCACAGTACAGGCCCTTCAGTCCACGATGTTGTGCTGACCTATTATTCCTGTTAAGATCAATCTACCCTGCATACCCTACATTTTACTATCCTCCATGTGCCTATCCAAGAGTCGCTTAAAAGTATCTGACTCCACTACCACTGCCAGCAGTGCATTCCACACACGCACCACTCTCTGTGTAAAGAACC
The DNA here is from genome assembly GCF_021869965.1 of Rhincodon typus. Taxonomy (NCBI): domain Eukaryota; kingdom Metazoa; phylum Chordata; class Chondrichthyes; order Orectolobiformes; family Rhincodontidae; genus Rhincodon; species Rhincodon typus. The sequence continues at coordinate 178,264,116 of NC_063332.1, forward strand.
TACCTCTGACATCTCCCCTTTACCTTCCACCAATCACCTTAAAATTATCCCCTCTCGTAATAGTCATTTCCACTCTGGGAAAAAGTGTCTGACTATCCACTCTATCTCTGTCTCTCATCATCTTGTACACCTCTATCAAGTCACCTCTCATCCTTCTTCGCTCAAATGAGAAAAGTCCTAGCTCCCTCAACATTTCTTCATAAGACTTGCCCTCCAGTCCAGGTAGCATCCTAGTAAATCTCCTCTGCACCCTCTCTAAAGCTTCCACATCTTTCCTGTAATGAGGTGACCAGAACGGAACACAATATTCCAAGTGTAGTCTAACCAGAGTTTTACAGAGGTGCAGCATAACCTCGCAGCTCTTAAACTCAATTCCCCTGCCAATGAAAGCCAACACACCTGTCTGGATTATTTTGGACACACACCATATAATTTTCTATGTAGTATGATACATCCTTTTGTTACACGAGCCACCAACACAATCTGTTCAATCGTTCGATAATGGCTTCAATTCCCCCGTGCCCACGCCCGTCATGGAATTGGTATATGATTTTGATTTCTGTCTTGAATCGGAACTACATAAGCACCCAGATGAACTCCTCCAAAAATCTGTTTCAAGGAATCATCGCAGCATTGTGCTTCCTAACGTCCTCTAAGTTCATTTGGTTCACAGTGACCGCATTTACCTGCTCTACTATGGGTGGCTGCCAGAATTCTCTGCCACAAGCACCTCTCTTAGCTAACTTATCGGCTTTGTGGTTGCCTTCTGTGGAATTTTTACCATAATGATAAAAATTCCATGAGGCTGTTGCATACAAACATACTATCAGAGTATATGTCCGCGGATGAAGGATACAAGTTGGGATGGCTGACTACATAGGCCATAGCTGCTAGTTCTGCAGCTTGGGCAGTTAAATGGCCGGGTAATTTTAATGTGAGTTCAATGAGTGGTTGCCCCTGCGTTTCTGTCATACATACACCACAGCTGGTGATCTGACTGCTGTCCTCCACTGTGGAGGATCTGTCTGCATAGAGTTTGACTGCAGTTTCTACCTGTTTATTCTAGGAAGGTGGGCACGTTGGTATATTTAACTGTTGTATCCTGACCTTAAAGCAGCAGAGTCCATCACACGGCTCAGGTCTGGCTCACTGAGCCGCCTTTGATTCAGCCATCCAGCAGGAACTGGATTGGGGTGTACTCAGTTAAAATAGTCAGGAGACTTAAACCAACAATATAGTCAAAGTACTGGGTTGCCCAAAAAACTGTTGAGGAGTTGTCGTTCACACATGGAAAACCTTTGTTCCATGGGCTGTAGGACTCTGGAGGTGTAAGCCACTGGGCCCAGTCTATCATGTCGTTCATATAGCGGAACGGCAGCTATTGTACGGTCTGCGGCTGCAACTTCTAGGGCGTATGGTAAGTCAGGGTTGGGAACTAGCAAGGCTGGTGCTGTTGCAAGGGCATGCTTTAAATCAGTTACTGCCCCTGTATGTTGGAATGTCCAATTCCAAGCAGCGTTCCTTTTCAGCAACTCTGTGAATGGGGCCACTTTGGTGGAAAACCCATCAATGTGGTTCCTGCAGTATCCCATTAGACCCAAGAAAGATCGGACCACATTAACATCTTGGGGAAATGGGAGTTGCACTATGTAATCTATTTGCTTTTGGTCTATCTCTCTTTTCTCAAAGATGACTATTGTTCCCAAGTATGTAACCCTATGCTGTAGAATCTGTGCCTTTTTTGGGTTTATTTTACAATCTGTGACGAGCAAGAGGTTCACTAATTCATCTAGGTTTTGGATGTGTTCCTCTTTGTTTCAGTTTGTAAGCGTAGGTCATCTACATATTGTATTAGGCACTCAGACCAGGAAAACTTTTCTAATTCCTTGACTAATAATCTGTGGAAAATTGAGGGTGAGTTATGGAGCCTTTGGGTTAAACAGGTCCAGGTCCAGGTCCAGGTCCAGGTCGGTAAACCCAAATTTGTACTGACAGAACCGATGGAAGGGTATGGACCAGAAGCCATTACTAGTATCAAGTACTGTGAAGCATTTTGCTTGTGGGGCTTGCTTTATTATTGTGGCTGGGCTGATGGCTACTGTTGGTGCAGTGAGGGTGGTGACTTTATTAAGTTCCCAGTACTCAATAGTTAAACGCCTTGAACCATCTGGCTTCCTGACAGACCAAATTGGAGGATTAATAGTGGAGGCTACAGGTTGTTGTAAAAGACTGTCTACCTTGGCTACCTCCCCCTCTGCCTGTCTGGGGAAACTGTATTGTCTTTGCAGTTTCGGATCTGGCTCCTCAATTATCACCTCTCCCGGTAAACACCCGCAGTCATGTTTATGCTGGGCAAATACCCTTTTGTGTTTCATAATCACTTCTTGCATAGCTGAATTCTTGGTCATTGTTAGGGGATTGAACCAAAACTCTCCCATTGTACTGATCCGATTATAATTTCCTGTTGAGATGATGGGTGGTGCCTTGCTAATCAGGGTCAATTACCATATGCAGGAATTTACTGGATCAACAGCAAGGTTACACTTAGTCATGAAATAGATGCTGAGGATGCGTTCTGTGTCTGGGGGAAGGTTAACTAAGATAGCAGGGTGGTGGCATGTAATGTCGCCTAATTTAAATTCTATAGGGTCAGTAATGTACTCCTTCTGTGCATGGCCAGTAAATCCACTTAAAATAATAGTCCCTGTGGTCCACCAGGGTAGATCATTAAATTTCGAGGTGTTTAGGGTTGTAAGGGAACCTCAGGTATCCCAAAGAAATTCTACAGGGCAGCCTCCTACCTCAAAATCTGGCATCTTTTTGGCAATTTCTGCTAATTGTGCTACTGTAAATGGGATAGTGTATGTTACTGCTGGGGCGTCGGCGACATCGCCAACCTGGCTTTCAGTGGTAATCAGGTTCATTGCAGCATGGGATATCTTTGCAGGGCTGAAAGTGCTGATTCCTTTGGGAAGGGTGCTAGGGAATCCCAATCCTCCATGTACATGGCATACTGCTGCACATCTTCCCTGAGCTCACAGCTCGGTTCGCAACAAACAACTGCACCTCCCAGTCGCGAACCATTTCAACTCCCCCTCCCATTCCTCAGACGACATGTCCATCCTGGGCCTCCTGCAGTGCCACAACGATGCCACCCGAAGGTTGCAGGAACAGCAACTCATATTCCGCTTGGGAACCCTGCAGCCCAATGGTATCAATGTGGATTTCACAAGTTTCAAAATCTCCCCTCCCCCCACCGCATCCCAAAACCAGTCCAGCTCGTCCCTGCCTCCCTAACCTGTTCTTCCTCCCACCTATCCCCTCCTCCCACCTCAAGCCGCACCTCCATCTCCTACCGACCAACCTCATCCCGCCCCCTTGACCTGTCCGTCCTCCCTGGACTGACCTATCCCCTTCCTAACTCCCTACCTACACTCACCTTTCCTGGCTCCATCCCCGCCTCTTCGACCCGTTTGTTTCCTCTCCACCTATCCTCTCCTCTATCCCTCTTCTATCCACCTCCCACTCTCTCCCTATTTATTTCAAAACCCCCTTCCCCTCCCCCTTTTCTGATGAAGGGTCTAGGCCCGAAACGTCAGCCTCTCTGCTCCTATGATGCTGCTTGGCCTGCTGTGTTCATCCAGCCCTGCACCTTGTTGTCTCGGATTCTCCAGCATCTGCAGTTCCTACTATCTCTCCCAGTCTACCTCCTGTTCTTCCCACACAACTTCCATATGCACATTATCCCGTTGCAAATTGAGAGTTGGGATTTTGACTTCTCAATCTCCTACAGGCACTTAGTGTGGTCTGCGGCTGCCTGTTTCTTTTCCTTATCGGATTGGTGCATTACCCATACTGCTGCTTGTGGATCTGTACCTTTGCTTTTAACTGGCTTACTTCGCTTTTAGCAGTCTCTTTAGCTGATACTGCGCATTGGAAGTCTTGGTACGCCTTTTCACATTGGGTTTGGAATTGCCCCTTGTGTTATAGGTTGACCTGATTTCTTTGATCTTGCTCTGCGCTTTTTCGTTGTAACTCTGCTATTTCTTTCTTCGCGTCCTCTAAATCTTTACCATTCTTTTTCAATTCCTGCTCAGTTCTTAACAATTGAAGGCACATTATTGCTTGGGTTTTTCAAGTTTGGAAGCCCGCTTCACTTGAATTTTCCTCAAATCCTCCCAATGTTTTTGACCTGTGGATCCTGGTCCCGTTTCGTCTTTACAGCAAATTTCTGCCCATATGAGCCACTTTTTCTTACTGATGTATTGTCTTAGCTTCCTTTCCCATACTGAACAATCTTCTACTCTGGCACCTTTACCTGCCATTTCTGTTTAAACTAAGAGGTAGTACGGCGTGGATCAGACTGAGGGTACAGCTTTCACTGTGTTCCAGTCCTAATCCCATTGGGTCTATACTGACTTTTCGGTGTTCTGCCTTACCTGTCCCACTAGGGATCACACACACACACGCACTCACGCACACACACACAAAATGAAAACAGTCATTTGCTTGATTAGTAGATAAATACCTGTTGGCTTTATTCTTTTAAAGAACAGTCTAATGTAGATCTTTCTACTCCCTTCGATTTACTTAAATTCCTGGCCGTCACATGGGACTTAATCCTCTTAAAATCAGGCTCAGGCAAAATTTCAGGGAATATCAGGTTCTGTGAGGTTCGATCTTGGAGTGACAAAGTCACTTATTATCGAGTCCTGTCTGGGGTGCCAATTTGTTGCACTCGCCACACAGTGTGTTTAACCCGTATATCCCGCAAATGACTGAGAGTCAACTCTTAATAGTAATATGAAATGATCCTAATGGTTATAACACAGTTAATATTATAATAACAATTGTTATAAACTAACAATTAATACAATAACTCTTACAGTTAATACTGTAAATTTAGGTCAGTATTTTGTACTTAACTTGGAATGATCAAACATCACCACACTAGACCTTGGCCTTCATTCACATGGTGATAGTTGTCTGGGCTTCCTCTTCTGGTGGTCCCAGGCGGTTGGTCTCAGGTTACTGCTCCCGAGGGTACTGTAGCGGTAATTCTTATCCTTGGAAGCTTCTGCACCCCTTTGGGAGGATCTTCGATTCCCACCAATGGATAGAACAGGAATCGATTACCCTGATTGATCAGACCTAATCAGGCAGTGCCATGTGGATGGTGGGGTGGTCTTTGGTCCTCCATTTCTGAAAACGTCAGGGGCATGTAAGTCAGGTAGGCTTCCCAGAAAAGAGTGTGAGGTGTCCTTTTGTTCCGGAAACAGCTAGATGTTTCTGATTGTCCTGGTAAATAGGCTTAGTCAACTGTGTATTGTGACGTCTGCAACTGCATCCCGCCTGTCTGGGTCTGCAGTTTGTTTATTTCAGCATCTTTGCACAGATACTTTGGCCAATGTTTGGCTTGGTTTCCCAGCATGCTTGGCGTATATCCAATTCTGCCATTTTGAGTGGCCCATCCGGCTACAAAGGCTATTGAGTTGGATGATCAGCCATGATCGTGAAGAATAACGGAGCAGGCTGTAAGGGCCAAATGGCTTCCTACTGCTCCTATCTTCCATGCTTCTATGTAGGATCTGTAAATATTTATAAGGCAGAAGTGAATAGATTCTTGATAACCAAGGGATGAAAGATTGTTGGGATATGAATGAATATAGAGTTGAGTTTAAAATCATATTATTTTATTCAATGGTGAAGCAGACTCAAAGGGTCGAGTAGACTATGTTTGAATGTTTATATGTTCATTTGTTGTTTGTGTGTTTGAAGGTGCTAAGGAGGTTTGATGAATTCCTGCAGTGCATCTTGTAGATAGTACACACTGCTGTTAACCATCATTGGTAGAGGGAATGAATGTTTGTGGATTTGGTGCCAAACAAGTGGGCTGTTTTGGGCAATGTTTACATATTTAGTCCAGATGTGTTTCTGGTCAATGGTAACCCATCAGATGTTGTTAATGCATTAAATTTCAAGGGGCAACAGTTGGTTTCTCTCTTTGGAGATGGAGATGGAGATGGAGATGAAGACGAAGACTTTTTCACCCAGAGAGTAGTGGGGTATAAAATGCATTGCCTGGGAGGGTAGTTAAGGTGGGAAAAACTCAACCTATGAAAACTACTTGGATGACCACTGTCAAACAAGTAACACTGTCATTACTGGTGCAGTTAATAAACGGGAAGGGGGTGATGTCACAGTGATTTGGTGATGGGAAAAAAAGCCACTGTTTCATGTAAGAGTACTTCTGGATATATAAAAAGAATAGAATTGGCTAGTAGTATCCACCAATACTTTCAATGCCTTTAGAGAGAGGTGGGCCTCACAGAGATAGATCTTCCCCCCGCAATTCCATTTTGATTTAGTCCTCTCCCTACCTCTCCCTCCCCTTTGATGATCTGCATTGTCTTTACTGGACTATACTTGCAA
>NC_063333.1:0-46277 GCF_021869965.1 Rhincodon typus
CTAACCCTAACCCTAACCCTAACCCTAACCCTAACCCTATCGCAGACTAACCCTAACCCTAACCCTAACCCTAACCCTAACCCTAACCCTAACCATCCCCCACCCCCAACCCTAACCCTAACCCTAACCCTAACCCTAACCCTAACCCTATCGCAGGAGACTAACCCTAACCCTAACCCTAACCCTAACCCTAACCCTGTCGCAGGAGACTAACCCTAACCCCTAACCGCTAACCCTAACCCTAACCCTAACCCTAACCCTCCTCCCCCAGTACTGGTTCCAATGTCCCCTGAATTTAAACCCATTTCTCCCACCCCAAAATTTGACCTACTTTTTTACCTCTTTAATCTTGTTGATCAGTTAACTTGTGGCTCAGGTAGCAATCTGGAGACTGTTGTGTTTTTGGTTCCGCATTGATGCACAGAAAGATCTGTGTGTTCAGGTCCATTGTACCCTGAAGGTGGCAATGCAGGTTGATACAGTGGTCAAGAAGGCATACGGCATGCTTTCATTCATCGGACGGGGTATTGAGTACAAGAGTTGGCAGGTCATGTTACAGTTGTATAGGACTTTGATTCAACCACATTTGGAATACTGCATACAGTTCTGGTCGCCACATTACCAAAAGGATGTGGATGCTTTGGAGAGGGCGCAGAGGAGGTTCACCAGGATGTTGCCTGGTATGGAGGGCTCTAGCTATGAAGAGAGGTTGAGTAGATTAGGATTATTTACATTAGAAAGACGAAGGTTGAGGGGGGACCTGATTGAGGTCTACAAAATCATGAGAGGTATAGACAGGGTGGATAGCAAGAAGCTTTTTCCCAGAGTGGGGGACTCAATTACTAGGGGTCACGATTTCAAGGTGAGAGGGGAAAAGTTTAAGGGAGATATGCATGGAAAGTTCTTTACGCAGAGGGTGGTGGGTGCCTGGAACGCGTTGCCAGCGGAGGTGGTAGAGGCGGGCACGATAGCGTCATTTAAGATGTATCTAGACAGTTACGTGAATGGGCAGGGAGCAGAGGGATACAGATCCTTGGAAAATAGGTGACAGGTTTAGATAGAGGATCTGGATCGGCGCAGGCTTGGAGGACCGAAGGGCCTGTTCCTGTGCTGTAATTTTCTTTGTTCTTGTTCTTTGTTCTAATTTAGCTCCGAGCTACTCATAATTCCTTCAGCAGAACCTGTTCCCTCTTTCTATCAAAGTGAGAGATGCAGGGAAATTGCGAATAAAGCCACAAGATTCCACGCTTTTGAACAAACAATGCTGAATAATAAAGATTTTAATATTATTCAGTTTTGCATTTTCCTCACCTACACATCAATGTAAAATAACCTGTGCAATTTAAAAAGTCATTTTCAAATCACAGTATTATTGAGAAACATTGAGGAGAGTGTGGAGGTGGAGAGTGAAGGCATAGAATGAAGGATGTCTCTGGAATCAGCTCCTCATTCCTTTTTTATGCTTCTCTCTATTTTCTGCAATGGAATAAAATAACCCAGGTTAGAAACATTTCACTAGATGCACCTTGTCACCTGAAGTTGCTGCACTGGTAATAAATTCTTCAAAGCATATCGAAGTGGATGAAAAAGTTGAGTCCACTTTGCAGTTTGCTCCAGACTTCACGGAACCATAGACATCGTCATAAGGGAATCGGAATAGAGTACAATCACAGATGATTCAACAATTCAATTCCTTTCTTACACATCCCATCCCATAACCCTGTACACCATGGTTCATCAAATCTCTAAACATACTCAAAGAATGAGTTTCCACAGCCCTCTGGGGTAGAGCGTTAGAGTGATAGAACATCTACAGTACAGAAAGAGGCCATTCAGCCCATCATGTCTGCACCAACCCTCCAAAGAACATCCCATACAAATGCAGTTTGCCCACATCCCTGTAACACCACATTTCCCATGGCTTATCCATCTAACCTGTCCATCTTTGCAGTATGGGAGGAAACCCACACAGACACGGAAAGAACATGCAAACTGCACACAGTTGCCTGAGACTGGCATCAAACCTGGCGGTGTGAGGCAGGAATGCTAACCACTCAGCCACTGTGGCCCCCATTGGTAATAGGGTTTACAAAAGGGAAGTGATGCTGGACAAATCTTGAATTCTTTGAGAGTGTAACTAATAGAGTTGATGGTGGTTGAGGAGGCATTGGGTATGGTTTATTTAGACTATCAGGAGACTTTTGAAAAAATCAATACAAAGAATAGTACAGCACAGAACAGACCCTTTAGTCCATGTAACAGGTTAGTGCATAGAATTAAAGTGCTGGATTGGGATAGTGTTTTGAGACAGATAGAAAATTGGTTTGCACACAGCATATCAGCAATAAATGAGAAACAAGAACAGAAGTTGCTGGAAAAGCTCAGAACTGAGGAAGGGTCACCGGACCCGAAACATTAACTCTGATTTTTACTTCACAGATGCTGCCAGACCTGCTGAGGTTTCCCAGCAACTTCTGTTTTTGTTTCTGATTTACAGCATCCGCAGTTCTTTCTGTTTTTATTTAGCAATAAATGGGTTTTCTTTCTAATGTTAGATAGTGACTAGTGACGTACAGGAGGGATCAGTGCTAGGACCCCAGTTATTCATAATATACACTAATGATTTAAAGTAAGAGAACGAGATGCAATATCTTCAAGTTTACAGGTGGCACACAGCTGGGTGGGGGAGAGGTGAGCTGTGAGGAAGATGCGGAGATGTTGCAGTGTGATTTGGACAGGCTGAGTGAGTGGGTAAATTCAGGGCAGATGTCATATAATATGGATAAATGTGAGGCTATCCACTTTGGGAGCAAAAACAGAAAGGCAGGTTAATAACTGAATAGTGATAGATTGGGAAAGGGGGAGGTGAAATAAGACCTGGATGTCCTTGTGCACCAGATGCTGAAGGTAGGCATGCAGGTACAGCAGGTGGTAAAGAAGGTAAATGGTATGTTGTCCTTCATTGCGAGAGGTTTCGAGTACAGGAGCAGTAATGTGTTGTTGCAGTTATACAGGGCCTTGGTGAGACCACGCCTGGAATATTGTGTGGAGTTTTGGTCTCCTTTTCTGAAGAAGGAAGTTCTGGCGATGGAGGGAGTGCAGTGAAGGGTTTATCAGACTGATGTACAAAGACAGACTGGATTGATTAGGATTGTATTGGAGTGGAGTTTATTGAACATCTTTGGGGGTAGGGACACATTAGAGTTTGATCTTCACCAGCTCAGGAGCTCTCCCTTTTCTCCACAGCTTATCTTTCTTTCAGCAGTTGCTGTAAGCTGTGACTTTTAACTGCTTAGTGAACCAGCCACCGTGTTTCTTGCAAACTGGTGGAAGTTTGCAGAGAAATAGGATTGAATTGCAATGTTCTGCCCAGCATAAGAATCATCTCAACAACTCATTCATAATAAATCTGAAGTACCTTCCAGTTTTCCTTCATCCATGACCTGCTTTTCCAAGTCTGTCTGGGGAGTCGGGGTCGCAGGGTTGCAGTTTATAAGTGGATGTGGAAAGGTTTTTAAACTAAATAGTGGAAGAGGTGGGTTCAGTTTCTCGAGAAATTATGGACTAAGTTAAATCATAGAATCTCTACGGTGTGGAAGCAGGCCATTCAGCCCATCTGGTCCACACCAATCCTCTGAACAGCATCGCACTCCAACATTGAAGCAATGGGAATGCAAATAAGCAGAAGGTGTCATGTAATTACTGCAGATGGATTTCCACAGATTCAAGGGGTTTAATGCCAATCATCACTGTTTAGCCACTGGGATAAAGAAACGTACCTTTTGTGGTAGTGGGCTGTTGGGTGCTGAGTTGAAGGAGGCTACACTCGAGTTCTTTCTGTTTGGCGAGCCCTCCTGGGAGTGGGGCCATGTCTGGTTCCCAGCTGATTTCACCGTGCCAATTCTATAGCTGTCGGGTGCCAGGTACTTCTCCTTAATTTTAACGTTGGTCCGGCCTTTCACTGTTCAAATTAAGATGCATTGTTAACAAAAAGAATCCTCCATTCTTACTGATGAAACAAAAGATCTGAGAGAGAATGCCACTGCTGTTTTCTGTGTATATTAATGATCTAGGCATGAATAGGAGACTTGAGCAGTCAGTTTGCAGATTACATGAAAATTGTTGGTACTCTAATTAGTGAGAGAAATGCCTTAGAAAATAGAATGATGTAGATGGGCTGAACAGTGGAAAATGCAATTCACTCTTGAAAGTGAAAGGTGATGAATTTTGGGAGGACTGGCAAGGCAAAAAAACACACATTGAGTGGTAGGACACTAGGAAATACAAAGGAGCAGTCCTGGATTTAAATAAAAGGAGTTGGCAATGATGGATTAGGAAAAGTGATTAAAAGGCACTTGTATTGGATAGGAAAGGATCATGTGCATGAACTACAATAATTATTAATCCCTATCTGGCACAAAAATCACAGAAGAGAGGTGGTTCAACCATGGTTTACTAAAGAGATTAGGGATAGTATTGGATGGAAAGAGGTGACATACAAAATTGGCAGACAAAGCAGCAACCTGAGCATTGACAGCTGTTTAAAATTCAGCAAAAGAGGATGCAAAGATTTATTAAGAGAGGGAAATAGTTAATTTGCATAGAAGAAGCCTTTCAGTTCATTATGTCTGTGCTAACTTATCTACATTAATCCCACTTTCCAGCACTTGGCTTACAGGCTGGAATGTTATGCTAAATCTCATTGTTGAGACCATCACTGCTTCTCTTTAATTTTTCTAAGTTTTAGTTTGGAACTGTGAGCTGAAGTTGAGAATCAAACTTTGAACAGCAGCTTGTCTTAAAATAAAAGAGTAAAGAATTTGATATTTGAGCATGGGAACTGATCTGGAAAGGTGATTGCAGGCTTGGGCTGATGAGTGGCAAGTGACATTCACACCACACAAATGCCAGGCTATGACCATCACCAATAAGAGACAATCTAACCACCGCCCCTTGACATTCATTGGTGTTACCATCACTGAATCCCCCACCATCAACATCCTGGGGGTTATCATTGACCAGAAACTCAACTGGACTCACCACATAAACACAGTGGCTACAAGGCCAGGCCAGAAGCTGGGAATACTGCAGCGAGTAACTCACCTCCTGACTCATCAAAGCCTGTCCACCATCTACAAGGCACAAGTCAAGAGTGTGATGGACTACTCCCCACTTGCCTGGATGAGTGCAGCCCCAACAACACTCAAGAAGCTTGACACCATCCAGGACAAAGCAGCCGCTTGATTGGCACCACATCCACAAACATCCACTCCCTTCACCACCAACGCTCAGTAGCAGCAGTGTGTACGATCTACAAGATGCTCTGCAGAAATTCACCAAAGATCCTCAGGCAGCACCTTCCAAAGCCACGACCACTTCCATCTAGAAGGACAAGGGCAGCAGATACATGGGAACAACAACACGTGCAAGTTCCCCTCCAAGTCACTCACCATCCTGACTTGGAAATATATCGCCGTTCCTTCACTGTGACTGGGTCAAAATCCTGGAATTCCCTCCCTCAGGGCATTGTGGGTCAACCCACAGCACATAGACTGCAGGCGTTCAAGAAGGCAGCTCACCACCACCTTCTCATGGGGCAGCTAGGGACGGGCAATAAATGCTGGGCCCAACCACCGACGCCCCCATCCCACAAATAAATAAAAAAAAGGTTCATCATTGATCTAAGAACAGTGCAGATGTTTCAGCAACACAATATGATTGGTCAATCAAAGGGAAGTCAGTGCTGGCCAGTCAATCATAAGGAGAAACCATAATTGAACTGGTGATGACTGACTGAATGGGTTTGTTTGGCAGAAGGCTGTTTGCTTGGAAGCTGCTGGACTAGAAAGCTGTGAGTTTTTACTCTTTCAATCATTCTTCAACTAAATATAAAACCAGAATGTTATGACGAAAGAATCCCAGCTTATAAGAAATAAGTGAACATTCCTCAGAGCCTCCTGGAATGACGTGACTTCAGAATTCAAGCAAAATCCATTTTAAAAACATTTTTCATCCAGGAATTCTATAAAGACCTGGGACTCACATATGAAACAGTTGTCGAACTGACCAGTTACAACACTTCTGGAATAATAGAGTTCCTTCTAAATTTCAGAAGGGATTTGAGGAAAAGTTTTTCTCCTAGAGAGTGGCAGCAGTCTGGAATGCATTCCCGGAGAGGGGAGTTGAGGTGAGAAACTTCACAATCTTTAAAACGTGCCTGGATGAGCCACTGGGAGTGTCGTAACATTCAAGAAAGTGGGCCTCTTACTATATTTTTGCCAGTACAGTCTTGATGGGCCAAAGGGCCTCTTCTGTACTGTATGATTCTGTGAGAGTTAATATTTTGAGTCCAATATGTCTGTTAGCCAGAATGTAAAGGGTTCAGATAATGTAGGTTTTTATACTGTAGACAGAGGGAGGAGATAAGGAAATAATGGAATAAATTTCTGTTCTACTGTTTACACCAAATTTGTAACATTGCCTGGTCATGTTTCAGAGAGAGGCAATCTCATCAAAATCAAATAGAAAAAGAAATATTTTCAGCCAGATTCCAGCCTAAGATCTGACTTGTGTAAGGAGAACATCAGCTCACACCACAACACAGCAGCTAGCTCTGGGAATAGTGTGGGCAAAGGCAATAGTTTCAACATAGAACATAGAACTGTACAGCACAGCACAGGCCCTTCAGCCCACAATGTTGTGCCGACCGATTATCCTACTAAGATCAAACTACCCTGCATACCCTACATTTTACTATCCTCCATGTGCCTATCCAAGAGTCGCTTAAAAGTCTCTAAAGTATCTGACTCCACTACCACTGCTGGCAGCGCATTTCACACGTCCACCACTCTCTGTGTAAAGAACCTACCTCTGACATCTCCCCTATACCTTCCTCCAATCACCTTAAAATTATGCCCCCTCGTAACTGTCATTTCCGCCTTGGGAAAAAGTCTGTGGCTATCTATTCTATCTGCTCTATCCACTCTATCTTCAGTGGGGGAAGACTTAGTGGAAAATATTCATCTCATGTAAAGTTTAGGATAGCAGTGGAAAATGAAATTAGTCAACTCAGAGAAAACAGCAAAATGCGGCCATTTGGCCATTTGAGCCTGTTCTGTCATTCAGTTTGATCATTGAACTCAGTACCCTGTTCTCACTTTTACCCAATACCCTTTGATCCATTTAGTCTTTAGAACTATATCCAACTCCTTCTTGAAAACAAGTCTGTGTTTTGGCCTCAACCACCTTCTGTGGCAGAGAATTCCACAGGCTCCCCACTCTCTGGGTGAAGACATGTCTCTTCATCTCAGTTCTGATTGGTTTACCCTGTAGCCTTCCACTATGACCCCTGGTTCTGGAGTGCCCACCACTGGGAATATCCTGCCTTTACCATGTTAAGATATGTTAGAATTTTATAAGTTTCTATGAGATCTCCCCCAACCCACCACCATTCTTCTAAACTCTAGTGAATATCATCATAACCGATCCAGTCTCTTCCTCATATGTCATCCTGCCATCCCAGGAATCAGTCTGGTAATCATTCCCTCCATCGCCAGAACATCCTTCCTCAGGTGTGGTCTCACCAATGCCCTGTATCAGAGGGGAGGCGATAGCCTAGTAGTATTATCGCTGGACTGTTAATCCATTTATTTATTTGAATTCAATAAAAATGTCTGAAATTAAGAATCTAATGATAACTATGAATCCATTGTCGATTGTCAGAAAAACCCATCCTGTTCACTAATGCCCTGTAGGGAAGAAAACTGCCATCCTTACCTGGTCTGGCCTACATGTGACTCCAGACCCACAGCAAATGTGGTTGACTCTCAACAGCCCTCTGGGCAATTAGGGATGGACAATAAATGCTGCCTAGCCCTCATCCCATGAATGAATAAGAGTAATTGCAGCAAGACATCCCTGCTCCTGTACTTGAATCCTCTTGCTATGAAGGCAAACAACCCATTTGCTTTTTTACCTGCTTACAAAGAGTCAGCACGGATTTCTAAAAAGAAAATCATGTTTAATTAGCTTGCTGGAGATTTTTGGAAGAGGTAACAGTCTCGTTGATACCCTCCAGCAGCACAGCGCTCACTCAGTACTGACCCTCCGAAAGTGCGGTGCTCCCTCAGAATGAACCTTCCAACATTGAGGCGCTCCCTCAGCCCTGACTGTCTGACAGCACGGCTCTCCCTCGGCCCTGAATGGGTGAAAATAGTACTGCCTACCTATGTTTTTGAATCTTTAGTAAGAATGGCCACATCCGTGACTCCTACCAACCTCTGCAAGGATCATTCTTCACGAGGAACTCATCAAGTGGACTCCATCCCCCTCCCACTCGCACCATAACTGTGCTGCGGAGAATCCGCACCATCCTCAGTTGCTGAGAGTCACCAAACTGCGAAAAGATGAAGAACATTAGCCAATGTTGAACTCCCCTCTCACAAGGAAAGATTCTCAGTTCCATGTATATGAACTGATTCTGGTGTGATTTACATACAATGCCTTTACCAAACACGAATGCTCTGTTACTGTTAGAGGTTAAATTTGTCTGGGTCCATTCACAACCTGGAGTGAGCCTTCAACCCTGGGACTGCTGGAAGAATCAGTTCAATTCTACCAATTAATGCAAACTGTCAGACTCACCAGGATAAAACCACAAATAAAACAAGGTGGGTCTTACCTGCCAGTTGTACAAAGCTTTGGTCAGTTGCTATCTTGTGTAAGAATGTTCAGATCCAGGCTTAGCACCCAACTAATTGTCTTGAAGCAAATACACAACCAATTCCACTGAATCATCTTGGGCCTGGAAAGAGTGGACTTACGAGGCCAGTGTTTATAAACTCAACATGAACTCTCTCAAGTTTAGAAAGGTAACAGTGATCTTATCAAGGTGTTTGAGATGATTAAAGAGTTTGATAAAGTTGATAGTTTCTTTCTATTTACATTGAAGTGGGGAATCTAGGAAATGAGGCATTCACTTCAGAACAGAGCCAGGCCTTTCAGGAATAAAACAGACAAATTTGCAGCTTTGGTTATAATCTTCAACACCTCTATCGCAAAACAGGTGTCTACCTGCTGTTTAAATACTTTCAGTTATCGAGCCTCTACAACTCTCTGGGCTGGAGAATTCCAGACCTCACCACTCACTGAGAAAACAAATTCCTTCCAGCAGACAAAGGAGGGAGGAGCCATTGTCATACAGAATAGAATGGACTACTGCAAGGAAGTGTACCGACAACTGAACAACCAGGAACATTACAGACAACTACCTGCTGATCTGATCAAAGAACATAAGAACATAAGAACTAGGAGCAGGAGTAGGCCATCTGGCCCCTCGAGCCTGCCCCGCCATTTAATAAGATCATGGCTGATCTTTTTTGAGACTCAGCTCCACTTACCCGCCCACTCACCATAACCCTTAATTCCTTTACTGTCCAAAAATTTATCTAGCCTTACCTTAAAAACATTCAGCGAGGTAGCTTCAACCACTTCACTGGGCAGGGAATTCCACAGATTCACAACCCTTTGGGTGAAGAAGTTCCTCCTGACCTCAGTCCTACATCTGCTTCCCTTTATTTTGAGGTGATGCCACACCCATCAACTGAACAGACTGGTCAAGAGCTTTGATCCAGACCTTCAGAGTATCCTGTGCACTCTCATCCCCTGTACTGCTCATACAGGAGACTTCTACTGCCTTCCAAAAGCTAACACACCTGGATGTCCCATCGTATCAGGCAATGGGACCCTGTGTGAGAACATCTCTGGCCATGTTGAGGGCACCTTGAAACCCATTGTACAAGGAATCCCCAGCTTCTGTTGCAACACTACAGACTTCCTACAGAAACTCAGCACCCATGGACCACTTGAACCAGGAACAATCCTTGTCACAATGGACATTTTGGCACTCTACACCAGTATCCCCCACGATGACAGCATTACTGCAACAGCTTCAGTACTAAATACCAACAACTGCCAATTTCCAGACACCATCCTACAACTCATCTGCTTCACCTTTGACAACCAGCTCTTCATCCGGACTCACAAAACAGCGATGATGATTACATCTGCCCCCCATGCCAACATTTTCATGCACATGTTTGACCAAGATTTCCTTGCTGCGCAGGACCCCCGATCAATGCTATTCACCAGATACACTGATTACATTTTCTTCCTTTGGACTCACAGCAAGGAATCACTGAAATGACCACATTGCAATATCAACAGATTCCATCCCGCCATCAGACTTACCATGGACTACTCTTTAGAATCAATCTCATTCTTGGACACAAGCATCTCCATTAAGGACAGACACCTCAGTACCTCACTCTACTACAAGCCCACAGATAACCTGCACCTCTCTAGCTTCCACCCTAAATATATTAAAGAAGCCATCCCCTACGGACAAACCCTACACATACACAGGATCTATTCAGATGTGGAGGAACGCAATGGACACCTAAAGGATTTGAAGGACGCTCTCATAAGAACAGGATACAATGCTCCACCGATGGATTGTCAGTTCTGACACGCCACAGCGAAAAACCACAACAACGTCCTCAGAAGACAGGCACAGGACATGACCGATAGGTTACCCTTCGTCGTCCAGTACTTCCCCAGAGCGGAGAGCCACTACGCCATGTTCTTTGCAGCCTTCAACATATCTGGATCAGCGCAGGCTTGGAGGGCCGAAGGGCCTGTTCCTGTGGTGTAATTTTCGTTGTTCTTTGTTCTTTATGATTGCTACCGCCAAAATGCTCTCCTACCAACAGGTCTAGCACTTGGCCCGGTTCATTGCCAAGCACCAAAATCGAAGTGGCCTCTCCTCATGTTGGTCTATCTACATATTGTGTCAGTAATCCTTCCTGAACGCACTGGACAAAATCCGTTCCATCTAAACTATTACAACTAAAAAGTTTCCAATCAATATTTGGAAAGTTGAAGTCACCCATGACTACAACCCTGCGACTTCTGCACCTTTCCAGTACCTGCCTCCCAATCCGCTGCCCCACTTCTCTGTGACTATTCGGAGATCTGTAAAATACCCCCAACAAAGTGACTGCTCCTTTCTTGTTCCTGACCTCAACCCAAACTGACTCTGTAGACATATCACTCTCAAACTGCCTTTCAGTAGCTGCTATACTAGCCCTGACTAGCAATGCCACTCCGCCGCCTCTTTTTCCACCCTCCCTATTTCTTTTAAAGCATCTAAATCCCGGAACTCCCAACAACCATTCCTGCTCCTGAGTTATCCAAGTTGCTGTAATGGCCACAACATCGTAGTTCCAAGTACCGACCGACGCTCTAAGTTCATCGCCTTATTTCTGATACTTCTAGCATTGAAGTATACACACCTCAAACCATCTCTGTTTGAAGCATACACACCTCAAACCATCTCTGTGCCCACAATTACGGTCCATCGACCACATTTCTTTATTAACAACCTCACTCCCTCTTGTGTCTGTTGGATTGCTGAATATCTCATCCTCTGAATTACAGTTCCACACCTCCTGCCAGTCTAGTTTAAACCATTCCGTATAGCTTATTTTTAATTTTTTAAAATTATCTCTTTGCCTCATTTAATCAAATTATAGGTCATCCCTTCACTTGTGTAATGGAGAGAACGTCAAACCCTGCTGATAACTAAATCCAAAACACCCAGAGAAGATTGCCTCGTCTCGTAATCTGCTAAAGGAAATGCGAAAAATGGTGTAACCTTCCTCTCAGCTCCCAATCTGTTATGGAGGGGTGGTTAAATGGAACAAACTCTCTGATACTCACTTGAGAAGTAACAAGTAACTAGTTATTTATCTAACTCTAACAGCGAACAGATTGACAGAACTACTAAAACGAACAATTTCTCCTTAACTACTAACTATTCCTAAATAAAACAAAATTCTAATTGTATGCTGTTCCAATAAATACAAATCCCATTTGTATAAACCAAAGCAATGTCAAAAAAATTAAAACTTAGCGTCTCAACACAACAGTCAGGATGTGTATTCCAGAGTGCTCCACGTCCCCTCTGCCGATCCTCAGCCAGGAACGCCTTTCTCCGTCGAATTTTGGTGTCCAAAACACTTCTCTCCATTGAATTCTGATGTCAGCAATATTCGCTAAGAGTGGCGTGGTACCTTTTAAATAGTGCTTAATCAGAGAGCTTAAAGATTTATGTGAGAGCCAGAGTTTTACTCTTCCGATGGCAGTTGGCTCTCACCCTCATTTTCAAAAATCCTCTTCTTGTATACCCTTGATGACATGTCTATTTTCTTATAATTGGATTGGTCCTGGGTTGTCAACACTATCAGATTTAAATTCAATTGGTTTTCAGTCTTTAAATGCCTGGTTTAAATTATTTGGCTGATATTCAAACTGGTTACCCTAACATCAAACAAGTCTAAGTTTCCAAACACATAGTCAATGATTCATATTTTTCAATTTCAGAACTGTCTCTACATCTGCATCTGCTTGCAGACATTTTTGTCTAAATCTCCCAGCTGAGAATCACCTATTAAAGGGACTATGCACGCTTTTCCCCTATCATTTTTCCAACAAATTCTATCTTCCTGCTTCCAATTCACAAGTACGCGACATAACTTCACAACATTTGTTATTCAGCTGTTGAAACATAGAAGATAGGAGCAGGATAAGGCCATTTGATCCTTCGAGCCTGCTCTGCCATTCTTCACGATCATGGCTGATCATCCAACTCAATAGCCTAATCCTGCTTTCTCCCCATAACCTTTGATCCATTTCGCCCCAAGTGCTATATCTAGTCGCCTCTTGAATATATTAAATGTTTTGGCATCAACTACTTCCTGTGGAAATGAATCCCACAGGCTCACCACTTTTTGGTGAAGAACTGTCTCATCTCCGTCCTAAATGGTCTACCCTGAATCCTCAGACTGTGACCCCTGGTTCTGGACACACCCCACCATTGGGAACATCCTCCCTGCATCTACCCTGTCCAGTCCTGTTAGAGTTTTATAAACCTCTATGAGAATCCCCCCTCATTCGTCTGAACTCTAGCGAAAACAATCCTAACCTAGTCAATCTCTCCTCATACGTCAGACCCGCCATCCTCAGAATCAGCCTGGTAAACATTCGCTGCACTTCCTCATGAGCAAGAGCATCCTTCCTCAGAAAAGGAGACCAAAACCGCACACAGTATTCCAGGTGTGGTCTCACCAAGGCCCTGTATAACTGCAACAACACATCCCTGCTCCTGTACTCGAAACCTCTCGCAATGAAGGCCAACATACCATTTACCTTCTTTACCACCTGCTGCACCTGCATGCCTACCTTCAGCGTCTGGTGCACAAGGACACCCGGGTCCCACTGCACACTCCCCTCTCCCAATTTACAGCCATTCAGGTAGTAATCCGCCTTCTTGATTTTGCTTTCAAAGTGAATAACCTCACATTTATACAAATTATACTGCATCTGTCATTGATTTGCCCAATCACCTAACCTGTCCAGATCATGCTGACAGATCTCTGAATCCTCATCACAGTTCACCCCACACCGCCTGGTATCATCTGCAAACTTTGAGATGTTACATTTTGTTCCCTCATCCAAACCATTAATGTAGATTGTGAATAACTGGGGTCCCAGCACCGATTCCTTGTGGCACCCCACTAGTTACTGCCTGTCAATTTGGAAAGGACCCATAGAGGGGGTACAACAAAGGGTCACCAGATTTTTTCCTGAGATGGTGGGATTGTCCTGTGAAGAGAGTTTGGGCAAACTGGGGGGAGGCGACGGCCTAATGGTGTCACTAGACTATTAATGACCATATAACTATTGTCGGTTGTTCCAAAAATTCATCTGGTTCATTATTGTCCTTTAGGGAAGGTAATCTGCTGTCCTTACCTGGTCTACCCTACATGTGACTCCAGGCCCACAGCAGTGTGATTGATTCTGAGCTGCCTTCTATCATATTGTGATCATTTCTCCCTAAAGGTTCTTTTACAAGATTCTTAATTAGCCCTTTTCATTACATTATGCTGAACCTAAATAAGTATGACCTCTAGTAGACTTTTCAACACACTACTCTAGAAAACCATTCCGTTGGTTCACTCTGTCTATTACAGATTGAAGTCGCCCATGATAACTGCGTGGCCTATGCTACATGTTTCTCCCGTCTCCTGGTTAATACCATGCCCCACACGACCACCACTATTTAGTGGTCTATAAATAATTCCAATCAGTGTCCCTTGCTGCTTTTGAGTTCATCTAAACAGATTCCACACATTGTTCTTCTGATCTAAGACCCTCCGTTATTAATGTACAAATCCCATCCCTCTTCATAGAGCAACTCCATCTCCTTTTCCTTCTTGTCTGTCCTTCCTGAATGCCAGACACTCTGAAATATTCAGTTCCCAGTCCTGCTCGGTGTACTGCCATGTTTCTGTAATGACAATTAGATTATATCCACGTGTCTCTATATGTGCCCACTGCATGTCTACCTGCAAATGTACCAGCGTCTGGTTGGCATTGGGACAGAGTGTTGCTGACTGAGAGGCTTTCTGTAACTGGATGCAGCTATGGACAGTTAAATCGTATGGATTTTGTGGGGGAGAGGGAGGAGCGAGTTAGAGGTGAGTTTCACAAGGCTATTAATCCAGAGACCCAGGTAATGTTCAAATTTGAATCCTACTATGGTAGATGATAGAATTTGAGTTTAATAAAGGAAATCTGGAACTAAGAATCTAATGATGACTGTACAGAGGACATTCTAGGCCTCATGATGAAAACCGTGTAAAAAAACTCAACTTGCACTTTACCAAAATAATGTAAGGTTCAGCCCATAGTTTGTATTTTTATTCCTTGCACAGTAAATTTCTGTTATTTCGGTGAAGCGGGGCCTCTTGTGAAGATTCTGTGCCTGACCACCATCTTAATCAATAAGAAAAATAAGAATGTTGAGGTTGGTTGGCTCGCCGAGCTGGTTTGTTGTTCCGCAGATGTTTCGTTACCATGCTTGGTAACATCCTCAGTGCAGCCTCTGATGAAGCCTGGTTTTTAAACTCTGGAGTCCGTTGCGATGGATTGCCTCACTTCCGGGTTTCCTCCGTAGTGGAATGTATATGGGGTCGAGTTCAATGTCTTTATTAATAGAATGCTTCGTGGAGTGCCATGCTTCCAGGAATTCTTGTGCTTGTCTCTTCCTAGCCTGTCCCAGGATCTTGGTGTTGTCCCAGTCAAAGTGGTGGTTCTCCTTGTCCATGTGGATTGAGATGAGTGAGTATTGGTCATGCCTTTTTGTAGCCAGTTGGTGTTCATGTACTCTTGTTGTTAGTTTCCTTCCTGTTTGTCCGATGTAGTGTTTCTCGCAATCTCTGCAGCGGATCTTGTAGATGACATTGGTCCTGTCCATGGCGGGGAGTGGGTCTTTAGTTCAGGTGAGCACTTGTCGTAGGGTTGATGTGGGTTTGTGTGCCACTCTGATGCCTAGCGGTCGTAGAAGTCTTGTGGTGAGTTCTGACGTGTTCCTGATGTAGGATAGTGTGATGAGTGTGTCGGGGCGTGTAGAATCTTTCTGATGCTGTGCCTGTAGGCATCTCCTGACCCAGTTCTTTGGATATCCATTATCCTTGAACACTTGGAAAAGGTATTCCTCCTCCTCTTGGCGTAGTTCCATGTTGCTGCAGTGTGTTGTTGCCCTTTTAAATGGTGTTCGCACGCAGCTTCGTTTGTGTGTGCTGGGATGGTTACTATTGAAGTTCAATACCTGGTCTATGTGTGTGGTTTTTCGGTGTACTTTCGTTTGCAGTTCCCCATTTGTCTTGCGCTCTACCATGACGTCCAGGAATGGGAGTTGTTTGTTCTTCTCCTCCTCTCTGGTGAATTTTATTCCAGTGAGGGTATTGTTTATGAGTTTGTGTGTCTCTTCTAATTTGGTCCGTTTAATGATGACAAAGTTATCGTCTCCGTAGCGTATCCATAGTTTAGGTTGGATTTGCGGAAGGGCGGTCCTTTCCAGTCTTTGCATCACTGCTTCTGCTATGAGTCCGGAGATAGGCGATCCCATGGGTGTCCTGTTGATTTGCTCGTATGTTTGGCCATTGAAGGTGAAGTGGGTGGTCAGGCATGGGGCCAGTAGTTTAAGCATGTTGTCCTTGGAGATGGTTTCACTGGGGTCGTGTTCTTGTTCAAGTATTGTTGTCATTGTTTCCCTCGCTAGTGGTATGTCTATTGATGTGAATAGGACGGTGACATCAAACGATATCATGGTCTCTTCGTCCTCTATCTTTATGTCTTTGATGGAGTTGAGGAATTCTTGGGCTGAGTGGATGGAGTGGGGTGATCTGTTGACTAGGTGCTTGAGTCTTCTTTGTAGTTCGCTGGCTAATCTGTGCGATGGAGTGCCTGGTAGGGAGACTATGGGTCTGAGGGGGACTTCCGGCTTGTGCACTTTAGGGAGGCCGTAGAATCGGGGTGTGTTGGTTCCTTCGGGTTTCATTCTTAAGAAGTCTGTTTTGTTGATTTGTCCTGTTTGTTTAAGTCTTTGTAGCATGTTTTGTTGCCTAGTTGTGGTGTCGGGTCAGTTTGTACTGGTCGGTATGTGTTCTCGTCGGCGAGCAGTGCATATGCTTTGGAGATGTAGTCCTTTCTATTCATTATCACCGTCATGCGCCCTTTGTCTGCAGGTAGTATCGTGATGTTCTTGTCCTGGAATTCCTGGAAGCATGGCACTCCACGAAGCATGCTATTAATAAACATATTGAACTCGACCCCATATACATTTCACTATGGAGGAAACCCGGAAATGAGGCAATCCATCGCAACGGACCCCAGAGTTTAAAAACCAGGCGGGAAAACACACCGACGCTTCAACAGAGGCTGCACTGAGGATGTTACCAAGCACGGTAACAAAATGTCTGCAGAACAACAAACCAGCTCGGTGAGCCAACCAACATCAACACCCACAACCCGAGCTACAGATCTACTCCAAAACCTTAAATAAGAATGTACAATAAATGAGGAGCAGGCCATTCAGTCCCTCAAGCCCTGCTCTGCCATTCAATATGATCACAGCTTGGTCTGATCATCACCGCACATCCATAATCTCACCTACCCTCGATAATCTTTCACCCCTTTGCTTGTGAAGAACCTCTCCACTTCTGTCAAACCCATTTTCACCCTTGCATCTGACTTGTTGAGTATTACAATCACCTCATGACAAATATAAAACCCCCACCTCCACAAAGTACACAGAGCTCTGAGAGTGCAGTACCTACCCGGTATCTGTGTGCACTAATCTGTTCCACCTGGAAACGTTGGGCACAGTTACATTCAGCAACCTGGCGACAAACCTGCAAGACAGACAACTCAGTACCGAATAATAGAGCACACCACAGGCTAGCATCGGGAGACAGGAGTCCTGTTTAGCTGTAGGCAGGGAAAGGCCTGGGGTTCAAATTCTGGGAGGAGTCCAGGGAACAACCATCTGAGCTAGTGGGGGTGGCTATAAATATGGTTGCGCTCTGGGAAGAGCGTAGAAAAACCTTTAAGTTCAGGGAGAGGCCTAAGGGAAAGGCTAACCTCAGAAAGGGAAGTAAGGAGGAGTCTAAAGGGCAGCCTGAGCTCAGAGAGGGGCCAAACTAACCAGTTGAGCGTGGGGAGAGGCCTAGTAAAAAAGCTAATTGGTATTTCTGAGGTCTCAGATACTTTCACCTTGAAAGTAAACATTGCCTCTCACCTCATCTTCGATCCTCTCTTCATCCTCAGTTCTTCGGTGATGGTCTCTGCTTGGGTGTAGTGCATTGGCAAACTCATAGTAATCAATGAATCCATCCCCATTCAGATCAAAAATTGCAGCAACTGCTTCCATCTCCAGGGAGCTGGTGGGAAATTCTGGGCAAGTGCAGGAATAGATGTTTAGGATCATGCCATTTCTTTCCATAAAACCACAGAACAGTTAAAGCCCAGGAAAAAGCCATACAGCCCATCTTATCAACTCCTATCCTCCTGTTTCCTCCTGTAAGCCTGCACATTTTTCCTTTTCACATAACCAGCTAATTCAGATTGTCCAAATTTCTCACAGGCATGGGCCACATTACAGTTTCTATCACACTTAGCAGGGTAGGTGAGTGAATTTCAGAAAATTTACAATGGATCTCAGGGAAAAATACAATTTCTCAGCATTAAGTTAATAATATAAATTAATACTTAATAAGAATGATGATTAAAAACAGCCAAGCAGTAGAGCCAAGAATGAGGGATGGCATCGCGGTAGTGTCACTTGTTATATATTTCTGTATGGGCTATGAGAAATTGGAATATGAAACATGGCTTCAGGAGGATTTATCATGTGACATCTTGGAAATGAAAAGACCAAAGGTCAAAGGAAACTAAAAAGAGATAAAATCATTTTTATGGCCTTAATGTCTTAACAAATAAGCTTGGGGAGAAATCCTAGAAGCGATGTTGCCATCACCCAACAACAGACTCTCGTCTGTAATTTCTGTCTTGCCACAGACATGGAAGCTGTTTGTAGTTGAAAGAAAGCTGGCAGCAGAGAAACATCTCTCACTCGCTCTGTCTGTCACTATCTCAGTCTACTGAACTGTCAAATCAATAGAAGACCTGGGTCTGACTGGCCAGCTACCTGAACTGAGGATCTTCCATCACCCTGTAGCCAATAGCAACATGACCTTGTCAATGGAAAGTAAAAGAACTTTGGGGAGCAAGAAAATCATTTCATTCCATGCTTGTGGTTTTGACTCGAGATCCAAAAGGTGTTATTTTCTGTCTTTTTTCCTAACCATAACATCTCTGCAGAGCTGTTGTACTCGCTTGTCCTGTCTGTGTAGGTATGTGTGTGCATTTGGAACTAATGCGGATGTAGTTTAATTTTGCGTAGTGGTGGTTAATGATGTGTCTTGACACTAGTTAAAGACTAAGATTGTTCATGATAAATAGGTTTGTTAATAAACCTGGCGGGAGTCTCTCTTGGTCCCCAACAGCAATAAATTAAAACAATGTGACCATCGTGGTGATTCAGTCAGACAGTGAGACGTCAGGAGTAATGGTGTTTGATTAACGGCTCCCCGCAACCGACCCACCCCAGCCTGGTCACAGGCACAACCCCAAGAACAAAAGGTCACAGTCTTAAAGTAATTTGCAAAAGAAGCAAAATGATGCAATAGAAAACTTTTCATTCAGTAAGTGGTTAGGTTGTGGAATGTGCTGCCTGGAAATGTGGTGGATACAGGATCAGTGGAGGCATCAAAGAAGGGGAATTGATTCTAATCAAATAATTATCCAATGTACAAAGTTATATAGAAAAAGCAGGAGATTGGCACAAAGTTAAAATGCTCAGAGAGCGAGTGCAGACCTAATTAGGTTGAATGGCCTCCTTCCGTACTGTAACAATTTTGATTTTAATTCTGATCTGATGTTTTGAACTGATATTTCTGTGACACATGGAAATTGCCAGATTGTAAACTCACTGGAGTCAAGAACACTTTGTATAAATTCCTGTTGGCTGATTCTTCCATCTTGATCCTTGTCGATACATCGGAAAATATCCAGCACCCGGAATTTCTTGCTGCTGATCCACTGCATGTATCGTTTCCTCCATGTATTAAAGCTGAAGTTCTCCAGAGCTTGGAGCTGAAATTCGCAACATAGATTGATGAGTTCTTACTCATTTATTCACTGTTTTATTCTTTCATTCTTCTTTGTTTTACATGTAAAATGATCAAAATCAAACAACACAGAGTGGGCCATTCAGCGCCTTAAACCTGCTCAAGGATGATGTGCCTTAAAACACTCTTATAGTCAGGGGATCAGACTATTACCTAAATAGTGAAAGGTTAGAATGTGTAAATGTACAAAGGGCCATAGGTGTCCAATGCTTTGGAGAAAGTTCAGAGGAGGTTTAACAGATTGATGTCTGAAATGAGCAGGTTGTCTTATGAGGAGAGGTTGGACAGACTGGGCTTGTTTCCACTGGCTTTAGAAGAGTAAGAAATGACTTGATTGAAGTTTATAATAGGCTGAAGGATTTGAGGGCATTGTTGCTATGTTTGCAGGTGACACAAAGACAGGTGGAGAACAAGGTAGAGTTGAGGAAGTGGGGAGGCTGCAGAAGGACTTGGACAGGCTAGAAGGGTGCGTAAAGAATTGGCAGATGGAATGCAATGTGTCAATGTGTGAGGTTGTGCATTTTGGTAGGAAATGGGGAAATGTCCTAGTTCAGGAATCTGTTAAGGTTAACATGCAGGTTTAGTTGACATTTAGGAAGGCAAATGTAATATTAGCATTCATTTCAAGAGGGCTGGGATACAAGAGCAGGGATGTACTGCTGAGGCGGTATGAGGCTCTGGTCAGACTGCATTTAGGATAATGTGAGCTCTCAATTTCTCTTGAATTCTAATTTTTCCAAATCTTGGCATCCTTATCCTTCATATTCACAGGAACATACTGGTTCTGAACTCTAATTAACTGTCCTTTTAAAAGATTCCTACATGTCAGATGTAGATTTACCCTCAAACAGCTGCCTCCAATCTACATTCCCCAATTCCTGCCTAATAGTGTGGTAGTTGGCCTTCCCTTTTAGTAGTCTCACTCAAGGGCTACTCCTAACCTTATTCGTAGGTAACTTAAAACTTATGGAATTATGGTCACTGTTCCCGAAATGCTACCCCACTGAAACTTTGATCACCTGGCCAGGCGCATTCCCAACTATGAGGTCTAAAATGGCCCCTTCCCTAGTTGGACATATTGTTTTAAAACCCCTACTAGACACACCAAACAAATTCCCCCTACATCCAAGCCCCTAGCACTGAGGGAATCATTGGGATAGAACTGTCGTGCAGGGTGTGGGGAAGAGCAAGAGACTGGCACTATGTTAGAGAATCAATGCTCACACAATGGGCTAAATGGCCTCCCCCCATGCAGTAACAATTGTATGGTTCTGTGATGCTTTAGCCGTAAGAGCTTTATCCAACTTCTTCTTGAAAACATTCAGTGTTCTAGCCTCAACCGCTTTCTGTGGCAGTGAATTCTACATAGACTCCCCTCTCTCTCTTTATCCATTCTGTATCCTTAAACTGTTACCCCCTGGTTTTAGATTTCCGGGTCATCGGGAACTGCTCCTGTGTTCACCCTGTTATAGATTTCTGTGATTCTCCCCTCGTTCCACTCTACGCCTCCACTGCTCTTGCTTACAGAGTCATACAGGACAGAAACAGGCCCTTTGGTCCAACTTGTCCATGCCAACCAGGTTTAAAAGACAATTTCCAGTTCTTTGGCCCTAACTGCCTCCTGTTTACTATGGATGTCCAATCGGTCTATATCTCCATTCCCCACCAGGATGGTCTGAGAGCTCTCAGCTTCTTCCTTGACCAGAGGCTTGAACAATTCCCATCCACCACCACTCTCCTCCACCTGGCTGAACTTTGTTCTCCCACTGAACAAAATTCTCCTTTAATTCATCCCACTTCTGCCAAGTCAAAGAAGTGGCCATAGGCAGCCGTATGGGTCCCAGTAATGTCTGCCTCTTTATGGGGTATGTGGAACAATCCCAATTCCAGTCCTGCACTGGCCCCTTCCCACAACTCTCTTTTCGGTATATCGATGACTGCTTCAGTGCTGTTTCATGCTCCCACCTGAAAATCGAAAAATTTGTTCATTTTGCCTCCAATTTCCACCCCTCTATAACTTTCACATCGCCTATCTCTGACACTTCCATTCCTTTCCTTGCTCTCTCCGTCTCCATTTTGGGGAATAAACTGTCCACTGCCATCCAATACAAAGCCACTGACTCCCATAGCTACCTTCACGACAGCTATTCACACCCCACATCCTGCAAGGACTCCATCACATTCTCCCTGTTCCTTTGCCTACGTCATATCTGTTTGGATGATACCACATTCCAGAACAGTGCTGCTGACGTAGCTTCCTTTTCCCATAACCATGGTTTCCTGCCCACTGTGATTGACAGGGACATCAAAACCATCTGATCTATCACCTGTGCTTCTGCCCTTGCCCCTCCCTATTACTCATAGCAGCATGATCAGGTCCCCCTTGTCCTCACTTTCCATCCCACCAGCCTCCGCATTCAAAGGATCATTCTCTGCCATTTCAGACACTCCAGCAGAAGGCCAACAGCAAACACATTTTCTGTTCAATCACCTTGTCTGAATTTTACAGGGATCACTTCATCCAGAAAACCCTAGTCCATTCTTCGACCACCAACACCAACCCCGTTCCCATGTAACCTCAGAAGGTGCAACACCTGCCCTCTTCCCCTCCTCCCTGCTCACCATCTAAAGGCCCAAACAGCTACCTGGGCCTCCTCCAATCCTGTGCTTTGTAGCCACTGTACCCAATGTGGCCTACTCTACATTGGAGAAACCAAATGCAGGCTGGGTAAACGCTTTGTGGAACACCTCCGGCCTGTAAGCAAGTATGAGCCTGACCTTCCCATAGCCGGTTATTTTAACACAATATCCTGCTCGCATGCTCCATGTGTCTGTCCTCAGCATGCTGCAGTGCTCCAGCGAATCACAACGCAAACTGGAGGTGCAACATATCATCGTCAGACTAAGCACTTTATAGCCTTCTGGACTTAATATTGAGTTCAACAGCTTCAGATTGT
Source organism: Rhincodon typus (assembly GCF_021869965.1). NCBI lineage: Eukaryota > Metazoa > Chordata > Chondrichthyes > Orectolobiformes > Rhincodontidae > Rhincodon > Rhincodon typus. The sequence continues at coordinate 22,610 of NC_063333.1, forward strand.
GAACCCACCCCCATTTCTTCCCTTTCTTTTAGCTTTACTTGCTACATTCTCTGTCAACATGACCTCTCTCCCCTCCACCCACCACAGTAGGACTGTCTGTTCTTTCCAGTCTGGCAGTTAGACACTGCATTGTTCTGCCATTCTTATATTCTGATCACTTTATCTGAGCTATCGACGTACTTCCTCCCCCAACTCTCCTCCACCGTCCTCCCCATCAACCCCCGCTCCCCACTCCAACCACAACACTGTTTAAATGCTGCCTTTTCCACACTTCACTTCAGCTTTGATGAAGAGTTATCTAGACTCAAAACGTTAGCTTGCTCTCCCGCCATTGATGCTGCCTGACCCACTGTGATTTCCAGCATTTTTTGTTTTCAATACAGATTCCAGCATCTGCAGTAATTTGCTCCTACAGGGTTAAAGAAAAATGTTCAGATCTTTGGAGCTTGGGCATAGATCAGCCAAAATATTCCTCAAGTTCTGAACGATTTTGAGGGATGCTGCGCCCCCTTGCGTGGATAATGTGTATGTCTGTGGTTCATATTTGGACCTGGCTTCAAGGCGACCTGTGCTCACCTCATTAAGTCTCTGGGCTTTCTCCTGCAGTCGGGCCTGTCTCTCCAACGCTCGTGTCCACAACTGCTGCCACCTTCCCAAGAGGTGGGCAACCAGAGGGCTCACAGCATCTGAGGAGTCAGCCCTTAGAGGAAGATGGAGTTGAAATCCCAAACAGTGGCCCTGCTCTGGAACACAACAGAACACATCAAAGACAGACCTTAAACATTCCCCCATCTCCATCACCAACCGTAACACAAACAGAATTAAATCTCATCAACTACAGCCTTCCGATGGAACAGAATCACAGGGACCTCCTCAATCGAGTAAATAGTGAATGGAGGGGGCGGGCAGGGAGAGAACGGAAGGCGACAGCAGAATGGCGCTGTCAAAGGAGAACTAACCCTGAAACCCGGGGTGATGATGATGTTGACACAGGGTACAAGCCCAACGTATTCCCTCTAGGATGATAGGAAGAAGTAAGAAGCCCAGAGAGCCATGGATGACCGGAGATATTAATGGAGTTCAGAAAGTGCAGGATGGAGCTTAAGAGAGCAATTAGGAAAACCAAGAGGGGATATGAGAAAGTTCTGGCTGATAAATTAGGGAAAATCCCAATATATTCTGTAAGTATATCAATGGGAAGTGGATAAGTGGTAAATGGAAAAGCCCTGGGGAAAACTGATGCACAGAGAGATCTGGGTGTTCAGGTCCATTGTACCCTGAAGGTGGCAACGCAGGTCGATAGAGTGGTCAAGAAGGCATACGGCATGCTTTCATTCATTGGACGGGGTATTGAGTACAAGAGTTGGCAGGTCATATTACAGTTGTATAGGACTTTGGTTCAACCACATTTGGAATACTGCTAACAGTTCTGGTCGCCACATTACCAAAAGGATGTGGATGCTTTGGAGAGGGTGCAGAGGAGGTTCACCAGGATGTTGCCTGGTATGGAGGGTGCTAGCTATGAAGAGAGGTTGAGTAGATTAGGATTATTTACATTAGAAAGATGGAGGTTGAGGTCGACAAAATCATGAGAGGTATAGACAGGGTGGATAGCAAGAAGCTTTTTTCCAGAGTGGGGGACAATTACGAGGGGTCACGATTTCAAGGTGAGAGGGGAAAAGCTTAAGGGAGATATGCGTGGAAAGTTCTTTACGCAGAGGGTGGTGGGTGCCTGGAACCCGTTGCCAGCGGAGGTGGTAGAGGCAGGCACGATAGCGTCATTTAAGATGTATCTAGGCAGATACATGAATGGGCAGGGAGCAGAGCGATACCGATTCTTGGAAAATAGGCAACAGGTTTAGATAGAGGATCTGGATTGGCGCAGGCTTGGAGGGCCGAAGGGCCTGTTCCTGTGCTGTAATTTTCTTTGTTCTTTGTTCTTTGTTCGCCAGGGAAAGAGTAGGGGCCCATTAGGGATCAAGAGGGTAATCTATGGGTGGAGCCAGAGGACATTGGTAGAGTGTTGAACCAATACTTCATATCCACCTTCACCCAAGAATATGATGACAAAGGTATGGAACTGGAGTGGGGTGGGAGAGGGGTGGGGGGAAGCTGCAAGGAGCTTAAATAAATTGACGTAGGGAAGGACAAGGTATTGGAGATGTTGGCAAACTTAAAAACAGACAAATCTCCAGGTCCAGATGAATTGTGTCTCAGGCTGATGTAATAGGCAAGGGTATAGATTACAGGGGTACTAACCCAAATTTTTAATACTTCTCTAGCTGTGGGGGGTGGGGGTGGGGAGGTGGGTTTGGAGAACAGTTAATGTGGTTCTGATATTTAAGAAGGGTTGTAGAGATAAGCCAAAGAACGACAGACCAGTGAGTTTCATGTCAGTGGTCAGGAAACTATTGGATAAATTCTGAAAGAGAGCATCCATCTCCATTTGGAAAGGCAAGACTTGATCAGGAATAGTCAGCACGGCTTCCTCAGAGGGAAGTCATGTCGAACAAATTTGATTGAATTTTTTGAGGTGGTGGTCAGGTGTGGAGATGAGGGTAGTACAGTTGATATAGTTTATATGGATTTCACCCATGGCTTTGGACAAGGTCCCACATAGGAGATTTATCAAGAGGCAAATGCAGATGGGATACAGGGTCATTTGATAAAGTGGATTCAAAACTGGCTCAGCTGTAGGAGACTGACAGAAGGAGGCTTTAGTGACTGGAAACCAGTGTACAGTAGCATATCATATCGATCTGTTCTGGGTCACCTGTTCTTTGTCATTTATATAAATGACTTAGATGACTGTGTTGGGGGTTAAAATAGTCAGTTTGCGGATGATACAAAGATTGGTCAGGTGGTTAACAGTGAGGTTGAGTGTCTTGGGCTACAAGAAGATATAGATGGATGGTCAAATGGGAGATAAGTGGCAGGTGTAATTTAACCCTGAAAAGGATGAGACAATATACTTTGGAAGGAGTAATTTGACAGAGAAGTACTTAATGTACAACATGGCACTAGGAGGTTCTGTGGAACAAAAGGACTTGAAGTGTTTGACAATAAATCTCTAAAGGTGGAAGGGCATGTTAGTAGGGTAGTGAAAAATGCACATGGGGCACTTTCCTTTATCATTTGAGGCATAGGTTAATAAAGTAGGGAAGTCATGTTGGAGTTGTAATAAATCATGGTAAGACCAGAGCTGAGGTTGCTACATTACAGGAAGGATGTGATTGCACTGGAGGAGTGCAGAGGAGACTCACTAGAATGCTGCCTGCGATGGAACATTTCAGTAATGAGGAAAGGTTGGACAGGCTTGGGCTGTTTTTGTTGGAGCAGAATAGACTGAGGAGGTGATCTGATGGTAATGTACGACACCATGAGGAGCATGGACAAGATTGCGTAAGGAGTAACTGTTCCCTGAATGGAAGAGTCAGTCACAAGGAGTTCAAGGTGAGAGGTAGGAGGTTTAGTGTGACGTGAGAAAAACATTTTTGATCGAGAGGGTGGCGACAGTCTGGAATGTGCAACTTGGGAGGGTGGCAATGCAAGTTGCCCCACATCCTTTAAAAAGTACCTGGATGACCACTTGGCACATCATAACGTTCAAGGCTATGGGCCAGATGCTGGTAAATGTGATTAGGTTGAAGGTCAGATGTTTCTGACGTGTTGATGCAGACTTAATGGGCTGAAGGGCCTCTTCTGCTCTCTATGATTCAATGGCAATGGCATTGTCAACTGAGTAATAACTCAGAAACCCAGGACAATGATACTCTGCAGAAAAGGATTTGAATCTTACCTCAGCAGATGGTGGGGTGTGAATTTACTAAAAGCCTGGAATTTAGTAATGACCACGAAACAATAGCCAGTTGTCACAAATGAATAGGAAGCAGTTATTTCTTTTTCTCGAAGGATCAAGAATGAGGGAGTGTAATTTTAAAGTGAAAGGCAGGTTTTGAGGGAATTTAAGGAAATACTTTTTCTTCCTGAGGGTGGTAGAGCTCTGGAATGCCCTGTCTAAGAGGGTAGTGAGGCAGGAAACCTCACAACCTTTAAAAAGTATTTGGATGAGACCCTGAAATGCCATAATGTTCATGACAATGGGCCTAGTGCAGAAAGGTGGGGCTTGTGTATTTTTGGTGGTACAGACTCAATAGGCTGAAAAGTCTCTTGTGTACTGTATGATTGTATACCCCCTGCAATTTTTTTTCCAACCATCCTGACTTGGAAATCTATCACTATTCATTTACTGTCGCTGGGTCAAAATCCTCGAATTCCCTCTCTAAGGGCATTGTGGGTCTACCTATCACAGACAGATTGCAGTGGTTCAAGAATACAGCTCATCATCATCTTTTCAGGGGCAACTAGGGACAGGAAATAAATGCTGTTCCATGTCAGCGATGTCCACATCCCAATGAAGTAATTGAAAACTTGTAAACCCGGCCTTTGCTAAGAACGAATACTATATTTCTCAAGATCCTTACCAGGTGAGGCATGCTGTTGATGAAAATCCTGATGCTGATCATTCAAATTTTGGGAAGAGAGCTTTTTCTTTCTTTCTATTTCTGTTCTTTTTCTCCTCAATTCATCCAATAAAACCTGCAAGAACAGCATCAATGACAGTTATTACCAACAGCAAGTTTGAAACAGGCCTCATGTTAGCATTTAGTTCTTGGTTATGTGTTTTGGAATATAACTTCCTCTTTTAAGAAATTTCACCAAAGGTGCTTAGTAAGCACATTCAAAACCCACCATTCTTCACTATCACTGGATCAAAATCCTGGGGAGTTCCTTCTCTTAGGGCATTGTGGGTCAACCTATAGCACATGGATTGCACTGGTTCAAGAAGGCAGCTCACCACCAACTTCCCAAGGGCAACGAGGGACAGGCAATAAATACCTGCCTGGCCAACAACACCCACATCCCAAAGAATTAATGAAAAACAGTTAACGTTATAACTATAGATAACCGGGGTCATCTGTTGGGAGAATTGGGGTGAACTGAGATGGATTTTCAAACCGTCAAATTAGGATCTACAATTTGTTCTCTTCCACAAATCTGTAAATGACTGAATGACTATTATTATTCCTGTTGACATTAAGATCATTAAACTCCCTCATTATAACTAACTAACCAAAAGATTTGTATCTCTGTAATTTCTTACGCACAGCTTCCTCTATGTTATCATCCTGATGTGGCCAATCACTTTTCAAGAAGAAATCCGACAAGCCTGAGTTGATTACGTTTAACAGGAGCCTGTGATGCAAGGATAGAGTTGACAGTGAAAGAATGGATTTTCATTTCCAAACATGTCCAAGTTGTCTGGAGGGAGAGAAGTTCTATCCATTAGCAATGAAATTATTCATATGGGTTAAAGAAGCAGAGGGCTGTGAAGATTGTAAAATAATTTGGTTTTATTTTTGTTTGAGTCATCCCAAATCCTGTCACATTGCTACAGAAATACTTATTCAGGGTGGAGTCTTGATGAGAAGGTTCTTTTTTAAAGTAGTATCAAACATCTGTACGTGTTTAAAAATCAGAAATCAGAAACAAAAACAAAGTTGTTGGAAAACCTCAGCAGGTCTGGCAGCATCTGTGAAGAGAAATCAGAGTTAATGTTTTGGGTCCGGTGACCCTTCCTCAGAACATGTTTCTGTACGTGTTTGCTCACATAATCGATCAGTTCAATGTAGATTTCACAAGAGAAAAGCAGCTGGTACAATTTCTGTATCTTGAAGATAGTGAAGCCTCAAAGAGACTTGTGGAAGAGAGCAGTCCGTTTGAATAGTTAGCCTGGAAGGAGCTGTGCAGAAATTGTGGGAACAGACTAGGAGAAACAACTCCTGCCTTATCAGTACAGGCAGCATAAGACTCCAGAAGGAACATTTCTTAGCCAAAAGCTAACCAAATCTTCATGAAATTTGTAATCCGAGTAATAGCCGGAATACGAAGGAGCATTAAAGTACCAGAGTACAATCCTTTACAATTTTGTAAAATATGGGAAATCCAGTGGGGGTAGAGTGGAAGAGGGATGTAAAATACAGAACTGAGATAATAATAGAAGTCTTTATGAACTAAAGTAATGTTCATTGTACTTGCTCTGTTTCATTTCCCTTTATAATGTATAACAACAATGGTTTTATTTAAAGACATGAACTCTTGTGGCTTAGTTCTGTCAATTGATGGGTATTTTGATTTCTTCATTAGGAGCGATTAGCCACATCAGGATGGTAACATACAGAGGAAGCAGTTTGTAAGAAACTACAGAGAGATGCAAAACTTTTGGTTAGTTATAACATGGAAGTTTAATGTCGACAGAGATAGATGAATCATTTACCGATAAATGATGGATCCTAATTTGCTGACGACTCAAAAATAGGTGGCAGGGAATATAATGATGACAACATAAGGAATCTGCAAAAGGAATGTAGATCAATGAAGGAGTGAACAAAACCTTGGCAGGTGGAGTGCAAAGTAGGAAAGTCTGAAGTCATACATTTAGAATCATAAAGTACACAGAAGGGAAACAGACTCGGTCCAATTGGTCCATGCCGACCAGCTATCCTAAGTTAATCTACTCCCGTTTGCCAGTATTTGGCCCATATTCCTCTAAATCCTTCCAGTTCCATATCCCTGGCCCTGCACTCATCGCTGGAACATCTGGACGACAGGACACCTACGTCAGACTCCCTGCTCAGCAACTACAGCTCCGCCTTCAACACCATTATCCCCTCCAGACTGATCTCAAAACTGTGACCTTGGTCTCAGCTGCACCCTCTGCGACTGGATCCTCAGCTTTCTGACCCATAGTCCGCAATCAGTGAGGATAGGTAACTGCACCTCCTCCACAACAACACTCAACACTGGAGACCCCCCCCAAGGATGAGTCCTCAGCCCCCTACTCTAATCCCTGTACACCCACGATTGCATTGCCAAATTCTGAACAAACGCCATCTACAAGTTCGCTGACGACATCACTGCAGTGGGACAGATATCTAACAACAACGAGTCAAACTACAGAAGGGAGATAGAGGGCTTGGTGACGTGGCACAATGAAAATAATCTGTCTCTCAATCTCAGCAAAACTAAAGAACTGAGCATCGACTTCAGAAAGAAAGGAGGAGAACACTATCTATATCAACAGAGCTAAGGTTGATTCCTCAAAGTGACAATAACCAATGACCTGCCCTGGACTTTCCATGTAGATACAACAGTGAAGAAGGCACAACAACGCCTCTTCTTCCTCAGGCGGCTCAGGAAATTTGACATGTCCATAAGATCCCTCACCAACTTCTACAGATGCACCATTGAACGCACACTGTCTGGGTGCATAACGGCCTGGTATGGCAACTGCTGTGCCCAGGGCTGTAAGAAACTACAGAAGATGGTGTGCACAGCCCAGACCATCACAGAAGCCAACCTTCCATCCATGGACTCTATTTACACGGGTCACTGCCGCAGAAAGGCGGCCAACATCATCAAAGAACCATCGTACCCTAGCAATGATCTCCTACAACCTCTTCCATCAGGCAGGAGATACAGAAGCCTGAACACACACACAAGCATTTTCAGGAACAGCTTTTTCCTGGCCGTTATCAGACAGCTGAATGGTCCCTTTAACTTCAAATAATGTAACCTGCAATGTAACCTGTATGCCTCTAAGTCTTTTTGATCTGTACATCCTTTGCTTGCTGTGATCTGCCTGTACTGCTCATAAACAAAGCTTTTCACTGTACTTCAGTGCACATGACAATCAATCAATCAACCTATTCACATATGCATCCAGATGCCTTTTAAATGTTCTAATCGTATCAGCCCCCACTATTTCCTCTGGCAGCTCATTCCATACAGCACCACCCTCTACATGAAAAAGTTATCCCTTAGGTCCCTTTTAAACCTTTCCCTCTCACCTTAAACCTATGCCCTCCAGTTTTGCACTCCCCCACCCCAGGAAAAAGACCTTGTCTATTTACCCTATCCATGCCCCTCAGGATTTTATAAACCTCCATAAGGTCATCCCTCAGCCTCTGTCACTCCGGGGAGAATAGCCCGAGCCTATTCAGCCTCTCCTTATAGCTCAAACCCTCCAAACCTGGCAACATTCTTGTAAATCTTTTCTGAACCCTTTCAAGTTTCACAACACCCTTCCTATAGCAGGGAAGACCAGAACTGCACACAGTATTCCAGAAGTGGCCTAACCAATGTCCTGTACAGCCACAACATGACCTCCCAACTCCTATACTCAAAGCACTGACCAATAAAGGCAAGCATGCCAAACAGCACCATCACTATCCTATCTACCTTCGACTCCTGTTTCAAGGAACTATGAACCTGCACTCCAAGGTCGCTTTGTTCAGCAACACTACCCAGGACCTTACCAATCAGTGTATCAGTCCTGCCCTGATGTGCCTTTCCAAAATTCCAAAACATCACATTTATCTAAATTAAACTCCATTTGCCACTCCTCGGCCCTTTGGCCCATCTGATCAAACTCCTCCTGTACTCTGAGGTAATCTTCTTCACCTCCACTACACCTTCAATCTTAGTGTCATCTGCAAACTTACTAATCATATCTCCTATATTTACATCCAAATCATTTATATAAATGACAAAAAGCAATGGACCCAGCACCAAACATTGTGGCACATTGCTGGTCATAGGCCTCCAGTTTGAGAAGCAACTCTCCACCACCACCCTCTGTCTCCTACCTTTGAACTAGTTCTGTATCCAAATGGTTAATTCTCCCTGTATTCCGTGTGATCTAACCTTGCTATCCAGTCTGGCAAGAGGAAGCTTGTCGAATGACTTCCTAAAATCTGTATAGATTATGTCCAAAGCAGATGGAGCAGATTTTGTCCAGTGCTGTACTGTTCTATGTTCTAAAGCTCTGCCCTCATCAATCCTCTTCATTACTTCTTCAAAAAACTCAATCAAGTTAGTGAGACACGATTTCCCATGCACAAAGCCATGTTGGCTCTACCTAATCAGTCTTTGCCTTTCCAAATACATGTAAATCCTATCCCTCAGGATTCCTTCCAACAACTTCATTGGAAGAATCAATTTAAATAGAACATAGAACATAGAACAGTACAGCACAGTACAGGCCCTTCGGCCCATGATGTTGTGCTGAACTTTTACCCTAATCCTAGGGTCTATCTAACCTCCACCCCTACCTTATACTATTATCCATGTGCCTATCTAATAGCCTCTTAAATGCCTCTAATGAGGCTGACTCCACTACCCTCTCTGGCAATGCATTCCACATCCCTACCACTCTCTGAGTAAAGAAACTACCTCTGACGTCTCCCCTATATCTACCTCCACTCACTTTAAAACCATGCCCCCTCATAATAGCTACCTCCACCCTCGGAAAAATTCTCTGGCTGTCTGCTCTATCTATACCTCTGATCATTTTGTAAACCTGTATCAAGTCAAGTAAATGGAGCGAGACACCAAAAAAGTGCAGTTTGGAGGGTTTTGGATGTTCCTATGCTTGAAACACAAAACTTTAATAGCCAGATGCAGCAAGTACTTAAGGTGGCAAATGGAGTTTTGGCCTTTATTGCTATGGAGTTGGAATTGTCCAAGGTGTTGAAGAGGCCATGATTACAGTATTGTGACAGTTTTGGTATGTATTGCTGTTGGAAGCTGTTTGAAAGAAATGAATAGAGTCATAAAATAAAATGGCATGGAAACAGGCCCTTCGGCCCTAACTGGTCCATGCTGACCATGGTGCCCACTCAGCTAGTTCCAATTGCCCGCATTTGGTCCATATCCCTCTAAACCCTTCCCATCCATGTACCTATCCAAATGTTTTTTAAATGTTGCTGTTGTACCTGCCTCAACCACCTTCTCTGGCAGCCCATTCCATATATGCACCACTCTCTGTGTGAAGAAGTTGCCCCTTGGCTGATTCCTGGGACTGAAGGGTGAATTATCAAGAATGGCTAAACAGGTTAGACATTCATTTGAGTTTAGAAGAACGAGGGATGATCTCATTGAAATGTTCAAGATTCAAAGGGGACTAGACAGGGTAAGTGTTGAGGTGTTTCCACTAGTGGGGGTATCTTAAACCAGGAGACATATTTGAAATGTGAAGTAATGTCTTTTCAGGGTAGTGAATGTGTGGAATTCTCTACCCCAGACAGTTGTGGAAGCAAGATCACTGAAAGTATTTAAAGAAGAGGTGGATGGGTTTCTGAAAAATTCAGGAGTTAAAGATTCTGAAGAGCTGTCATGAAAGATGAGTTGAGACCTGGGGTAGATTAACCACAATTTATTAGAACGATGGGACAGGTTTGAGGCAATTGAATGAACTACTCCTGCTCCTATTTTTAACGTTTTTATCCAGCCCATCGAGTCCATTCTGGCTCCCTGTAGAGCAATCTGGTCAGTACCCCTACCCCACTCTCTCCCCATCTCGCTGCAACTTCATTTCCCTCAAATCCCCCTCTGTCTCCATTTCCAAAACCTGTCATAGACAGTGTGTCCCAGGTCATTCCCACTCGCTGTGTAATTCCAGGTCTTCCTCACCTTCCCGTGTCTCTCCCAGAATTTTCATTCTGTGTCACCCCGAGTCCTGGAAGCATCAGCTAATGGTGAGACATTTCATGCAGAAGGTAAGGAGGCATGGGATAGGGGGAAATGTGGCAGATTGGATTCAGAATTGGCTGACCCTTAGAAGACCATGGGTGGTCGTGGACGGAAAATATTCAACATGGTGCTCAGTTTCAAGTGGTGTACCACAAGGATCTATTCTGGGTCCTCTTCTATTTGTGATTTTTGTAAATGATTTGGATGAAGGAGTGGAAGGGTGGATTAGCAAGTTCACGGACGATACGAAGGTGGGTCGAGTTGTGGATAGCGCGGAGGGCTGTTCTAGGTTACAAAGGGACATTGATAGGATGCAGAGCTGGGCTGAGAAGTGGCAGATGGAGTTTAACCCTGACAAGTGTGAGGTGATTCATTTTGGAAGGACAAACTTGAAAGCAGAATACAGGGTTAACGGAAAGATTCTTGGCAGTGTGGAGGAGCAGAGGGATCTTAGGGTTCATGTTCACAGTTCCCTGAAAGCGGCCACCCAGGTGGATAGAGTTGTTAAGAAGGCGTATGGTGTGTTAGTTTTCATTAATCGAGGGATTGAGTTCAAGAGCCGTGAAGTTATGCTCCAGCTATACAAAACCCTGGTTCGGCCACATCTGGAGTATTGTGTCCAGTTCTGGTCACCTCATTACAGGAAAGATGTGGAAGCATTGGAAAAGGTGCAGAGGAGATTTACCAGGATGTTGCCTGGAATGGAGGGAAGGTCTTACGAGGAAAGGTTGAGAGAGCTAGGGCTTTTCTCTTTAGAACGACAAAGGATGAGAGGTGACTTGATAGAGGTGTACAAAATGATCAGAGGTATAGATAGAGTGGACAGCCAGAGACTTTTCCCTCGGGTGGAGGTAGCTTTAACAAGGGGACATAGTTTTAAAGTGAGTGGAGGTAGATATAGGGTAGACGTCAGAGGTAGGTTCTTTACTCAGAGAGTGGTAGGGGCGTGGAATGCATTGCCGGAGAGGGAAGTGGAGTCGGCCTCATTAGGGGCACTTAAGCAGCTATTAGATAGGCATATGGATGATAGTATAAGGTAGGGGTGGAGGTTAGATAGACTTTAGGATTAGGGTAAAAGATTGGCACAACATCATGGGCCGAAGGGCCTGTACTGTGCTGTACTGTTCTATGTTCTATTTCCTTGTCTGCCTTACCCAAACTAATCAGTATCTCATACACCTCGATCGAATCTCCCTCACTGCGCCCTACTCCGAGGAGATTCTCCAACCTCACCCAGTAACTGAAGTCCCTCATCCCTGGAACCATTCTGGGAAATCTCCCTGCACTGTCTCAGAGGCCCTCATATCCAATCCTAACTGATTGGTGACAGGAAGTGGATACAATTCTCTCGTTGGGGTCTAACCAGAATTTTAAATATTTAATCTCAGGCTACGCCCTGTAAAATATGGCCTAAAAAGAACAGCTGCCATCTTAAAAGTTTTGCCTGGAAGGAATTGTTGAGATGGTGTAGTCTGGCTACTATCTGGAGGAATGATGTTTGGGGCACGGTACTGCTGCTTGGTCAGTTCATAGTGTTTCTGGAGGTCAGCGCATGTTGACATTCCTTCCTCTGGGAGGACTGTGCAGAAATAATCAAATAGGTGAATGTGGTGCTATGCATGCTGACAGATTTTTCAGTAAAGAGCCAGTCATTTAAACTGCAGTCTTCCCCTCACTATTTATAAGATACAGAAATCACTGATAATGCTGCTTTGTCCTGAGGGACAGCGTTGTTAGTTGGTCTCCAAAGGGCAAGGGGCTCCAGCATGGAGATCGGTCTCTCATGGAGGCTCCAGCACAGTGCTCCTTTCCCACCCCTGGGGGCTTCAGCACAGAGACCCTTCCCCCTAGGGTCTCTAGCACAGAGCTCCATTCCTGGGTGGGCTCCACAGAACTCCCTTCTCCTTGGAGGCTCCAGCATGGAGCTCCGACCCTTGGGTGGGCTCCAGCATGGAGCTCCGTCCCCCGGGTGGGGTCCACACAGAACTCCCTTCCCTGTGGAGGCTCCAGCATGGAGTTCTGTCCCTCATGGGGGCTCCAGCACAGAGCTAGTTTCTTGCCCCTGGTGCGGGGGGGCTCTTGCACGGAGCTCTGTCCCCAGGTGGGCTTCAGCACAGAGCTCCGTCCCCCATGGGGTCTCCAACACAAAACTCTGTGCCTCAGGTGGCTCCAGTGCAGATCTCCAACTTGAGATATCAGCATGGAAGGTTAAATTAAGAATATTGATTTCATTTGGAAAGGTGTTGCCTAAGGCAGGAAGCTATCCTTGGGGAAGCTGACATGTGATGAACTTCTATATCATATAACGATGATGATGGTCCTCACTGAGTGCTGGGTTAGGAGCTCCTCGAGCTGCACAGTGTTTTCAGGGAGAGGCTCCTGATCTTTCCAATTCAGTGACTCTGCTGCTTCCTCCAGCCATTCCTGTAGATGCTGCAAATCCTGCTGCTCCAAACTGAGAGACAACATTGCTGCTTCCACTCGATCTGCCTGGTAACTAGCCCAGGTCCTCACCTGCAACACGACCAGAGACACATAAGATTTTAAAAATTGTGGGAAAATGGAATTGTGATAAAATGAGGGGGATTATGGTATAGTGTAATGTCACTGGGCGGGAAATTCAAAGACCCTCAGGGAGCTGTTTACAAATTCCACAAAGGCAACACATTGAAGTTAACCTCAATTAATAAACCTGGAACATAAAGCTGGTCTCTGTAAAGGTGACGATGAAATTATTGTCAACATCATTAAAACCCATCTGAGTTAACAATGTTGTTTAGGGAAGGACACCCACCATCTACCAGAGAGCTATAGAAGCTCAGTCTTTGAGTGTGGTTTAAGTTGGAGATTCATAGATTTCTGCTTATCCTGTACACCCTGGCAATGACGATGGGAGTTCAATCAGCCAGGATCATACTGAATGTCAGAACCATAGAATCCCTCCAGTGTGGAAGCAGGCCACTCGGCCCATTGACTCCATACTGACCCTCCGAAGAACATCCCAACCCCCTACCCTATCCTTATAACCCTGCATTTCCCATGGCCAATCCACCTAAACTGCCCATCCCTGGACCCTATGGGCAACTTCCCATGGCCAACCCACCCTAACCTATATATCTTTGGACTGTGGGAGGAAACCGGATCATCTGGAGGAAACCCACACAGACACGGGGAGAATAAAGAAACTACACACAAACAGTTGCCTGAGAGTGGAATCAAGCCTGGGTCCCCAAAGCTGTGAGGCAGCAGTGATAACCACTGAGCCACTGTGCCGCCCAAGTTTTGTAGCTAGTACACACTGCTGCTACTGAGCGTCAGTGGTGGAGGAAGTGAATGTTTGTGGATATGGTGTCAATCAAGCGGCTGCTTTGTCCTGGATGGTGTCAAGCTTCTTGAGTGTTGTTGGGGCTGCACCCATCCAGGCAAGCGGGGAGTATTCCATCACACTCCTGACTTGTGCCTTGTAGATGGTGGACAGGCTTTGGGGAGTCAGGAGGTGAGTTACTCGCTGCAGTATTCCCAGCTTCTGGCCTGCTCTTGTAGCCACTGTGTTTATTTGGTTAGCAGCATTTTTTGTTTTGAGTACAGATTCCAGAATCTGCAGTAATTTGTTCTGGCATTTATTTGGTGAGTCCAGTTGAGTTTCTGGTCAATGATAACCCCCAGGATGTTGATGGTGGGGGATTCAGTGATGGTAACACCAATGAATGTCAAGGGATGGTGGTTAGATTGTCTCTTATTGGTGATGGTCATAGCCTGGCATTTGTGTGGCGTGAATGTCACTCACCACTTGTCAGCCCAAGCCTGGATATTGTCCAAATGTTGTTGCATTTGAACATGGACTGCTTCATATCTGAGGAGATTTTCTCTAGTGATGTGTTGGAGGGTTATGGAGAGTGGGCAGGAAAGTGGAGTTGAGGCTGAGATGAAATCAGCCATGACCATATTAAATGATGGAGCAGGCTTAATGGGCTGAATGGCCTCCTCTCACTCCCAGTTCTTACAGTTGTTTGGTTTGAGCGTCTCTGACAAGGGAAGTGCTGCTGAAATGTGTGTGGGCTCTGGAGAAACTGAATCTTGCACCATGCTTCAGACTCACCTCCTCCCATCGTGCTTGCACCATGTTGATGCAGGATTGGATGATGCTGACTGATTCCGGATCACAGGAAGTCAGGATCTCATTCCCAAGAGTGATAATAGAGTCCAGAGCTGGGCACTCACACTCCAGACTGTCAACAGCCTCCTGAAACAAGAATCAGGAATATCAGCTCCCACCATTCTGCTCACCCTCTGCCTCCCTACCCCCTCCCCTCGCTCTACACCTTTCTCTTCCCTCCCTCTCCCCTTGGCCTCTGACTCCTTTCTTCCTCTACCCTCATTCTCCCCTTGCTCTTCCCTCATCCCTGCCTACCTCTCCCCTCACTCTACACGTACCTCTCCCCTCACTCTCTGTCTCCAGGTCCATGAACCCTCTGCCAGCCTCCCTCCCTCCATCTTCGCCCACCCTCTGCCAGCCTCCCTCCCTCCATCTTCACCCACCCTCTGCCAGCCTCCCTCCCTCCCTCCCTTTCTGCCCAACCTCTGCCAGCCTCCCTCCCTCCCTCTCCACACACCCTCTGCCTGCCAGCCTCCCTCCCTCCCTCTCCACCCGTCCTCTGCCAGCCTCCCTCCCTCCCTCTCCACCCGCCCTCTGCCAGCCTCCCTCCCTCCCTCTCCGCCCACCCCCTGCCAGCCTCCCTCCCTCTCCACCCATCCTCTGCCAGCCTCCCTCCCTCTCATCTCACCCTCTGCCTCCCTCACTCTCATCTCACCCTCTGCCTGCCTCCCTCCATCTCTGCCTCTCTTGCCTTTGCCTTTTCACCTCATCCAACTTCTTTCTCCTTCCTGAGATAGTAAGAACTGCTGATGCTGGAGTCAGAGATAACACAGTGTGGAGCTGGATGAACACAGCAGGCCAGGCAGCATCAGAGGAACAGGAAAGCTGATGTTTCAGGTCAGGACCCTTCTTCAGGACTGGTGAGAGGGAAAGGAACTGGGAAATAAATAGAGAGAGGAGGGGTGGGGCTGGGAAGGTAGGTAGGTTTGTGATAGGTGGATGCAGGTAGGGGTTAGTGGAGATTGGTCTGTGAGGTGGGAGGAGCAGATAGGTGGGAGAGAAGATGGACAGGTTGTGTCAAGTCAAGGAGGTGGGGGTGAG
The DNA here is from genome assembly GCF_021869965.1 of Rhincodon typus. Taxonomy (NCBI): domain Eukaryota; kingdom Metazoa; phylum Chordata; class Chondrichthyes; order Orectolobiformes; family Rhincodontidae; genus Rhincodon; species Rhincodon typus. Next base: position 38,400 of record NC_063333.1, read on the forward strand.
AGGGAGGGTTGGTCGTGAGATGAGGCCGGGGGGTGGGGAGATTTTGAAACTGGTAAAGTCCAAGTTAAGGCCATTAGGCTTTAGGCTCCTGAGGCGGAACATGAGGTGTTCCTTCTCCAGTTTGTGGGTGGCATCATTGTGACACTGGAGGAGGCCCAGAATGGACATGACCTGGCACAACCTGTCCTTCATCTCTCCCAGCTATCCACTCCTCCCACCTCACTGACCAATCCCCACCACTGCCTACCTGCACTCACCTATCACCATCCCACCTACCTTCCCCATCCCCATCCCTCCTCTCTCTATTTATTTCAGAGCTCCCTCCCCCATTCCCACCATTTCTGAAGAAGGGTCCCAACCTGAAACGTCGACTTTCCTGCTCCTCTGATGCTGCCTGGCCTGCTGTGTTCCTCCAGCTCCTCACTGTGTTATCTCTTTCTCCCTCCTGCCCTGTTGTCTCCCTCTCTAACCTTACCCCACCCGTCAGTCTGACTCACCTGGTGACGTTGCTTAAATTCCAGCAGATCCTGCTCCTCCTCCGGGATGAGTCCAACTGTTAGTTTCCTCTCAGTCTGTGTGAGGCGACCCAGGAAATTCTGAACCAAAGACTGAAAGTGTTCAGCCTGACAGTAGAGAATGTGGATTCAGTTTCATGGAGAACAACTGGTCAAGGCTTGGCAAACACTTTAAATAGAGCTCCAGAATTCTGGCATGGTTGTGTGCCTGGGTCTCCCAGTCTTCAAGAGTGGAGGCTCTATCACTCCGTCATTGTACCTCACCCTCTGTAGCAGAGGGTCTGTGTTCAAATCTCAATCTGTCCATGAATATGACATGACACTGTTTTGCTGGATACAAAGTAACCCATTAAACACCTCTCCACCTCCCGTCATTCTCCAAACCATGAGATACAAACCAGCAAACAATTCACTGTCCCCTCCAGTACTGGGCCCATTTGAAAGTGGACAGATCTGTCACAGCATTGTGAATATGTCACATCCAGAAATATTGCAAGAAGCTGATCCAACAATATCGAACAGCACAAGGTAACATCAAAGAGCAGATTCATCAGGTATGCACATTCCTGTCTCCAATCAGGCATAAAGGTGACTTTCACCTGATGAAAGGGCCAAGCTCCAAAAGCTTGTGATTCCAAATAAACCTGTGCGACTATAACCTGGTGTGGTGTGATTTCTGATGACATCCTCCTTGAAGAGAGGTACAAAAAAACTACAACAGAATTCAAGTCCATTAGGGCGTCTGATGCATATTCTTGCCCAACATTGAGCAAATGAGCCCCCTCAGTCTCCACCTTACACAGACAGGAACATTAGCCCCTCAAGATTACAGTTGTTGACATGTGATAAGGTGATGGTGTAATAAGGTGATGTATTGATACCATGTTCCTACCTGACACAGTGCAGCTTCAAGGAGAGACTGCTTTGATACGGAAACATGGCACACTTGCTCCCACTGTTTACTCAGTTCCTCCATCTGAGCTTTCAGCCAGACACAGTTGACACCTGTGTTTTTGTTCAGCTCCCTGAAGGCACGTTTCAGAGCCCTCACACAACTGGCCCGTTTACCCAACTCTTTCTGAAAGACCTGCAGATGAGCCAATCAGACAGACAGACAGAATTGAAACTGAAAGACAGTTGTTTATCAGCCTGAGGACAGTCTTAATATTCACATCACCCACCTCGCCCTTCACTACAAAGCATGAGAGAAACTCCAATAGAAATAAAAGTAATGTCCAATTCCTAAATGACACAAGTGGCTTTGGCTGAGGTGATTGTTGAGTCGGAGAGACTTGGTGGCATAGGAGCTGACATTTTGAAATTCTGCCAGTGATTTCAGACAAAGGAATGAAGTGGCAATGTTGATCAGGCCTTGGGATTCCTGAAGGCTTCCACTTGGCAGCTTACAAATGCTGATCATTTTTAAAAGGTTTAAGATAAAATTCTACTTCAAGGATAGGTCAGTGGCACAGGGAAACATTTTTTATTCATTCCTGGGGCATGGATGTCTCTGGCTGTGCCTAGTATTTATTGCCTGTTCCTAGTGGCCCCTTGAGAAGGGGGGGTGAGCTGCCTTCTTCAACTGCTGCAGTCAATGTGCTGTAGATAGACCCACAGCGTCCTGAGGGAGGGAATTCCCGGATTTTGACCCAGTGATAGTGAAGGAAGGGTAGTGTCATGGTGGGAGGAGTCTGTCAATACAACATGGCGAGCAGCAGCGTGCATTTGAATGTGACTGCAGCTACTATGGTGAGGAGTTAACCCTGTAGAGAAGTGGCTTTGTTGATCAGTTCCTGGGGGAGGGGGATGTGAGACAGATTGGATAGGGAGAGGGAGAAAATGTGTCGGAGGGAGAGTTGAGGGATGGTGTGGGGGAGTTGGGAGAGGGCTGAGTGTGTGGGGGAGGGGGTGTTGGAGAAGTGTTGGTGTGTGAGTATTGGACCAGGTATGTGGGTGAGGTGGTGGGGTGGCGGGGGTGGGGGCGCAGTGGTGTGTGGGTTGTGGGTGTGGGGGCAGGAGTGGGAGAGGGCGGGGTGTGAGGTGAATCTGGATGATGGATTCAGGAAGCACCAGCCACGTCATGAGTATACAAAAGCACAGTTCAGGGAAAACTGTTTGTCGGAGTTGGAGATTAGGATTGGAGGGGACTCCTGAGAACTGTTTCTGGGGGATTTAAATTTGTGATGGATCAGCTCCATGGAATTGCCAAGCCCACAGTGTCTCTGAGATTGGACAGTGAGCTCCATTGACTAACTGTGTGGAGGGACACAGTGTAAACAACAAAGACATGAAGCGACTTGTAGATGATAACACCACGATCAGTTCTTTACCTTGTGGTTCTCAATGAAGGTTTTGACAGATTGGAGGTGACCATTCACTCGGGCCTGCTCATTCAGCGTGACCTCTGCCCTGTACAACCAGTCCAACATCATCTGAAGAGATTCAGTCAATCTACCCGAAAACAGTAAAACTTCTTCAATCATGGACTGCCTGTAAAACAGGAAAATACCATCAGGAATCACTGAAAACAACCTGCCACAGGGTTAGTGCTGAGGGAGCGCCACACTGTCGGAGGAACAGTGCTGAGGGAGAGCTACGCTGTCGGAGGGTCAGTGTTGAGGGAGTGCCGCACTGTCGGAGGGTCAGTACTGAGGGTGCGCCGCACTGTCGGAGGGTCAGTACTGAGGAAGCGCCATACTGTCGGAGGGTCAGTGCTGAGGGAGCGCTGCACTGTCGGAGGGTCAGTGCTGATGGAGCGCCATACTGTCGGAGGGTCAGTGCTGAGGGAGCGCCATGCTGTCGGAGGGTCAGTGCTGAGGGAGCGCCGCACTGTCGGAGGGTCAGTGCTGAGGGAGTGCCGCACTGTCGGAGGGTCAGTGCTGAGGGACTATAATATTGTTGGAGGATCAGCACGAGTCAGTGTTGAAGATCATGTGTCTGTTGAAAGGCACTGGAGACAATATTTGTCCCTGAATCAAGAGAATTGAAATCATTGTCGTAACAAAAAAAAGACACAGTATTTCAGTCATGGATACAGAAATTTCAAACAAAAAGGTCCCCCTTGTTTGTTATACCTCTTTTATTCCGACATGGGACATAGGCATCACCGACTGGGCCAGAATTTATTGCCCATCCCTAGTTGCCCTGGAACCTATTTCTGTGTGTTTGAGAGAGTGGGGGACTTCTGGGAACCTGGGTTCATATCCTACCATTAAGAATCTAATGGTGACCATGAAACCATTGTGGAATGTCAGGGAAAACCCAACTGGTTCATTAATATCCTTTAGGGAAGGAAACTGCCATTCTTACCTGGTCTGGACTACTTGTGACATGAAGGGGTGACCAAGAAAGTAGATGAGACCATTGTGGTAGATGTTGTCTACATGGACTTTAGCAAGGCCTTTGACAAGGTACTGCATGGTAGATTGTAGAGTAAGGTTAATTCTCACAGCATCCAGGAAGAGCTAGACAAATGCTTGATGGTAGAAGACAGAGGGTAATGGTAGAGGTATGATTTGCAAACAGGAGGCCTGTGAGCAGTGGTGTGCCACAGGGGTTGGTGCTGTGTCCACTGTTATTCATCATTTATATAAATGATATAGAAAAGAATTTAGGAGATATGATTAGTAAGTTTGCGGATAACACCAAGATTGGCAGTATAGTGGACAGTGAAGAAGGTTTTCTGGGAATACAGCAAGATCTTGACCAATTGGGCCAGTGGGCTGAGGAATGGCAGACGGAGTTTAATGTAGATAAATGGAAGTTGTTGCATTTTGGTAAGACAAACCATGGCAGGACTTAATGAATGATAGGGCCCTGGGCAGTGTTAGAGAACAAAGAAATCGAAAAGTACAAGTTCATAGCTCCTCGAAAGTGGAGTCATAGGTAGACGGTGTGGTGAAGAAGTCTTTTGGTATGCTTGCTTTCATCAGTCAGAGCATTGTGTATCGGAGTTGGGATGTCTTGTTGCAGCTGTACAAGACGTTGGTGAGGCCACATTTGAAATACTGCATGCAATTCTGGTCACACGACTAAAAAGTATTATTAAACTAGAAAGAGTACAGAAAAGAATTTAGTGGGATGTTACCTGGACTGGAAGGTTTGACTTACAAGGATAGGCTGGGACTTTTTTCACTGGAGCACAGGAGACTGAGGGGTGACCTTATAGAGGTCTATAAAATCATGAAGGGCAGAGGTAAAGTAGATAGCTAACAGCTTTTCACCATGGTAAGGGAGTCTAAAACTAAAGAAGGCATAAGTTTAAGGTGAACGGGGAGAGGGGTGAAAGGGTCCAGAGGGGAAATTTGTTGACACAGTGTGTGGTGAGTGTCTGGAACAGGCTGCCAGAGGTAGTGGTGGAGAAGAGTACAATTTTGTCATTTAAGAAACATTTAGACAGGTACATGGATGGGATAGGAATGGAGGGATATGGACCGAACACAGGCAAATGGGACTAGATTAAATGTGAAAGCTGGGCAGCATGGACAAGTTGAGCTGAAGGGCTTTTTTCCATGCTGTAGACCTCTATGACTCTCTGAGAAATAGTGGATGCATTGGTAATCTTTCAAGGTTCTATAGACTCTAGTACATTTCCTACGAATTGGAGGGGAGTTAATGTAAACCCACTATTTAAGAAGGAAGGCAGAGAGAAAACCAGGAATTAAAGACCAGCCAGCCTAAGGTCAGTAGTGCGGAAAATACTACAATCCATTGTGAAAGATTTAACAGCTGATCGTTTGGAAAACAGAAATAGGATCAGACAGAGTCAGCCTGGGTTTACAAGAGGGAAATCACAGCTGACAAATCTACTAGAATTCTTCAAGCCTGTGAGGGGTAAGCTTTTTTACACAGAGGGCAGTAGGAGTCTGGAATGCAATGCCGGGGTGGTGGTGGAGGCAGATACGATAAGGGCATATAAGAGACTTTTAGATAAGCACATAAATATGCAAGGAATGGAGGGATATGGACCCAGGGCAGGCAGAAGAGATTAGTTTAATTTGGTGTTGTGTTCAGCACAACATGGTGAGCTGAAGGGCCTGTTCCTGTGCTGTACAGTTCTATGTTCTAAGTAAATTGTAATGTTGATGAGGGGGATCTAGTGGATGAGGCTTGGTTGGACTTTCAGAAAGTTTCAGTGAAGTCCCACGGAAGAGATTTGTGTGTAAAATTAAAGCACATGAGAATAGGGGAAGTGTACTGATATGGATAGAGAACTGATTGGCAGACAGGAAACCAAGTCAGACTAAATGGGTCTTTTATCGAATGGCAGACAGTGTGCAGCAGTGTGTCATTGGGTCCAGTAAGGTCCCCGCTGCTGGGTGTCATGTTGTCTATGATTTATATAGATGATGTAGATGAGGATGTTGATAAACAGTTCTGCAAATGATTGAAAGATTGGCCGGGTGGATGTCAATGAGCAGGAAGGTCTTTGGTTACAGGACAATATAACCTAGTTGGTCAGATGGGTAGATCAATGGCAGATGGAATTTAACCCTGATAATAATGAAGTGATGCACTTTGAAAGAAAGAACAAGACAATGGAAAACTCAATGGCAGAGCACTAGGAAGCCGAGAGCAACAGAGGATTCTCGGGGTGTTTGGTCCGTGAAGGTGTATCACTACCTCTGAAGAGATTTGCCATTCAGGCTGTTCCAGTGTTCACTCAGGTCTGTCACTAGCGCCAGCAGCAATTCACAATCTCCTGGATGTTTCGCCTTGTCCATTAACACCTGCCCAATTCTCAGTGTCACTTCATAATCTGCCCTTCTCCCTTGCAGTTCTTTCTGTAATTCCTGAATTCAAAAGACAAGAATTCTTATATTTTTACATTAAAAATAATGTTTGTGGTACACTGTGAGAGTGAATGGGGCACACGGAGATGAACGGAGCATGAGGGGGTGAATGGGGCACACGGGGGGTGAACGGGGCGCACGGGGAGTGAATGGGGCACATGGGGAGTGAATGGGGCGCATGGGGAGTGAACGGGGGTGAACGGGGCACACAGGGGGTGAACAGGGAAGGTGAACAGGGCACACGGGGAGTGAACGGGGGTGAATGGGGTGGATGGGGGGTGAACGGGGCACGTGGGGAGGTGAACGGGGCACACGGGGAGTGACCGGGGGTGAACGGGGCACATGGGGTGTGACCGGGGGTGAACGGGGCACATGGGGGGTGAACGGGGCGCACGGGGGGTGAACGGGGCGCACAGGGGTTGTGAATGGGGCGCACAGGGGGTGTGAATGGGGCACATTGGGGGGTGAACAGGGTGCATGGGGAGTGAATGGGGGTGAATGGGGCACACGGGGGGTGAACTGGGCACACTAGGAGTGAACGGGGCACACTAGGAGTGAACGGGGCACACTAGGAGTGAACGGGGCACACAGGGAGTGAACGGGGCACACGGGGAGTGAACGGGGCACACGGGGAGTGAACGGGGCACACAGGGGTTAATGGAGCATGTGGGGAGTGAACACGGCACCCAGGGGGATGAATGGGGCACCAGGTGTGTGTACATGGTGCCTTGTAATTGGTAGGTAGGCTTTGGGGAGACTATTGGCCATTTCTTACATAGGCACAGCGTTTGGCCTTTCCCTTGGCTGGATCAATATTTGATTCTATTATTTCTTGTCAGTCGGTGAGTGATAGTTTCACCAGAAATAAACAATTGCCAAATCATTGGATTATTACTCAGATATTATTGTTAACAATTCCAAGTTGTTCAGTGTTATTTTCTATCTTTTAATCAATTCCTGCACCAACCTGAGTTTACCATGAAGGACTCTACTTCTGAACCTCTGCCTTTGTATGTGGTGTGGTGAACCTCAGGTTAAACTATCACTTGTCATCTCCCTCTGTAATGAGGGAGCAGTGCTATGGAACTTTGGTGACTTGCCATATTACAGCTGCAAGGACACTGACCTGATGCTGGGCGAGCTGCTGTTTAATGTCATTGTTGTCAACAGCACTGTCCTTCTGAACCTCCAGACGCTGATCCATTTCATCGATCCAACTCCGTAGCATCTTCCTTGACTCACTGAACTGCAAAATCAAGCATCACTGTGTTAGCACTCCAATTCCCCGTGGGAATGGAAGCAGGGTCAACACTCCAATTCCCCAGCGGAATGGGGGCAGAGTCAAGACACCAATTCCCCATGGGAATGGGGGAAGGGTCAACACTCCAATTGTGGTCAGGAATGCAGGCAGGGTCAACACTCCAATTCCCAATGGGAATGGGCCTGGGTAAACACCCCAATTCCACAGGGGAATGGGGCAGGGTCAACACTCCAATTCCCAATGGGAATGGGGCAGGGTCAACACTCCAATTCCCAATGGGAATGGGGGCAGGGTCAACACTCCAATTCCC
>NC_063333.1:46287-46950 GCF_021869965.1 Rhincodon typus
AACACTCCAATTCCCATTGGGAATGGGGCAGGGTCAACACTCCAATTACCCTGGGGAATGGGGCAGGGTCAACACTCCAATTCCCATTGGGAATGGGGCAGGTCCCCACTCCAATTGCAGAGGGGAATTGGGGCAGGGTCAGCACTGCAATTCCCCATGGGAATGGGACAGGTTCAACATTCAAAATCCCCAGGGGAATGGGGCAGGGACAACACTCCAATTCCCCATTGGAATGGGGCAGGGTCATCATTCCAATTCCCTTTGGGACTGGGGGCAGGGTCAACAATCCAATTGCCTTTCGGAATGTGGGCAGCGTCAACACTCCCATTCCCGAATGGAATGGAGGCAGGGTGAAGACTCCAATTGACTTTAGGAATGCGGGCAGGGTCAACACTCCAATTCCCGTTGGGAATGGGGCAGGGTCAACACTCCAATTCCCCTGGGGAATGGGGCAGGGTCATCACTCCAATTGGAGAGGGGAATTGGGACAGGGGCAACACTGCAATTCCACTGGGGAATAGGGCAGGAGCAAAACTCGAATGCCCGATGGGAATGGAGGCAGGGTCAACATTTCAATTGCCTTCAGGAATGCGGGCAGGGTCAACACTCCAAATCCCCTGGGTAATGGTGGCAGTGTCAACACTCTAATTCCCCGTGGGAATG
>NC_063333.1:47450-53284 GCF_021869965.1 Rhincodon typus
GTGTGTGTGTGTGTGTGTGTGTGTGAGTGAGTGTGATCATATCCTCAACTCCACTTTCCTGCCTTTTCCCAATAATCCTCGATTCCCTCACAGATTAACCATCAGGTCTGTCTTAATTTTGGATTTCCTGTGTGCCCCAGCTTGGACTGTTCTGTGTGGTAAAGCATTCACAGATTCACTCTCCTCTGGGGGAAAAGACATTTCTCTCATCTCTCTCTCTCGAATAGGTGACTACTCATTTTGATATGATGCCCTCTGGTCCTAGACACTGCTATAAGGGGAAACAACCTCTCCACATCTCCACTGTTGTGTCCTCTGAGAGTCTCATAAGGTCACCTCTCACCTTCTAAACTCCAGTGTGTACAGGCTCCATCTACCCAACCTCACCTCATAGGACAGTCCCTCTATACCCGGGATCAGCCGACTGAACCTCCTCTAGACTGTCTCCAAAACCAGTCTATCTTTCCTTCTTCTTCCATTCATTACTCGCTCCTCTCAGAGAGGGTAGTGAATCTGAGGAATTCTTTACTACAGAGGGCTTTCGAGGCTGGGCCATTCAGTACATTCAAGGCTGTGACAGATTTTCAATCAGTAAGGGAATTAACGGTTAAGGGGAAAAGGCAGGAAAGTGAAGTTGAGGATGATGGAGCAGATATGATGGGCTGAGTGGCCATCTTTTGCTGCTACATCTTATGGTGTATTGGAATCTTCCTCGAATCTAGGGAGATTTGAAAAATTGAAACCAACTACCGCACTGGCCACACCTATCAGGACCTGAGCGCTTGTTCACTCACAATTCCAACTGTTTCCTCAGATCACCCTCTGTGCTGATTGTGCTGTTTTTGAGTTCCTCCATTTCCTGATTTCCAGCTGTTTCTGGCCTGTTACTTGTACCCTTTTGCACTGAAAACCAAAGCACAGAGGGTGGTGGGTGCCTGGAACTCACTGCTGGGGAGGTAGTGGAAGCAGATACCATAGTGACTTTTAAAGGGTGTCTTGACAAATACATAAATAGGATGGGAATAGAGGGAAATGGTCCCCAGAAGGGTAGGGGGTTTTAGTTGTGACGGGCAGCATGTCAGTGCAGGCTTGGAGGGCCGAAGGGCCTGATCCTGTGCTGTAATTTTCTTTGTTCCTTGTTCTTTGTATACTGTGCTCAGTCCATGTGCCATCCCCTTATTCTCCAGCGTCAGTTCCCCAAACTCCACCTCCTGGAGGAACAATACTCATTTGTGAAACCTTTCCTCAGTTAACTCTTAGCTGTTAAAAATATTTATAGACACTCTAATGATCTACTTTTATGTTTCTTGTTAGCTTTCTCTTGTACTCGTTTTGTTTGCTTGTTATTAATCTTTTAGTCATTCTCTTTGCTGTATTTTAGACTCTGTCCTGTCCTTCATATGCATTTTATCTTTATTGTATGTTATTTTTTACCTTGTGTTTGATGTCTTTATATAAATTACTAATTCCCCAGACTCTTGCACTCTGCCTGTGACTATAGTCAAATGACATTTCCCTAATTGAAATTGGAACATTTGCTCAGTCTGGACTCAAGGGTCAGAGTGAGGGTCCCATGCATTGTCAAGGATCAGTTCTGTTTGTTTATTCCAGGAAAGGGAAATCACAGCGATGATGGATGAATGGCCTCTCTCAGTACTGGTGCTGTTGCTTTGTATGCTGCAGTATGCCACTAAATCTGTTCCCAGAGTCTGACTAAATTTAAGCCATGTGTGTTTGACAAGGATTAACTGACATATTTGTAGTGAAGGTTAGACATTAAAAATAGTTGGAACTAATTGGCAGCGCTCATTTTAATGTTAACCAGATGGGGGATTCAGTAGCTGGTTTAAATATGTGGTTTCACAGTGAAACGTTCATGCGGAGAAACCAGACTTCAACACTGATCTTACATCCAAGGATATGCCATAATAAACCCAAAAACAAAATCTTTAATCAGTAATTATGGTGACTATGGGAAGATCCCCTGTTGATTTGGTGATTTTTAGAGTCTCTCACAGAGATTTGATGACTGTGGGAGGTTCTGTCAGTGATTTGGTGACTGTGCGAGAGTCTCCTGGTGATGTGTGCACTGTGGGATGATCTCCTTGGTGATTTAGGGACTGTGGGGAGCTCTCGTGGTGATTTGGTGACTGTGGGAGTCTTGCTTGGTGATTTGGTGAATGCAGGAGGCTCCCTTCGTGATTTGGTGACTGTGGGGGACACTCAGGCTGATTTGGTGACTGTGGGGTCTCTCACGGTGATTTGGTGACTGTGGGGGACTCTCACTGTGATTTGGTGACTGTGGGGGACTCTCACTGTGATTTGGTGACTGTGGGGGACTCTCACTGTGATTTGGTGACTGTGGGGGACTCTCACGGTGATTTGGTGACTGTGGGGGACTCTCATGGTGATGTGGTACCTTGTTTGGTGCTCAGGCCTTGGTGTTGACCAGGTTAGTGATGTGACATGTATTTGGAATAGTCGGTTAGATTAGTGAGTGTTTTTGATGACTGGTGACAGCAGGAATTCAGTGAGCTGCTGTCACTCTTTCCTGTTGGCTATAGTCGGTGTTTCCGGTGAGCTGTGAGTCAGTGCTGTGATGTGGGGAGTTACCGATTTCCCCGCCACGCTGTCTGGGTGTGGTTCGGATCAACAAATGCTGCTTGAACTGGGCTATCTGCCTTATCGGAGGCACCAGGCTGGGTCAGCTCACATTCCTCAAACATCATTAAACTACAAGGAATTTCACAACATCCTGACTCACTTTGGGAGCAAATTCCAACTGTTCAAAAGGCAAAAGCTGAAAGATTAAAATTCCTTATAAACAAGCAACAAAGAGAAGGCCATTCAGCCTGCTCCACTGTTGGATAAAACCATTGCCATGCTGATTTTAAACTCAACACTACATTCCTGTATACCCACAGTAATTGCTCATCCCCTCAATCATCAACAATCTCTCCACCTCTGCCTTCAATCTGTGGAAAATTTCTGCTCCCACTCCTTTGCAGAAGGGAATTCCAAAGACTTTAATTCCTCGGAGAGAAAAACATTTCCACATCTCCCCCTTATTTTTAAACTAAGGCCCACACAGAGAATACTGAGGGAGGGTTTCCCCAAACCAGAATGGGGATAGTGCCCCTGGCATCAACACTTAAACTGCCCCATTGCCCCCAGTGTCTGAGCCCTAATGGGGGCTTTGCCCTGAACAGGGAGAAACCATTCACACCACCAATCAGTAGAGAAAAAGATGGCATTAAATTAACGTAATTAATGAGGATCAGGAACGTACTGCCTGAGAGTGTGGGGGAGGGAGGGTCACTTGAGTGAACATAAGAACGAAGAACAAAGAAAATTACAGCACAGGAACAGGCCCTTTGGCCCTCCAAGCCTGCGCCGATCCAAACCCTCTATCTAAACCTGTCACCTATTTTCCAAGGATCTGTATCCCTCTGCTCCCTGCCCATTCATGTATCTGTCTAGATGCATCTTAAATGATGCTATCGTGCCCGCCTCTACCACCTCCGCTGGCAATGTGTTCCAGGCATCCACCACCCTCTGCGTAAAGAATTTTCCATGCATATCTCCCTTAAACTTTTCCCCTCTCACCTTGAGATCGTGACCCCTAGTAATTGAGTCCCCCACTCTGGGAAAAAGCTTCTTGCTATCCACCCTGTCTATACCTCTCATGATATTGTAGACCTCAATCAGGTCCCCCCTCAACCTCCGTCTTTCTAATGTAAATAAGCCTAATCTACTCAACCTCTCTTCATAGCTAGCGCCCTCCATACCAGGCAACATCCTGGTGAACCTCCTCTGCACCCTCTCCAAAGCATCCACATCCTTTTGGTAATGTGGCAACCAGAACTGTACACAGTATTCCAAATGTGGTAGAACCAAAGTCCTATACAACTGTAACATGACCTGCCAACTCTTGTACTCAATACCCCGTCCGATGAATGAAAGCATGCTGCATGCCTTCTTGACCACTCTATCCACCTGCGTTGCCACCTTCAGGGTACAATGGACCTGAACACCCAGATCTCTCTGTGCATCAATTTTCCCCAGGCCTTTTCCATTTACCGTATAGTTCGCTCTTGAATTGGATCTTCCAAAATGCATCACCCCGCATTTGCCTGGATTGAACTCCATCTGCCATTTCTCCGCCCAACTCTCCAATCTATCTATATTCTGCTGCATTCTCCGACAGACCCCTTCACTATCTGCTACTCCACCAATCTTAGTGTCATCTGCAAACTTGCTAATCAGACCATCTGTACCTTCCTCCAGATCATTTATGTATATCACAAACAACAGTGGTCCCGACACGGATCCCTGTGGAACACCACTGTTCACAGTTCTCCATTTTGAGAAACTCCCTTCCATTACAACGCTCTGTCTCCTGTTGCCCAGCCAGTTCTCTATCCATCTAGCTAGTACACCCTGGACCCCATGTGACTTCACTTTCTCCATCAGCCTACCATGGGGAACCTTATCAAACGCCTTACTGAATAACATGTAAATGACATCTACAGCCTTCCTTCATCTGTCAACTTTGTCACTTCCTCAAAGAATTCTATCAAGTTGGTAAGACATGACCTTCCCTGCACAAAACCATGCTGCCTATCACTAATAAGCCCATTTTCTTCCAAATGTAAATAGATCCTATCCCTCAGTATCTTCTCCAGCAGCTTCCCCACCACTGACGTCAGGCTCACCGGTCTATAATTACCTGGATTATCCTCGCTACCCTTCTTAAACAAGGGGACAACATTAGCAATTCTCCAGTCCTCCGGGACCTCACCCATGCGCAAGAATGCTGCAAAGATATCTGTTAAGGCCCCAGCTATTTCCTGTGTCGCTTCCCTCAGTAACCTGGGATAGATCCCATCCGGACCTGGGGACTTGTCCACCCTAATGCCTTTTAGAATACCCAACACTTCCCCCCTCCTTCTGCCGACTTGACCTACAGTAATCAAATATCTATCCCTAATCTCAACATCCGTCATGTCCCTCTCCTCGGTGAATACCGACGCAAAGTACTCATTAAGAATCTCACTCATTTTCTCTGACTCCTCGCATAACTTCCCTCCTTTGTCCTTGAGTGGGCCAACCCTTTCTCTCGTTCGCCTCTTGCTGTGTGGGGGAGGCAGGTTCACTCATGAGGGTAGGGTCTGGAATGTACTGTCTGAGAGTGTGGGGGAGGCAGGTTCAGTTGAAGCCATGGAAAGGGAGTTTGATTGTATGTAAAACATTAGCTTATGCAGGGTTACAGTGTGAATGGTACAGACTGGATTGCACATTTGGAGCTGGGCTGAGCTGACACTGGAATAATTTTGTGGTTCTGTGCAGTTCCTCATTCTGACAACCAGGGAGCTCCCTCCAGCCACTCAAAGTGATTCCTAACCAGCCTGCTTTTTTCGAAACAAACACTGGCAAACACAGTGCAAGGTTTAAGAGGAGACCATTCAGGCCCTTGCCCCTGCGATACCATTCACTGACACCGTGGCTGGCTCTCAGCTGCACTTTCCCTCCTGTCCCTGATGGGGTTTGACTCCCTCGTTAGTTAAACATTTATCCACCTTGACCTTCAAAATACTCAATGAAGGAACACCACCACTGTCTGAGAATGTACTCTGCAGACTCCCCACTGTCTGAGAAACAAGTAAATCTTCCTTCTCACCGTCTCTGAGGGAGACCCCTCCAAGTTAAATTGTGTCTTTGAGTTCCAGAATCTTACGCACACACACACAGGATTGGCAAAGGGCTATGGGGAGAGAGCGGCGGCAATGGGATTAGTTTGGGGATTGATACAGGGATATGGGGAGAGCAGGGCA
>NC_063333.1:53294-58643 GCF_021869965.1 Rhincodon typus
GGGCAGCGGGATTAGTTTGGGGATTGATACAGGGATATGGGGAGAGCGGGGCAGCGGGATTAGTTTGGGGATTGATACAGGGCTATGGGGAGAGAGCGGGGCAGTGTGATTAGTTTGGGGATTAGTACAGGGCTATGGGGAGAGAGAGCTCTGCAGTGGCATTAGTTTGGGGAGGAAACCCCAGCAGACATGGGGAGAATGTGCAAACTCCACACAGTTGCCTGAGGCTGGAATCGAAGCTGGGCCCCTGACGCTCTGGGGGAGTAGACCACTGAGCCACTATGCCACCCCAGTGGGACAGTGTGATTAGTTTTGAGATTGATACAGGGCCATGCGGAGAGAGAATTGGGTGTTGGGATTATTGGGATTAAAATTGATAATGAAAGGTACATGGATAGGTTTAAAAGGATATGGGCCAAATGCAGGCAAATGGGACTAGTTTAGTTTAGGAAACCTGATTAGCATGGATGAGTTGGGCTGAAGGGCCTATTTCCATGCTGTATGACTCTAAGGTGATGGTGTAGGGAGTGTGGGGCCAGTCAGGGATCTTGCTGTGAACTGACTGGAAATTGTGGAGGTGAATTTCTGTTGTAAATGACTGGATTCCTGTGATTATCTGTGTGACTAGAATTAAGGGAGGGAGAGATGGGTGAGAGGGAGCTGGGGAGATGGGCAGAGTGCAAACATGGGATACTCTGTCTACCTGGAGAGATTAAGAACTGCCAAGGCTGGAGTCAGAGATAACACATCGTGGAGCATCAGAAGAGCAGGAACCTCCATTTCTGTAGAAGGGTCCCGACCCAATACGTCAACTTTCCTGCTCCTCTGATGCTGCCTGGCTTGCTGTGCGCCTCCAGCTCCACGCTGTGTTATCTCTGTCTACCTTGTAGTTTCAGTCAGGTTGGTCCTATATTTAACTGTCCTCTTCCTCCCTGCACCCCTTCCCCATTCTGCAGTCGCCCTACACCCTTCAGCCCAGTACCCTGCACTTCCTTGCTGTCACATCTCCAGCTCCTCTCATTTTCTTGCAGATCCAGCTTGATTCTGAGGAATCTGGGATCTGCACAGAGTTGTCTGGACAAGCTTGTGAGCACCTTGTCAGCAAGCCCCTGGGCTATCAGCTCGTGCTGCTCACACTTCCCCTGTCTACACCCTCCACTTAACTCCACGAGGTCTGACATCCCAGAGCAGGCTGGGAGTTGCAACATGTTTCATACAAATGTGTGTCCCATCTACAGTCTTGGGTTAGGAGAAATTGTCCTGCAGCTACCGCCAAGGGCTATCCAAGGGTTCACTTGTATGCCAGGGCTCAGTTTTGATTTACTTAGGTACTGTGCTGACTAAACAGTTGAAAGAGTTTGAGCTGATTAGAAGTTTTGTGACTGAAATCATGTCTGACTAATGCAGTATTCAGGGAGTGGCTCTGGGCACTATCTCGTGGGTTTAGAAAATATTCCCTCAGATTTCTCATCGGGTGGAGGTGAGCAATAATTCCCCGCATTTACAGGATGTGACAGGTTTTCGACCTTCAGATATGGTTATGACAGATTACCATAGAATCACCAAATTGCTACAGTGCACAGAGAGCCATCCATAGCCTATCATGTCTGCCTGGCTCTCTGTGCATTTTAATTTAGTGCTAATCTCCTGCCTATTCCACATATCCTGCACTTCCATTCACTCCCTGTCAACACTGCAATCACTCCCTGTCTACTCCGCGGTCACTCCCTGTCTACTCCGCGGTCACTCCCTGTCTACTCCACGGTCACTCCCTGTCTACTCTGCGGTCACTCCCTGTCTACTCCACGGTCACTCCCTGTCTACTCTGCGATCACTCCCTGTCTACTCTGCGGTCACTCCTTGTCTCTTCTATGGTCGCTCCCCGGTCAATCCCTGTCTACTCTGTGGTCACTGTCTGTCCATTGCCTGGTCATTCCCTGTCTACTTTGTGGTTACTCCCTGGTCACTCCCAATCCACAGTCTGCTCACTTCCTCCCCAGTCCCCTCCCTTGTCCTGTGCCTCTATGAGCTGTTGGTTTTATTGCTGTGGATATGCCTCAGTGCCTAGTGGCCACACCTCACTCCATACCTTACAGAGCAGGGAGGGGCCAGCAATGAAAAGTTAGTGAGACTCGTAGTGACAGGCAGAGCTGTGTGAGCACAGAGAGAGCAGTCAGAGAGAGTAAGCAGGCAGCTAACCGCAGTCTCACAGTAAACAGCTGGAGCAGAGAGTCTTTCCTTCTCACTACTTCCCACATTCTGTCTTTGGAAAATGTACAAAGGGCAGGATTACAGGAACCGATTGTCACCGGATAGCAGGCTCTATCAGGATATGTTGAAATCTACCGAATCCAGGAAAGGTACTTGCTTCGGATGGTGGTGGAGTTTGTTTCCAGCTGAAAGGTGGGAGGGATCGAGAGGGATCGGGTATTTAGGATGTTGCTGTCGGACCAGTGCTGTGCTGCTGTTAACCCTTGGAGGTCTGGATTTGCTCTTCTGCTTTCCTCTGTCCCTTCTTGTCAGGCAGCACTCTGATCTCTGCTCTGTTAGTATCAGACCGATCTCCCCTTTCTCTCTCTTCCCTTCATCACTAAGCCTGCCTGTTTCCAACCTGACAACACCCCCCTCCCCACGCACCACACTTCACCCCTAGCTGAGCACATGGGCTGCAGAAGCCCTCACCCTGTCCATTCGATCTTGGCAGGTTCTGATGATCTCAGCTCACTCCCAGCTGGTTCTCCTTATTTCACCCTCCATCAAAATTCTGCTGCCCCACATCTGAACACAGACTGTGTCCTATGCACCTTTCACCCCCGAGATCACTGATCTCCCAATGATTTCTGGGCAGGCAACATCTCAATTTTAAGGATTTTTTTCCCATGTTTTCAAATGGCTGCCTGAGCTGAAGGCCTTCCTAGCTCTGTAATCCCCTCCAGTCCTGTACACTCCAATATCCAGCTTTGTGTTCCTCTCTGGTAGAAACCCCTCAAATGTTGGCGGCTGTACTCAGATTCACTCCCTAAATCACTGCACCGCGAACAGTCACTTTCAATGCCTCTTCTCATTCAGACTGTAGCACACTCAGTTCTGAGTCACAGGCTCGTGGGGCCAAGTCTCACTCTGGGACATGAGTGTAACATCCTCATAATCACTGAGGGAGCGCTGCACTGTCGGAGGGTCAATGCTGAGGGAGCGCCGCACTGTTGGAGGGTCAGTGCTGAGGGAGCGCCACACTGTCGGAGGGTCAGTGCTGAGGGAGCACCGCACTGTCGGAGGATTAGTACTGAGGGAGCGCTGCACTGTCGGACGGTCAGTGCTGAGGGAGGGAGCACTGTCGGAGGGTCAGTGCTGAGGGAGTGGGCACTGTCGGAGGGTCAGTGCTGAGGGAGTGCCGCACTGTCGGAGGGTCAGTGCTGAGGGAGTGGGCTCTGTCGGAGGGTCAGTGCTGAGGGAGTGGGCACTGTCAGAGGGTCAGTGCTGAGGGAGCGCCGCACTGTCGGAGGGTCAGTGCTGAGGAAGTGGGCACTGTCAGAGGGTCAGTGCTGAGGGAGTGGGCATTGTCAGAGGGTCAGTGCTGAGGGAGCGCTGCACTGTCGGAGGGTCAGTGCTGAGGAAGTGGGCACTGTCAGAGGGTCAGTGCTGAGGGAGTGCTGCAATATTGGAGGGTCTTCTCTGTGTATTCTGGTGAAATGTCCTGACAAACATTTATGGCTTAATCAGCATCACAAACTGAAATGTCATCTGAACATGTGTTGTTTTGGTGGGATCTTGTTGTGCACTAACTGGACAACATTAAGTCTATGGCAGAAAGCACAGTGCTGATGATGAAACACTTTGAGATGTCCCAGGACCCAGAATAATGTTTTCACCGTCACCCTCTTGTTCCCTCCTTTACCATAGCATGGCACATTAGACAGAAGAGGAAGGTTTCTGTGCAGCTATTGTAATATTTCCTTTCGTCAACTGACACACTTAACACTTCAGTGAAACTCTGTTTTAGTACAAGGCAGGCAGTCTGTCAGTGTAAATTGTTATATTGAACAGACAGATTGTCTCAACTCTCTCTCTGAATGCTCTTCAAACATTCACCATATCAGAACCCTCTAATACTTCATCCATTATGGAAATGGTACCATCTCACTTTCCATCTATAACTGCTGTCATCAGTTTCTCCAACTCTCTCTATCTCTCGCTCTCTGTCCCTCTCTCTCTGTTCCTCTCTCTCTGTCCCTCTCTCCATCTCTCTGTCCCTCTCTCTCTGTCCCTCTCTCCATCTCTCTGTTTCCCCTCTCTGTCCCTCTCTCTCTCTCTGTCCCTCTCTCTCCCTCTGTCCTTCTCTCTCTCTCTGCCCCTCTTTCTGACTCTCTCTGTGTACCTCTGCCTGCCTCTCTGTCCCCCTCTCTGTCTTTCTCTCTGTCTCTGTCCCTCTCTCTCTCTTTCTGTCCCTCTCTCTCTCTCTGTCCCTCTTTCTGACTCTCTCTCTGTACTTCTCTCTGTCTCTCTGTCCCTCTCTCTCTGTCTTCTCTGTTCCTCCCTCCCACTCTCCGTCCCTCTCCCCACGCCTTCCTGTGGTCTGGAGTTGGAATCCTGGTTATTGATGGCTTGCCAGTGGGTTGGTTGGAAATATTTCCTTCTTTCAGAATGTAAATGAAGCTAGTTGCTGTGACAGCGAAGATTATTCACCACAATCAGCACATGGAGTTTTATTAACCAAATTCTGGGCCTTCACACATACACAGCCTCGAATAGAAACCATGATGTGTGAGTGCGCGCACACACACAAGGACTGTTCAGTGTGGACTTGTTCTGCAAAGTTTTGCATGTTGCTTGTTAGAACAGTCCAGGTCTAATTATTACTCTCTTAGTGGTCAGTCTGGTTCCGATTATTACTCTGAGTGGCCAGTTCCGGTCTGATTATTACTCCTGGAGTGGTCAGTCCGGGTGCGATTATTACTCCTGGAGTGGCCAGTTTCGGTCCGATTATTACTCCTGGAGTGGTCAGTCCAGGTCCTATTATTACTCCCAGAGTGGATGGTCCAGGTCCGATTATTACCGCTGGAGTGGTCAGTCCGGGTCCGATTATTACTCCCGGAGTGGCCAGTTTCGGTCTGATTATTACTCCTGGAGTGGTCAGTCCGCGTCCGATTATTACTCCCGGAGTGGATGGTCTGAGTCCGATTATTACTCACTTTATTCTGATTTAACTATTTTAAATGTTTTTTTTTCCTAAGATGAACGGGATCGAGTCCAGAAGAAAACTTTCACAAAATGGGTGAACAAACACCTGATGAAGGTGAGTTAATGGTCATCACAGAGGGAGAGGGAGTGACTGGGGAGTGGTCATCACAG
>NC_063333.1:58653-61248 GCF_021869965.1 Rhincodon typus
TGGTCATCACAGAGGGAGAGGGAGTGACTGGGGAGTGGTCATCACAGAGGGAGAGGGAGTGACTGGGGAGTGGTGATCAGAGGGAGAGGGAGTGACCAGGGCGTGGTCAGCACGGAGAGAGAGAGAGAGTGCCCGGGGAGTGGTCATCAGAGAGAGAGAGAGAGAATGACTGGGGAGTGGTCATCACAGTTCATTGTCTTCATCACAGGAGGAGCATTGAAAGACAATATTAAAATAGGGGGTATAATTCTAAAGGGGGCGCAGGGGCAGGGGGAGCTGGGGGTATATGTCAGAGATCACTGAAGGTGGCGGGACAGGGGGACAGAGCAGTTAATAAACAGACAGTGCCCTCGGCTTTATTAATAGAGGCATAGAGTACAAGAGCCAGGAGGTGATGTTAAACTTGTACAAGATACTTGTTAGACCCTCAGCTGGAGTATAGTGCACAGTTGTGGGTGTCACATTATAGGAAAGATGTGAATGTGTTGGAGAGAGGGCAGAAAGCAGGAATAGTTCCAGGAATGAGAAACGTCAGTCAGGAGGATTGATTGAAGAAGTTGGGACTGTTCTCCCTGGAGAGAAAGCGGCTGAGAGGGAGATCAGATAGAGGTTTCAAATCAGGAGCGGGGCTGGACAGAGCAGACATGGAGAAACTATTTCTACTTGCAAAAGAATCAAAAACACAAGGGGCATGGATTTAAAGTGATATGTAAACAAAACGAGGGTGATGTGAGAAAAAAACTTTCTCAGTGAATAGTTAGGGAATGGAATGTCGTGCCTGGAAATGTGGTGGAGGCAGGTTCCGTTCAGGAATTCAAAGAGGACATTGGATGGCCATTTGCAAAGAAATAATGTGCAGGGAAATGCGAAATGGCAAGAGATTGACATTGGGGAATGATGCTCATTTGAAGAGCTCGTACTGACACGGTGGACTGAATGGCCTCCTTCTGCATTGTAACAGTTCTATGATTCTGACTCTCTCTCTCACTCACTCTGGTTCTCTCTGCCCACTCTCTCTCTCGCTCTCTTTATCTTTCTCACTCTCTCTATCTCTGTCTCTCTGTCTCTGACTTTCTCTCTCTTGTTACACAGAATGGGAGGTTAAATGAAAGAAAATCCCTGATATTCACTTTATAAATAACAAGTAACAATTTATTTATTTTACCCTAACAGTGAACAAAACTACTAACAAACTGGACAGTTCCCTCCAACTCCTAACTATTCCCTAACTGAACAAAATTCAACTGGTATGCTATTCCAATAAAAAGAAGTCCTATGTATATGACCCAAATAGTAAGAAAAAAAACTAAATTAAAACTTAGTCTCTCAAAGGTCGCACAAAATGTGTCTTCTGGAATGCTCTGCCTTCTCCATTATCTCCCCAGCTTTTCTTCTGTTAATCCTGCTGTCAGGGATGTTTTCTCTGAATTTTCTCTGAGAGGACTTTTAGCTGGAAGTGCCATGGTACCTTTGGCGCTTTCTTATAGAGCTTAGCAATTCCTTGTGAGAGCTAGATGCTTATTTCTCAGATGACGGTTTGTTCTCACCCCTTCCAATGGCAGTTAGGTATCTGCCGATTTTCTGAGTGCCCTCTTTGTTATACCCCTGATGACCCATCCATGATTAGAGGTTGTCAAAACTATCAGATTTAAATTTAATTGGCTTTCAGTCGCTAAGTGCTTGGTTTAAATTAATTGGCTGATTCCAAGACAACAAGGTGCAGGGCTGGATGAACACAGCAGGCCAAGCAGCATCATAGGAGCAGAGAGGCTGACGTTTCGGGCCTAGACCCTTCATCAGATGCCAAACCATCAAAACACCCCTAAGGTTTCCAATCACACAGCCAATTGATACGTGTTTCCATTTTAGAGCTGGCTATAAATCTTCAGCTACATACAGACACGTTTTTTCTGTATAAATCTGTAAGCTTAGAAAAGCACTTTACCTCTTAAAGGGACCACACACTTTTTTTAAGAACAAATTCTATCTTCCTGTCTTCCAATTCATGATTACTCTACACAACTTTGTAATACTCTCTTTCTCTGATTTTCGCTCTTTCTCTATCTTTCTGTCTCTGTCATTATCTTTCTGTTTCTCTCTCCCTCTCTTTTCCTAATATACTGTCTCTGTCTCTCTCTGTCTTGATCTCACACACATTCTCTCACTCCCCTTCTATCTGTCTCTCTCTCCCTGTCGCACTCTCCTTCATTGTCTCTCTCCCTCCCTCCATCTCTTTCTCTGTCTCTTACACTATCACTCTCTGTCTTACCTAGATTCATCTTGACTGTGTTCACTGCTGTGATTTTAGACTTGGAATTTAATATGTCCACAATACACTGATATTTACTCTGTTTTTCTGTTCTCTCTCCTGTCCTATCTCCTCTTTGTCCCTTATCTTCACCTTCCTCACTGTCTGATATTCTCTCTCTCTCTCTCTCTCTCGGTCAGCATTGGAAAGCTGAGGTATGTTGCTCTCTAGGGCTGTTCCAGCTTTTCTGTGTATGTGTCTGTGTAAGTGAGAGAGTGAGTGTGTGTGTGCCTGTGTGCTTGTGTGTGTGTGTGTGTGTGTGTGTGTGTGTGTGTGTGTGTGTGTGT
>NC_063333.1:61258-62374 GCF_021869965.1 Rhincodon typus
GTGTGTGTGTGTGTGTGTGTGTGTGTGTGTGTGTGTGTGTGTGTGTGCGCGCCTGTGAATGTGTGTGTGCCTGTTTGTGAGAGTGTGTGTGTGTGTGTGAGTGAGTGTATGTGTGTGTGAGAGAGTGTGTGAGTGTGAGTGTGTATATGTGTGTGTGCACGCTGCTGCTATATTCTGTTTTATGAACCCACCTCAAACTCACCAAACCCCAAATCACATGAGACCCAAAGCTCCCTGACCCTGACCACAACCCCGCCACTGACTGACCCCATGCGCCCTGACCCTCTCCTTCCTCCCTAACCCACTTACTTCCACTTGCTCCCCAACCTACCCTCTGCCTCCTGACCCCTGCTCCCTGACCCACTGCTGTGCCTGACTCACCTCTTTGCCCCTGCCCCCTGCCCCCTGCCCCCTGCATCCTGACCTGCCATTCCCTGCCCCTGCAATTGATAAGAAAAAGTTTGCTCTGTCAGGGTTTAATCTGCTGGCTTCAGCATGATGCATGCTGGGATGGTTGGTAGTATAACGTTAGTGATGGGTCTGAGGCCATGCTGTGGGAACAGTGTGAATGTTCCAGCACAATTCGAGGGTCTAGAAGCTGTTACCTCACATCCTGAAGGTTAGTATTGATTGGGATTCTGGTTTGGGGGCTGTGAGCTGTGGAGGGTTATGGGTGTTGGGTTGGATCTATGGGAGGTGAGAGGGTGGTATGGGGGGTGGGTTATGGGGGCTTTGGTGCATAGACCCTCAGAGCTGTATGGATCTTATCCTGCCTTGGGTTGGTAGGACTTGGAGTGAACTAGTTTGGCATGCAGTGGGTAAGACAGAGACAGGTCAGTGTGGGGTCTATGGGGGGGTATCGGGGTTGGTACTGGTGGTCACTATGGGGTCTGTGGGGGGGATATCGGGGTTGGTACTGGTGGTCAGTGTGGGGTCTGTTGGGGGGTATCAGGGTTGGTACTGGTGGTCAGTGAGGGGTCAGTGGGGGGTATCAGGGTTGGTACTGGTGGTCAGTGTGGGGTCTATGGGGAGGTATCAGGGTTGGTAGTGGTGGTCAGTGTGGGGTCTATGGGGGGTATCGGGGTTGGTACTGGTGGTCACTATGGGGTCTGTGGG
>NC_063333.1:62474-63906 GCF_021869965.1 Rhincodon typus
GTATCAGGGTTGGTAGTGGTGGTCAGTGTGGTGTCTTGGGGTTGGTACTGGTGGTCAGTGTGGGGTCTGTGGGGGGGTATCAGGGTTGGTACTGGTGGTCAGTGTGGGGTCAGTGGGGGTGTATCAGGGTTGGTACTGGTGGTCAGTGTGGGGTCTGTGGGGGGTATTGGGGTTGGTGCTGGTGGTCAGTGTGGGGTATTAGTGTTGGTACTGGTGGTCAGTGTGGGGTCTGTGGGGGGATATCAGGGTTGGTACTGGTGGTCAGTGTGGGGTCTGTGGGCGATATCAGGGTTGGTACTGGTGGTCAGTGTGGGGTCAGTGGGGGGGGTATTGGGGTTGGTACTGGTGGTCAGTGTGGGGTCAGTGGGGGGGGTATTGGGGTTGGTACTGGTGGTCAGTGTGGGGTCAGTGGGGGGGTATTGGGGTTGGTACTGGTGGTCAGTGGGGGGGTATTGGGGTTGGTACTGGTGGTCAGTACTGTCTCAGCCTCATTGGGAGGATGTTGTTTGGTTCTTTGATGTTGAATGTTTGGAGATTGTAATGTTTTGTATTTGTCACAGGCTCATCAAAGTATCGATGATCTTTACGAAGATTTACGAGATGGACATAACCTGATTTCACTGCTCGAAGTTCTCTCAGGGGAATCTCTGGTAAGTCCCAACAAATTCACAGTTTTGAGAAACGATGTCCAGCTTTTGCATTTCCCAACCCAGGCAGATGATGCAACTAACAGATCGATGTCAATCCTACAAACCCCTGCACTAACCCTTCCAAATGAAAGACTTACTCACCCAACCCGGATATAATCTGCTGCTCGATCTCAGTTATGTTCCCTCAGTGTGGGATCACCCTGTGCAGTCACCTGAAGGGCCCTCAGTGTGGGATCGCCCTGTCCAATCACTCAGAGGGCCCTCAGTGTGGGATCATACTGTGCAATCACTCAGAAGGCCCTCAGTGTGGGATCACCCTGTGCAGTCACCCGAGGGCCCTCAGTGTGGGATCACCCTGTGCAATCACTCAGAGGGTCCTCTGTGGGATCATACTGTGCAGTGACTCCAGCTCCACACTATGTTGTCCCAATCTGATCTAGAGATAGTAAGAACTGTAGATGCTGGAGAATCTGAGATAACAAGGTGTAGAGCTGGATGAACACAGCAGGCCAAGCAGCATCAGAGGAGCAGGAAGGCTGACGTTTCGGGCCTAGACCCTTCTTCAGAAATGGGGGAGGGGAAGGGGGTTCTGAAATAAATAGGGAGAGGGGGGAGGCGGATAGAGGAGAGGATAGGTGGATATGAGACGGACAGGTCAAAGAGGCGGGGATGGAGCCAGTAAAGGTGAGTGTAGGTGGGGAGGTAGGGAGGGGATAGGTCAGACCAGGGAGGACAGACAGGTCAAGGGGGCGGGATGAGGTTAGTAGGTAGGAGATGGGGGT
>NC_063333.1:64006-69772 GCF_021869965.1 Rhincodon typus
AGCCTTCCTGCTCCTCTGATGCTGCTTGGCCTGCTGTGTTCATCCAGCTCTACACCTTGTTATCCCAATCTGATCTAGTCCCATTTGCCAGCATTTGGTCCATATCCCTCTAAACCCTTCCTATTGATAGACCCATCCAGATGCCTTTTAAATGTTGTAATTGTACCAGCCTCCACCACTTCCTCTGGCAGCTCATTCCATACAGCACCACCCTCTGTGTGATAAAGTTACCTCTAAGGTCCTTTTTAAATCTTTCCCCTCTCACCTTAAACCTATGCTCCTCCAGTTTTGCACTCTCCTACACCGGGGAAAAAGACTTTGGCTATTTCCCCTATCCATGCCCCTCATAATTTTATAAACCTCTATAAGGTCACCCCTCATCCTCCGATGCTCCAGGGAAAATAGCCCCAGCCTATTCAGCCTCTTCCTTTGGCTCAAACCCTCCAGCCCTGACAACACCCTTGTAAATCCTTTCTGCACCCTCTCCAGTTTCACAACATCCTTCCTATAGCAGGGAGACCAGAATTGAACACAGTATTCCAAAAGTGGCCTAACCAATGTCCTGTACAGCCACAACATGACCCTCCTAACTTGTATAGTCAGAGCACTGACCAATAAAGGCAAGCATGTCAAATGCCTTCTTCACTACCCTGTCTACCTGCGATTCCACTTACAAGGAACTATGAACCTGTACACCTAGGTCTCTTTGTTCAGCAACACACCCCAGGGCCCTAACATTAAGTGTATACATCCTGCCCTGATTTGCCTTTCCAAAATGCAGCAGCTCACATTTATCTCAATTAAACTCCATCTGCCACCCCTCGGCCCAGTCTGCCAGCCCAGGTCCTGTCACAGTCCATTGTAATATCTTGTATTAAGCATTTTTCATGAGGGGAACTGAGTGGAAGAATCAGGAGTTTATACTTCAGTTATACAGGGTCCTGGGGGGAACTACATCTCTACGTCACTGTTTATAACTCCGGGTTCACCCACGACCACTTCCATCTAGAAGGACAAGGGCAGCAGACATATGGGAACACCACCCCCTGTAAGGTCCCCTCCAAGTCACTCACCGTCCTGACTTGGAAATATATCGCTGTTCCTTCACTGTCACTGGGTGAAAATCCTGGAATTCCCTCCCTGAGGGCTTTGTGGGTCAACCCACAGCAAATAGACTGCAGGGGTTCAAAAAGGCAGCTCACCACCACCTTTTCATGGGGCAACTAGGGACGGGCAAGAAATGTTGGGCCCAGCTAGCAATGCCCACATTCCACAAATGAATAAAAATGACTTATCATTTCCACCTTATCTAATTCTGTATCATTGGCAAGTTTGAAATTTAACTCTCAGTTCAGGATTTGGGGACCAAGATAATCATTTTGGTTTCAGGGGTTGGGATTGAGATGTATGAGGATTTTGGGATTTTAGCAGTGGATTTTTTGAAAGATTTTTTTTATCAGTCCCCTAATGGGCCTCAATGATTGGTCAAAAATAAACCAAAAGAACTGCAGAACCTGGGAATCAGAAATAAAAACAGAAATTGCTGTAAATCTCTGTTCTAAAGAAAGGTAATTGGACCTGAAACGTTAACTCTGATTTCTCTGCACAGATGCTGCCAGACCTGCTGAGCTTTTCCAGCAGCTTCTGTTTTTGGTTCTCATTGATTGGCCCCTGGCCCCAGTAACTTCGTTAGAAACAGCTCACTGGTGGTTCATGTTGACAAAGTTTGATTGGTTCCTCCTTACTGAGTTGATTGCTTTGTGATTCCTGCAGTAAATATTGAAGAGATGACCTCGTGGATAATCTGGATCCTGCTGGAGATATTACCAGCCTCCCTTGAGCTGGAGCTAGAATTTGAGTTGGGATCTGTTTCATATCTTTCTCGGGGTTGTTTTTGTTGGTGTTTTGTTCCTACTTTGTATTTGATCCTTTGTTGTTTGCTAAAATGTACCGTTACCTCTGACCTTTACCCTTTGTCCTCTGGCCTATACCCCCCACCCTGCACTGTGGGCTAGCTGAGACAGCAGCATGTGATGAGATATTTGCGACTGGTGAGTGTGCCTGCCTGTGATCTCTGACAGCATGATGGAACCGCGATTGTTCATCAACCATCTCCCATCTCCCCAGCCCTGCAGCAACACTCCCCCTGGCTGTTCCTAACCTCTGGATTATTCATGTTAAACTGTGATGACACATTCAGTGTCCAGTACTGCAGAGTCACAGCTGAACCTGGCAGCAAATGCAGTTAGAGATGTGGTTCTGCAGTTGGGATCTTGCCTTGGTGGTTGGGAATAGCTGATAGTGTTTCTGGAGATGCTGTGCTGGTGTCTCGTATCAATGGCGACACATTTGCTAACTTCATGCGTGTTTGTGGAGATGTGGAATGTGTGAGTGCTGCATGCTGTCACCAGTCTCCATTACAAACTGAAGGTGAAATCAGCAGCTCTGTCTGACCGTGTGAGTAGTGTCATAGTGTGTAACTATGAGCCTGATTGCCCACCAGCTCATGACAGAACCTCAGTCCATCAGTCTCCATGTGTCAAACACTGTGCAATTCCACCCTGAAGCATGACCTACTGCAGAGAGAGGGATTTCCACCTCGGGTTCTTGCTGTGTCTGTAACAGGTGGAAGGGACAGGGACAGGGATAGAGGAAGCTGGACATGGAATAGGGAGACTGAGGACAGTGAGAACTGAGAGTGAGAGCCGAGATTGAGGAGTGAGAGCTGGGGGTGATAACCGAGAGTGAGGGCAGTGAGTGAGGACAGTGACAGTGAGGGCAGTGAGAACCAGGAGTGAGAGTGAGGGCAGTAAGAGCCGAGAGTGAGGGCAGTGAGAGTGAGGGCAGTGGGAGTGAGGGCAGTGGGAGTGAGGGCAGTGAGAGTGAGGGCAGCGGGAGTGAGAGTGAGGACAGTAGGAGTGAGGACAGTAGGAGTGAGGGCAGTGGGAGTGAGGGCAGTGAGAGCTGAGATTTGTATCTTGCTGTTGGAGAGTGGTTTATCTTCCAGGTACATTTATGGTCTAAGCCTGTCAGAGCTCCCATTGGTCCCTTGTGTGAGAGGAAAGAGCAGATTCCAAAGAGGGGATCTGCGAGTAAGTTTTATGTCTGTTTCCATATGGAAACAAAGAGAATAAAGACAGGGTGAGGGATATATCATAAAGCCTAGGGGTGTTTTAGCATCTGGTACCCTCTGTACAATATTTGACAGCAAATATTGCTCACAGCTGTGTTTATTGCAAAATATTGAATGTTGTTCAGTTTGTAGGGTGTGTGTAGACGTTATTGTTCACTCTGAATCATAGACTCTGCAAGCAGACATGAGAAGCTAGGAGATGATCCACTAACAGCTCTTCCATTAAATTGAATCATTAAATTCAATCACTCACTGGGCAAACCCATTAACTCCCACTCTCCACTGTCCCCATGGACCCAAACCCCCTCCCATTAACTCCCACTCTGCACTGTCCCAATGGACTCAAACCCCTTCCCATTCACTCCCACTCTCCACTATCCCAATGGACCCAAACCCCTTCCCATTAACTCCCACTCTCCACTGTCCCATTGGACCCAAACCCCTTCCCATTCACTCCCACTCTCCACTGTCCCAATGGACCCAAACCCCTGCCCATTAACTCCCACTCTCCACTGTCCCAATGGACCCAAACCCCTGCCCATTAACTCCCACTCTCCACTATGCCAATGGATCCAAACCCCTTCCCATTAACTCCCACTCTCCACTATCCCAATGGACCCAAGCCCCTTCCCATCCTGAATTCCTGACCTTGCTGTAGGATTGTTTGATAAACTGTTGTTGAGGAATGTCAGTATTCTTTCCTCAACTACCATTTAATTCTGCACTGACCACATACACTGCACCAAATTGAATTTAAATTTACAAGTGAGAAAACGAAAGTTAGTTTGGGAGTGAGATGATTGTGAAACTGGCACTGATTGTTGTAAAAACCCATCTGGGTCACTCACTTCCTTTTTGGAAGGAAACTGCCATCTTTACTTTGTCTGGCCTACATGTGACAGCAATGTGGTCAAGTTGCCCTCTGAAATGGCTGGCAAAGACACTCAGCAAAGGGCAATTAGGGATGGGCAAGAATGCCAGCCACCCCCTCTCCCTCCCATGAAGGAATAAAGAAAAGAATGGTTCCCTCAGGCTGAGTGTAATATGAGAGGTCATTGATTGTTGGACTTGGGTTTTCAATGCTGAGTTTGTGAAGCTCATTATGTAAAGGGAGTATAAACTATTTATAAAGACTGTGCAGCTGTTAATGTCCCTGTGGATTCAGTGACATTAGTCACTCCAGTTTGGAGCCTTTGATGACTCACTGTCTTTGTCTCTCACCAGTCAGACATTTTATAGTTCCTACTATCTCTGACATTTTATAGCACTGCCTTTTATAATGGTGTGTGTGTGAGAGAGGAGAGAGACAAGACCATGAGGGGGCCCCTTGGATATGCTGATCCCCTACTGACCTGCACACACTTCCCCAATCCAGTAAACTCAGTGGGTGTGACACTCCATATCGCAGACACATGAGCTCACAGACATTTCAATACAATTTCACAATCAGTGTGGCATTTACTCTGTACTCCCTGATCACATTCACTTCCGCCCTCATGATCACACTCACACCCTGCCATGATCACACTCACTTCCCCCCCAATGATCACACCCACACCCCCCTGATCACACTCACACACCCCTGTTTACACTCACACCCCCTCAATCACACTCAATACCCCCGCCGTGATCACACTCACTCCCCCTGATCACACACACCCCCTCAATCACACTCACTTCCCCCAATCACACTCATACCCCTCTGTGATCACACTCACACCCCCCTGTGTTCACATTCACACCCCCCTGTTCACACACACACCCCCTCAATCACACTCACTTCCCCCAATCCTATACAGTTGTATAGGACTTTGGTTCGACTACGTTTGGTGCGTACAGTTCTGGTCGCCACATTACCAAAAGGATGTGGATGCTTTGGAGAGGGTGCAGAGTAGGTTCACCAGGATGTTGCCTGGTATGGAGGGCGCTAGCTATGAAGGGAGGTTGAGTAGATTAGGCTTATTTACATTAGAAAGACGGAGGTTGAGGAGGAACCTGATTGAGGGCTACAAAATCATGAGAGGTATAGACAGGGTGGATAGCAAGAAGCTTTTTCCCAGAGTGTGGGACTCAATTACTAGGGGTCACAATTTCAAGGTGAGAGGGGAAAAGTTTAAGGGAGATATGCGTGGAAAGTTCTTTACGCAGAGGGTGGTGGGTGCCTGGAACGCGTTGCCAGCGGAGGTGGTGGAGGCGGGCACGATAGTGTCATTTAAGATGTATCTGGGCAGATACTTGAATGGGCAGGGAGCAGAGGGATACAGAACCTTGGAAAATAGGCGACAGGTTTAGATAGAGGATCTGAATCGGCACAGGCTTGGAGGGCCAAAGGGCCTGTTCCTGTGCTGTAATTTTCTTTGTTCTTTATAATCACACTCACTCCCCCTGTGATCACACTCAATTCCCCCTGTGATCACACTCAATCCCCCCTGTGATCACACTCACACACCCCTGTGATCACACTCAGTCCCCCCTGTGATCACACTCAGTCCCCCCTGTGATCACACTCATTCTCTTCTGAAACACCTCACCTCCTCCCAAGTCACACTTACTGCATATGAACAGTGTACACAGTGGTCAATGTTAGTGGACAGTGTACCCAGTGGTCAGTGTGGGTGGACAGTGTACCCAGT
>NC_063333.1:69782-72879 GCF_021869965.1 Rhincodon typus
GTGGTCAGTGTGGGTGGACAGTGTACCCAGTGGACAGTGTACCCAGTGGTCAGTGTTGGTGGACAGTGTACCCAGTGGTCAGTGTGGGTGGACAGTGTACCCAGTGGACAGTGTGAGTGTAGCTGAATGTAAAGGCTGCAGGTCTCATTGTGGAAATGACTGACTGATATTCTTCTACCTGTCAGCCCCGTGAGAAAGGCCGGATGCGATTCCATAAGTTGCAGAATGTGGGCATTGCCCTGGATTACCTGAAGCATCGACAGGTAAGAGCTTGGGACCGGAATCAAGGAAATGCTGAGTGTGGGAGGGGTGGGGGGAGGGCAGAGAATGCCCCAGGTCAGGAGACAGATGTTCCCTGTGGGTGAGGGGCATGGGTCAGTACAGTTGGGAGTGTGAAATAGCAGTGACTTGGTGAGGGAAGGCCAGTGGACAGTGGCTCTGTGTGGATTAACAGCGGTCAGAGCGAGTGACCAAAGGATGAAGGGTCAAGTACCAGCCGGCCCAGGCTGATGAGGTCACGGCCCTGTCCCAGCGGGGGTGTATAGCCTGTCCCACTGCGGGGGGGTTACAGCCCTGTCCCACTGGGGGTGTCACAGCCCTGTCCCACTGGGGGTGTCACAGCCCTGTCCCACTGGGGGTCACGACCCTGTCCCACTGGGGATCGGTCACGGCCCTGTTCCACTGGGGGGCAGTCACGGCCCTGTCCCACATTGTGGGGTGGTCACGGCCCTGTCCCACTGGGGGGCAGTCACGGCCCTGTCCCACAAGGGGGAGTGGTCACGGCCCTGTCCCACTGGGGGGCAGTAACGGCCTTGTCCCACTGGGGGTCATGACCCTGTCCAACTGGGGAGGGGTTATGTCCTGTCCCACATGGTGGGGTGGTCACGGCCCTGTCCCACTGGGGAGGGGTTATGCCCTGTCCCACATGGGGGTGACCCGGGTGGAGTGATTTAGTTCCCAGCCGTTTGTTTGATAGCCGTTTCTCTATCCCAGGTTCGGCTTGTCAATATCCGGAATGATGACATTGCAGACGGAAATCCGAAACTGACCCTGGGTCTGATATGGACCATCATCCTTCACTTCCAGGTTAGTCTGTGAGTCTGGGTTTATCAGCTGCGAGTTTGATCCAGACACATTGACTGGGGTGTGGTTACTGTACACACACTGAAAGTGAAACCCTACCCACACCTGCAGGAAAATCTTGTACCCACATCGTTAATCTGCTCAAATTGAACAATCCTTGGATTAGCTTTTAGACCAGCACCACCTCGATTAGAAAATGTGAGGAAGCGACAATTTACAGCACAGAATGTGCCTGTTCACCCTCCTCATTCCTGTGATGGCCCTTTGTAGGAACAGTCCACCTCGAGCCAATGGCCTGCTATTTCCCCAGAGATGGGCGAACATTTTCCCATCAAGATACTGATTTAATTTCCTGTTAAAAATCTCAATTGAATATACCCTGATCACACTCCCAGACAGTCCACACCTGAACTACTGGCTGGGTGAGAAAGTTTCTCTTTGCTCACCATTTCCTTTTCTTACTAATTATCTCAATCCTGTCTGCTTCCTGATCCTTCTACCAGTGGGAGGTTTCCTCCTAACGACTTTGTGCAGAAATCGCATATTTGGAGTTTTGGTGTTTATCCTCACAGCTTTTTAAAACAGGATCAAATTTGCAATTCTTCAGACCCCTGGCACTGCCTTCTACAGGGGTGTGCGATATAAATGCTGGTCGAATCAGCAGCACTGGGGACGGCCCACAAACACATAGAAAG
This sequence comes from Rhincodon typus, assembly GCF_021869965.1. Lineage (NCBI taxonomy): Eukaryota > Metazoa > Chordata > Chondrichthyes > Orectolobiformes > Rhincodontidae > Rhincodon > Rhincodon typus. The sequence goes on from NC_063333.1 coordinate 71,561, forward strand.
AATGTCTAAGGAATATTTTAGCCAGGGGGTGGAGGGGACCAGGCCTTACCTTTGGTGCTCCTGTGATATTGTACATATTGGGGTACAATTGCTGTACATCCTGCAGTGACTCTGTGTGAGGATTGTTCATCTGTTCTCCCTTCCTGTATCTTGTTGATCTCATGGATTGTCACTATGTTGGGAGCTGTACCCCCAGGAGTTCTGCCACCGCTGGTCTGCTCAAGAAATATTACAGAGTCACAGAATCAGAGAATTATTACAGAATAGAAAGAGACCATTTGGCACATTGTGCCAGCTCTGGTTCTATCCCCGAGTGCTAATCTCTCACACCCGCACCCTTCTCCCACACCCCTGCACACCATTTCTATCCACATAACCATCCAGTGTCCCTCTTCAATGCCTCAATGGATCCTGCCTCCCCAACATTTCCAGGCAGTGCATCCCATTCCCTTACTACTTGTTAAGTGACCATTGTTTGCGGTTTCCATGTGGAGTTGCCATAGCTACGTTGCATTGTTAATGCACCATGCAAGGGATTGCCGCTGATCTACCATTGAGTTCCATCAATCCTGGTCCATGTACTTCACAATCCACACTGGGAGGGGCTTTACACAAAATCCCATGTCACTCTTGGTTTAGAGTGTGTGCTTGCAGCTTTCTTTAGTCTAATGCTGTTTTTATAGGAGCACAGGAACAGGAGTGGGCCTGTCCCACCATTCAATGAGATCATGCTTGATCCATGATCTAACTCCATATACCTACCTGCCTTTGGCCCATATCCCTTTATACCAGTGCTTAACAAACTTAAAAAAACTTTAAAATTATGAGCTGATTCAGCACTCTCTGCCATTTTGTGGAAGAGAGTTCCAAACTTCTGCCACCCTCTGTGTGTCGAAGTGCTTCCTAACATTGCTCCTGAACGGTCAGACTGCCTTCCCCCCCACCCGCTCCCCGCTCCCCCCACCAAACTCAAGTTCTAGAATCCCCAAACAGACAAAATAGTTCATCTTTATCGACTCTGTCTTTTCCTGTTAATTGTTCATTGGATGAGGACGTTGCTGGCTAGGCCAGCATTTATTGCCCATCCTTGATTGCTCAGAGGGTTGTTAATAGACCATATTGCTGTGGGTCTGGAGTCACATGTAGGCCAGACAAGACGACAGATTTCCTTCTCTAAAGAACATTAGTGAACTAAAGAGATAACAAGGTGTAGAGCTGGATGAACACAGCAGGCCAAGCAGCATCAGAGGAGCAGGAAAGCTGACGTTTCGGGCCTAGGCCCTTCTTCAGACAAACATTTTCTGAAGAAGGGTCTAGGC
>NC_063333.1:72979-86462 GCF_021869965.1 Rhincodon typus
GCCTAGACCCTTCTTCAGAAAATGTTTGTCTGAAGAAGGGCCTAGGCCCGAAACGTCAGCTTTCCTGCTCCTCTGATGCTGCTTGGCCTGCTGTGTTCATCCAGCTCTACACCTTGTTATCTCAGATTCGCCAGCATCGGCAGTTCCTACTATCACTGGAACTATTAACAAAGAACAAAGAAACAAAGAAAATTACAGCACAGGAACAGGCCCTTCGGCCCTTCAAGCCTGCGCCAATGCAGATCCTCTAGATAAACCTGTCGCCTATTTTCCAAGGATCTGTATCCCTCTGCCCCCTGCCCATTCACGTATCTGTCTAGGTACATCTTAAATGACGCTATCGTGCCCGCCTCTACCACCTCCGCTGGCAACGCGTTCCAGGCACCCACCACCCTCTGTGTAAAGAACTTTCCACGCATATCTCCCTTAAACTTTTCCCCTCTCACCTACTGGTGAACTAAATGCATTTTTATAATAATTGACAACATTTACATGGTGAACTGTTATGCACCCCCACCCTCCCCCAACCCCAGATTTTTATTGAATTAAAGTTTCACCATCTGCCATGATGGGATATGAACCGCTGTCCTTAGGACATTAGCCAGGTGTTCTGGGTTACTAGCCCAGTGACATTACCACTACACCTCCACCTCCCATTTCATTGTGGTGAAAGCCTCATTGGTTAACTTCTTCAATGCTTCTGTTTATACAGCTCTGTCTCATTCTGTGTTGCTGTTGCTATGCCGTTGAACCTGTCTGTGTTTGACTGTTCACTGATGTAGCCCTGGCTGTGTCTCTGGAGCCAGATTTCCTGCTCAGGCAGGTCCAGTGAACCTTACACAGAACCTGGAATGCAGGGCAGCCTCACACACTGCTGACAGTTTGTTAGCTTGCTTTTTGTGTGTGTCCTGGCCACAGTGCTATACTGTTTACTGCAGCTAGCGTTTACGGGTCCTTTCGTAGCGCTGCAGTGGCTTTGTGTTTTCTGCCCCTGTCAGCAGTGAATCAGTGCTGTACCCCTTTTCTCTCAAACATTTTGAGGGGTGTTAAGATAACCACTAACTCTATCATTAACTCCAATTCAGCCTCTTTAAAACTGTATCCAATGCCCTAGTAGTAGCATCTACTCAATGATCGAACGATTAATCTGGCTTTTGCCTGTGGGACATCAATTCTAAGCAAAGAACTCTAACAAATTCTTAAAAGTCCATATCTTTTGGGAACTCTTCAGATTAGCACGCGGTATTGACACAGTGCTTCCCTTTGTCTTCACAGTTTGTTCAAACTGATCTGTAACTACTTGGTCTAATAAAGTTTGAGCTTAGATAGGATTTCAATGGCTTTCCAGTTCATGCTGGGGGGTGTGGTATCTCTCATTCTGCGCTTTCAGCACTGTACTTAGTGTTCCCTTTCTATTTTATGGCTTGGACCTAGATTCAGAGCCTGTTCAATGGGCTCCCCACGATTCCTCAATACATCTTGGTCTTTACCTTCCGTTGGTTTAATGTAGATGTGCTTTCTCTTTGTTCAGCAAGGTGCTGACTCCAAATAGCTATTCAAATATGGCCTACATGTGACTCCAGACCCACAGCAATGTCCTTGAGTTTTAGCTGCCCTTTGAAAGAAGCTGAGGTCACAAAAATTAGCAACAGAATTAGACCACTTGGCCCTTAAGCCTGTTCCAGCATTCAATAATCCGACCCCACCACCAAAGACATTTTTCCCTTCCCACCCTTATCTGCCTTCCGGAGGGATCACTCTCTCCGTGACTCCCTTGTCCGGTCCACACTCCCTTCCAGCCCCACCTCACCCGGCACTTTTCCCTGCAACTGCAGGAAGTGCTACACCTGCCCCTACACCTCCCCCGTCACCCCCATCCCAGGCCCTAAGAAGACCTTCCACATCAAGCAGATGTTCACCTGCACATCTGCTAATGTGGTACACTGCATCCAGTGTTCCCGTTGTGGCCTCCTCTACATCGGGGAAACCAAGCGGAGGCTCGGGGACCGCTTTGCAGAACACCTACGCTCGGTTCACAATAAACAACTGCACCTCCCAGTCGCGAACCATTTCAACTCCCCCTCCCATTCCTCAGATGACATGTCCATCCTGGGCCTTCTGCAGTGCCACAACGATGCCACCCGAAGGTTGCAGGAACAGCACCTCATATTCCGCTTGGGAACCCTGCAGCCCAATGGTATCAATGTGAACTTCGCAAGCTTCAAAATCTGTGTTTATCCAGCTCTACACCTTGTTATCTCTTATCTTCAATAAAGTCCTGGCTGATTGTGGTCTCAGATCCATTGTTTCTGTCTGCACCCTCTGTACCTTCCCAATTCTGTCACGAACCTCTGCAAAAAAAAGTATTCCTTTACATTTCCACCTTCATGGGAAGAGCCTGTATTTTTACACAATGTTTCCAGTTTTACATTCTCCCATATAGAACAGCCTGTCAAGCCCCTCACTATTTACGTTTTAAAAAGTTCACTTTCAATCTTCTCAGGAATTCAGTGAGAACAGAGACAACCAACCTGACTGGTCAAAGAGAATCCTTTCATCCCAGGAATCAGTTGTATGGACCTTCCCTGAACTGGGTTCAATGTGGTGATATCAGGGAGACCAAAACTACCTGAGTACTCTCGATATGGTAGGGGGAGCCAGCCTGTTGTGTTTAAAGCTGCTCACCACCACCTTCTCAAGGGGCTGTTAGGGATAAGCAGTAAATGCTTATTGAGTGACACCAACATCCTGTCAATGAGTGAAAGAATAGTCTTCACTTTCATCTGACATTGCAACTGCACACCTAAACACTTCTTCAATGCAATGAGGGATTCTGCCTCTATCATCCTTACAGGCAGCAATTTCCAGATTCACACCATCCTCCGGGTGAAAGGTTTTTCCTCACATCCCCTCAAAAACTCCTACCTCATACCTAAAATCTGTGCCCCTGGTCACTGATCCCTCCATCACGGGGAAAAGTTTCTTCCTGTCTACGCCCCTCAGAATTTTATCCATCTCAATCATATCCTGTCTCAATCTCCTCCACTCCAAGGAAAATAATCTGTCCAATCTCTCTGCATAACAAACTCTCTAACCCAGGCAACATCCTGGTAAATCTCCCCTGCCCCCTCTCCAGCCCTATCATACCCCTCCTATAATGTGGGTTCCAGAACTGCACACAATAATACTCTTGCTGTAGTCCAGCTATAACACAATATTGCAGCTGGAAAGTAATCATTTCATAACGTTTTGCATTATATCCAGATTAAATTATTTTAGTTCTGGGTGCTTTCTGCTTTTTCACAGCCTCTTCACTGTGCCCTCTCATCTTCAGTAATCTGTGCACAGATACCCTCGGCCTCCTCTGTTCCTGCACCCCCTGTAGAATTGTACCTTTATGATGTTTTCCCTGTTCTGCCAGGGAAAACGTAGCCCTTCACTTCTTACACAGTGCCTCTCCCTACAGAGCTCCTGGTCAGGTACAAAGAACAAAAAAGAACAAAGAACAGTACAGCACAGGAACAGGCCCTTTGGCCCTCCAAGCCTGCGTTGATACATTTTGCGCTTCCATACTAAACTGTCTTCACTTACAGGATCCATATCCCTCTATTCCCTTCCTAATTGTGTATTCATCCAGGTGCTTCTTGAACGCTGCTACTGTGTCTGCTTCCCCCAGCTCCTCTGGCGGCGTGTTCCGTTCACTCACCACCCTTTGTGTGAAAAACCTGCCTCACACATCTCTTTTAAACTTCTCCCCTCCTGCACTTTGAACCTGTGTCCCTTAGTAACTGACCCCTCCACCCTGGGGAAAAGCCTTTTACTTTCCCTCTATCCATGGCATTCACAATCTTATAAACTTCTATCAGATTCCCCCCCTCAACCTCTCATGTTCCAGTGAAAACAAACCCAGTTTATCCAACCTTTTTTCATAGCTAAAATCCCCCAGACCAGGCAACATCCTGGTAAACCTTTTCTACCCTCTGCAAAGCATCCACATCCTCTGGCAGTGTGGTGACCAGAACTGTACACAATATTCCATGTGTGGTCGAACTAAAATTCTATAAAGCTGCAGCATAGATTGTTTATCCTTATACTCAGTGCCCCTTCCAATGAAGGCAAGCATGCCATAGGCCTTTTTTACTGTCTGTTTCTGTCAGTTCACTGTCACAGGATTTTCTTGAATTCTAACACTCCTGGGCCACGTCACCATGTTTATATTATAGTCTGCCTTGGGACCAGGAACCTTTTATTAAAAGTTCGGATGTGAAACCCCACAACCTTGGATGAGCAATAGCAGTTTCATAACATTCATAGCTACAGACCGAGTGCTGGATGGAAGGTGATGCTGGTGTAGACTCAGAGTAGCTTTGTCAGTACGGACCCAATGGGCCAAAGGGCCTGTTCTGTACTGTGTGATTGTATGAATCTAAAGTATACAAAGTGTGAGATCCAGGGAACTGACCCTCCCTTCAACCAGTCCTCCAGCCATGTGTTAAAATGATTGATCCCCAGGTTCTTATGCTCGCTAGTGCATGACAATGGGAATAATCCTGCAATTAATCCTGTTGCGTTCTTTCTTTTTAAGTTCCTTCCTAAATTCCTGAAATTTGATTTCAGGACCTCATTCCTCTTCCTGTCTGTGTTGTTTGTTTCCATGTGGACAATATGTCCATCCCTGTCCCCCAGAAAGATACCCTGGGACCACTCCATGATATCGCTGACACTGGGGTCCAGACCCGAAATGTTGACTTTCCTGCCTGGTGCTGCCTGGCCTGCTGTGATCCTCCAGCTTCACAATGTGTCATCTCTGACTCCAGCATCTGCAGTTCTTACTGTCATTGAGACAACATACTGTCCTGGAGTCACGTTTAATGCTGCAAAAATGCCTGTGATATGGCCATTGTTTTTCATTCCCTGCCCACCTCGCACCCCCCAACCCCCACCCCCCATCCCATGACAGCTGCGGTACCATTGGTGTCATGGTCCTAGCTCTGGCTGCACGCCCCCGAGGAGCCATCTCCTTCTGTAGTTTCCAAATGGTATACAGATTGGCAGGTACAGTAGGCTCAGGGAACTCCTGCGCTCCCAGCCTGGTTTTGTTAGACTCTCCAGTCATCACCCAGTCCCTCTCTGCCTGGATTTTTCTAATCTGCAGAGTGACCATCTCCTGGTGTGACATACTGTCCACATTGACCTCTGTCTCACAGAGTGACTCCAGCCACTGCCCAGGTTCCAGAAGCTGGAGATCAAGCTTATGTAATCTTTCAGCAGATAGATGTCTCTGTCTGGGACACGGTGTATACTGTTCAAGGCTGAGTTTGATACAACTTTGACCAATGAGAGTGTCGAGGCATGGGATGAGCAGGGGACAGCGAGGTGCTGAGACGACAGATAGATCAGTTTTATTGAAGAGCTGTTTGACCTGCTGCAGAGTTCCAAGTTTGTACATTAGTGAGAGCCACTTCACTGGTAAATGTTGGCCAGGTGACGTTGGTCATGCAACCAATCACAGGCACACGTTGTTTATTTGAATCATGGGTTAACAAACAGCAGAATTACTTCTTAAAGCAAAATACTACAGATGGATGCTGGAAATGTGAAATCTGATCATGGAATGAGAAATGCAGGACAGTTCACATCGCAGCGTCATATAGAGAGTTAACGATTCAGGTCAGTTCAGAGCTGATGAAAGGTCACAGACGTGAAAACTCTGTTTCTGTGTCTCCGTTGAGTATTTCCAGTGTTCTCTGTTTCAATGTTAGATTAAAGCAAATACTTGGTGCATCCCAATGTGGTCTGAAATACGGCTTGAGGAGAGGGAAAAGGCAGTGCCTCCTCTTTCTTTCTCTGATCTGTTCTCTCTATAGCTGCCCTATGTGTTTAAAATTCGGTATGAGTTAAATATGTGGTTAAACACTGTCAGCTGGAGGCTCAGACCTGACTGAGAACAAACTCAGCAGTTCAAAAGTAAAACAAAATTAGAAACAGCAGAAATCTGGGACACAGAGGATGTTAGATACATGAAAGCTCCTGTTGTCTGGTTTGGAAACTTGCTGTCCTCAATGCAAAGCCGTGAATATTGTAAGGACAGGGCTCTGTGTTGTTTCCACAAGCCCAAAGGCACAGTTTTGAAGTTGCAGTGTCGGAATAGAATCGTCAGCCTCGTCCTTCTCAGTCTCACTCTACAGGACAAAGGCAGCTTTGTTTCTTTAACATTTATACAGAACACTTAAATCAGCACAGAGGGAAGCCATTTACAGAAACCCAGAACTGTATAGCACAGCGGGTGGCCATTCCACCCACTGAGTCTGTACTGACTTTTCTGTACAACAGCCCAGTCAATTCCATTCTTCAAGTCCTTCCTCCTATCCCTGCAAGATTCCTCCTCCAAATGTTGATTGCTCTCATTCTGCAGGTTACAACTGGATCTATGTCCAGGCCCCTATCAGGGAGTGCATTCCAAATCCACACCCCTTGCTGTGAAAAACATTTGCCGTGTCTTACATCTTTTGCCAATTATCTAGTCACCGACCTTCCTGCCAGTGAAACAGTTTCTGTTAATTTACTGAAACTCTTGATTAAATCTCCCTCTCAGCTTTCTCCTTACCAACAAGAACAGTCCCAACTGCTTTGATCGATCCTCCTGACTGACGTTTCTCAGTCCTGGAACTATTCCTGCTTTCTCACCTCTCTCCAATACATTCACGTCTTTCCTATAATGTGGCTCCCACAACTGTGCACTATACTCCAGCTGAGGGTCTAACAAGTATCTTGTACAAGTTTAACATCACCTCCTGGCTCTTGTACTCTATGCACCTATTAATAAAGCCAAGGGCACTGTCTGCTTTATTCACTGCTCTGTCCCGTGTCCCACCACCTTCAATGATTTGTGACATATACCCTCAGTTCCCCCTGCCCCTGCACCCCTTTAGAATTATACCCTCTATTTTATATTGTCTCTCAATGTTCTGTTATCAATGTGTATCACCTCACACTTCTCTGCATTGAACGTCACCCATCCAACTGGTCAATGTCATAGAGTCATAGAGATGTACAGCATGGAAACAGACCCTTCAGTCCAACATGTGCATGCTGACCACGTATCATTTCAATGTTCCACACTGTCTTGTTTCGTGTTTAATATCAGTCTAAGTATCAGTCACTCAGCTTTCTGCTCCTGACAAGCCTTGTCGCACACACTTTTCATCTCATCCTATTCCTTCCATCCTTCACATCAGCACTCTCTCTCCTATCTCCCTCTTTCCCTGTCTATTGGTCTCTCTCTCACACATACACTCTCTGTCCTCCTCTCTTTCTTACTGTCTCCCTTCCTCTGCCTCTCTGTATCCTGTTTTTCTCTTTTTCGCTCTTTGTATCCCTCTCTCCGTCTCTATCTCCTCCTCTTTCCTCCCTCCCTGTTTTTGTCACTATCTCACTTTTGGGTCCTCTCTCCCCCTCTCTGTTTCTCACTCTCTCCCTCTCTCTGTCCCCTCCTCACTCTTCCTGTCTGCCCCTCGCTTCTCTCTCTCTGCCCTCCTCCTTCACTTGCTTCTTTTGCTCTCTCTGCCCTCCCCCTCACTCCCCCCTCCCCTCACTTCTCTCTGTCTTTCTCTGTCTCTCCCTCTCTTCCCTCCCCCTCACTCCCCCCTCCCCTCACTTCTCTCTGTCTCTTTGTCTCTCCCTGTCTGCCTTCCCCCTCTGTCCCGTCACCCTCTCTCTGCCCTCCCCCGTCTCCCCTCCCTTCTCTCTGTCTGTCTCCTGTTCTCTAACACAGATTGTTACCAGTGTGTTTCTGTTGGTTCCCTACCCCTTTCCCAGATGTTGGAATGTCTGGTTGGACCCATGCCCACTCTGTGCTGGGTTGTTTGGGCGGTGCTGTGATATTGTTCATGTTTTGCTACTGTGTGCACCATTTCAGGGGCTGCTTATTCTGGCCCCACTAAAGCACTGGGATTAGTCAGAACACAGTCCAGCTTGGAGCAACTCAACAATGACAGCCTTGTGTAGGCCCAGTGTAGGAGCTGCCTGTGCACTTGTAGTAAGAATAGCTCAGAGGAGAAACAGGGTGGCAGAGAATCACATAAACCCCCCAGGACAGGGGGGTCCATTAAAAACCCCCCAGGACAGGGGATCCCATTATAAACCCCCCAGGACAGGGGGTTCCATTAAAAAAACCCCAGGACAGGGGATCCCATTATAAACCCCCCAGGACAGGGGATCCCATTATAAACCCCCTAGGACAGGGGGTTCCATTAAAAATCCCCAGGACAGGGGATCCCATTATAAACCCCCCAGCACAGGGGCAAGCTGTTATGACCCCCCCCCCATCGATCTCTCTCTGTCTCCTTAGCTCTCTATTTCTCTCTATATATCTCTGTCTATCTCTGCCTCTCTTTCTGTCACTTCTGCTGTCTCCCTTTGACGTTCTGTCTCTCTTTCCGTCTCTGTCTCTCTCTTTCTGCCTGTCTGTCTGTCTATCTGTTTCTCTCTCAATCTTTCTCTCTTTCTCTTTGTCTCTTTCTCTCTGTCTGCTGCTGTCTCTCTCTCTGTCTCTCTCCATCTCTGTCTGTCTCTCTCCCTATCTCTCTGTCTTTCTCTCTCCCTCCCTATCTTTACAATCACAGAACCAACTTCATAGGTTTCTCTTCCTGTCCAACCCCATACCGTTACCCCAGGTGCTCCCAAAGACCCTGTGCCCTCCTATTGTTTGTCCCTTGGTCACACCATATGAGGGATGGGGCTAGTTTCCATGTAGACCCTGTGACACCCAGGTCCTCCCCCCAGCCCCCCGCCCCTACTCAATGAATTTCTCAGACTGTGCCTTTCAGAATGGGCAGAGATTCCTCCCATTTCATCTTGGGAAGATGGAAGCTCCTGTTTTCAATCCCCACTAGCTTTCGGTTTTGAGAGTTGGTTTGAAAATTCTCATTTCTTTTTGCACTCCCCCATACCTTGTGTCTCCCTATCTCTGCAATCCACCTCCAGCCTTAGTCCTTCTCGAATGCTGATCTCTTGGTTTGATCCTCGCATGGCTGGTGGCTGTGCATGAGGCTACCCAGGCCTGGGCCCAGGATCTGGAATGTTCTCCCTAAACCCTCAGCACATTGTTCCTTCACTTTCCTCCTTTGATGAGGTTCCTTTCAATGCAGTAAACTCTGCTGTTTAGGTGAACTTGCCTCAGCACAGTAATCCTCTGGAATCTGGCCTCGCAGTGCTCCTGCCCAAGACCTTTCTGCGGCTGTAGACATGACTCCAGGATGGAGTGTTGCCTCCCGGTTGCCAGGATCAGGAGTGTCTCACAGCAGCTGCAGGACAGTCTGAAGGAGAGGGTCAGTCACCTGTGTCCCATAGTCAATCAGAGCCCAGACAGCAAGGGAAGATGGTGGCAAGTAGGACCTTGAAAGCAATAATCTCTGCATTACTCCCATGTAGATACATAGAGGAGCAGGAGGGTAAGAAAGGATTGTGTGGCTGGAAAGATGGTGTAGGACGGAGGCCTTTAGATTCTTGACCACTGGGTCTGGATCTGAGGAAGATTGGATGCAGATGGATTGTATCTGAACAGAGGAGAGACAAATCCCCCACCATCAACATTCTGCGGGTTACCATTGACCAGAAATTCATAAACATAGTGGCTACAAGAGCAGGCCAGAAGCTGGGAATACTGCGGCAAGTAACTCACTTCCTGACTCCTCAAAGCCTGTCCACCATCGACAAGGCACAGGTCAGGAATGTGATGGAATACTCCCCACTTGCCTGGATGGGTGTAGCCCCAACAACACTCTCTTGATACCATCCAGGATAAAGCAGCCGCTTGATTGGCACCACATCCACAAACATCCACTCCCTTCACCACCGACGCTCAGTAGCAGCAGTGTGTACTATCTACAAAATTTGGGTGGCACGGTGGCTCAGTGGTTAGCACTGCTGCCTCAGCGCCAGGGACCTGGGTTCGATTCCACCCTCAGCCGACTGTCTGTGTGGAGTTTGCACATTCTCCCCGTGTCTGCTTGGGTTTCCTTCGGGTGCTCCGGTTTCCTCCCACAGTCCAAAGATGTGCAGGTTAGGGTGGATTGGCCATGCTAAATTGCCCATTGTGATCAAGGATGTGTAGATTAGGTGGGTTATTGGGAGATGGGTCTGGGTGGGATGCTCTGAGGGTCGGTGTGGACTTGTTGGGCTAAAGGACCTGTTTCCACACTGTAGGGATTCTATGAATAAAAAAAAGATGCACTGCAGGAATTCACTGAACTAGACAGCACCTTCCAAACCCACAACCACTTCCATCTAGAAGGACAAGGGCAGCAGATACATGGGAACACCACCCCCTGCAAGTTCCCCTCCAAACCACTCACCATCCTGACTTGGAAATATATCGCCGTTCCTTCACTGTTGCTGGGTCACAATCCTGGAATTCCTTCTCTAATGGCGTGGTGGGTCAACGTACAGCACATGGCGTTTTTGACTCTCAGGGAAGCATAGGAGTGGGTGGAATCCCAAGGAGTTGAATTCCAAGGCCAGACCTGGTGATATTGAATGGCTGTATTACAACAGTAATACTATCCAGTGAGTGATATTAACACTGCATTGTCCATGATTGTCTGAAAAGGCAGCCACTGACATTAAGTGAGTTAGTCTCACAATGATGAGGGGTTGAATGGCCTCCTACATTGTAAATATTCTCTAATTGAAGCTGAGTTCAGATTAGTTATTGGTTAGTTTCAGCTGTTGTCATTGAGAATGAACAAATGGTTTTTCTTTCCAGATCTCAGATATCCAGGTCACTGGCCAGTCTGACGATATGACAGCCAAAGAGAAGCTGCTGCTCTGGTCTCAGAGGATGGTGGAGGGATACCCAGACCTGCGCTGTGAAAACTTCACCAGCAGCTGGAGGGACGGCAAACTCTTCAACGCAGTCATCCACCGGCACAGGTACCTAGGCAGGCTCAGGGGCCGCACGGTCCTTACACACTCACACTCACACACTCTCTCACACACACACACTCACTCACACACATGCACAATCACACACACTCACACACATGCACAATCACACACACACACTCTCTTACACACACACACTCACTCACACACATGCACACATGCACAATCACACACACACACTCACTTTCACACACAGACACACTCACTCTTACTCTTACACACACACTCACTCACATACATGCACAATCACACTCACACACTCACATTCTCTCTCTCTCACACACACACACTTTCTCTGACACATACACACACACACTCTCTCTCTCACTCACACATACTCTCTCTCTCACTCACACACACACTTTCTCTCTCACACACACACACACACACATATACACCAACATGACACACATCAACATGCAGATAGACTCACTCACACACGTATTGATGCTGACACACCAGCATACACAATGACATTTTGACCTGAGGTATTACTCTGTGTTACTCTGAAGACTGCCCTTGGTTTTTTGTTGTGAGGTTATTACAGTGTTCTTTCTTGTGGTATTTGGATATGTAAAAGGCGTGTTTGTGCAGTGTTTGAACGTGCCTGACTAATGGTGTTTGAGCAGTGGTTGGTCTGCAGTGTGATGCTGGGTGGATTAATGTTTACAGGGTGTGTACCTGGCAGGGGATGAATATACACTGCCTTTTCATGGGTGTGTCACTGTGATTGAGAGACAGATCTGGAATATGTGGCTTTAGGCTGAGATTGTTTGAGTGTCTCTCTGCTATTTGCTGTGTGTAACTCAGGTTCCCAGCTGTACCTCACTGACACACCCTGCCTTGGCCTCTCCCAGCTCAATCCAGCTAGGGATCTGGAAGGTGGTTTGTGATCTCTCACTGGGAGGTAGGGAGATCCATGATCAAGAACCAGGCTGTAAGCTTTGCCTACACGGTGAGTGAGGGAGGGCAGGAGCCAGGGACAGTGAGATGTTGAAGGCTGTGAAGCGGACGAAGAGGAGGAAGAGGAGGAAGCAGTTGGAAGCATGGCGCAGCTCGTCAGGTTCCCTGACAGACACTGACAACCATGTGCTGATGTTCTGTGAAGAGGTGCCAGCACAGCCACCTGAGATCTCTAACTCGACACTGGCTGGTTCTATCTACTCGATCCATTCCACTCTGAAACTGAGTGAAATGTAAGCCCAGCACGGTCTGTCTCACTACTCACTCCTACTGCACGCTCGGAATGGACTGCTTTCACCGAAACACTCTGTGTTTGAACTGACTGGGTGATCCAACTATCAGTTGTTTTTGTTCTGGTCTGTTCTGCAGAATTAGCTCTCTGACTAAGCACGCTTGGCAACTCTGAGCTCCTGGAATTAAAACTTTCAATTTACTATTTTGACATGGAACTCAAACACGTCCGAGATCGACTTAGAGAGAGAGAGAGTATGAGAGAGAGGGAGGGAGAGAGAGTGTCAGAGAGAGAGAGTGTGAGAGAGAGAGAGAGAGAGGGATGGGGAGAGAGAGGGTGGGAGAGAGAGAGTGTGTGTGTGTGTGTGTGTGTGTGTGTGTGTGTGTGTGTGTGTGTGTGTGTGTGTGTGAGAAGGAGAGGGTGTGTGGGAGCGTGTGTATGTATGACAGAGACAGAATATGTTTGAAAGAAAGGGAGTGTAAGAGAATGTGTGTAAGAGAGAGAATGTGAGAGACTGTATGAGGAAGAAAAGAATGTGTGTGAGAGAGAATGTGAGAGAGTGAGTGAGAAAGAGTGAAAGAGAGAGAGAGACAAAAACAAAAATTGCTGGGAAAACTCAGCAGGCCTGGCAGCAACTGGAGAAAAAGAGTTTCGGCTCAAAACTGAAGAAAATTCTGAATAAGGGTCACTAGACCCGAAACATTAACTCTGCTTTCTCTCCACAGATGCTGCAGTACCTGCTGAGATTTTCCAGCAATTTCTGTTTTTGTTTCTGATTTCTGCATCCGCAGTTCTTTTGGATTTTTGTCAGAGGGAGAGAGAGTGTGGGGAGAGAGAGAATGTGTGAGAGAGAAAGAGTGTGTGCGTGAGTCTGTGAGAAATAGAGAGGGAGAGTGAGTGTGTGTGGGGGTGAAGAGGGTGGGGGGGAGAGAGAGAGCATGAAATGTAAATGGGGAGAGAGAGAAAGAGGGTGGGGGGAGACAGAGAATATGCTAGAAAGAGAGTGGTTGTATAGGAGAGAGGGAGAGGTGGGGGACAGTGTGTGGAAGAGAGAGAATGTGTGCATGAGGGACACTGTGGGAGAGAGATGGAATGTGTGGGGGGGTCAGAGATATGAGGGAATGTGCATGTGTGAGCAGTATGACCAGTAGTGTGTGTGTGTCAGAGAGACTGAGAGAAAGATTGGGGGGATAGAGGAAGTGTGTGAGGGAGCGATTGTGTGTGTGTATGTATGTGTGTGTGAGAGAGTGTGTGTATCTGTGTGAGTGTGTGTGTGTGTGAGTGTGTGTGTGTGAGAGAGAGAGAGAGAGTGTGTGTTTGTGTGTGTGTTTGTGTGTGTGTGTG
>NC_063333.1:86962-97153 GCF_021869965.1 Rhincodon typus
TGCTGCTTGGCCTGCTGTGTTCATCCAGCCCTGCACCTTGTTGTCTCCAACATTCCATTAGCCTTCCTGATTCCCTGCTGCTCCTGTGTGCTAGCTGTGGTCCCAGCACTGATCCCTGTATCACCCCACTAGTCACAGGTTACTAACCTGAAAAAGAACCCTTCATCCCCACTCACTGTCACCTGGCAATTTGTCAATTCTCTATCCACACCTATATACCACCCCCAACGTTGATCCCTGTGGAACACCACTAGTCACAACCCTCCATTCTGCATCTATCTTGCCAGCTCATCCTGATACCATGTGACTTCACCTTTTGTACCAGTCTGCCATGAGGGCAGAGTACACGTGGAGTATTGTGTACAGTATTGGTCTTCAAGTCTGAGGAAGGACATTCTTACTATTGAGGGAGTCCAAGTAAGGTTCACCAGACTGATTCCCGGGATAGCCAGACTGATATATGAAGAAAGCTTAGATCAACTGGGCTTGTATTCGCTAGAATTTAGAAGAATGAAGGGAGGATTTCATAGAAACAAATAATATCCTGATGGGACTGGGCAAGCTAGATATGGGAAGAATGTTCCTGATGTTGGGCAAGTCCAGAACTAGGGGTCACAGTCTAAGAGAAAGGGGTAAGTTATTCAGGACTGGGATGAGGAAGAATTTCTTCACCCAGAGAGTTGTGAACCTGTGGAATTCTTTCCCACAGGAAGCTGTTGGGGCCAGTTCATTAGATATATTCAAGAGGGAGCTGGACATGTCCCTTGCAGCTAAAGGGATCTCTTTATTCATTCATTCACAGACTGGGGGCATCGCTGGCTAGGCAGCATTTATTGCCCATCCCTAATTGCCCAGAGGGCAGTTAAGGGTCAACCACATTGCTGTGGGTCTGGAGTCACATGCAGGCCAGACCAGGTAAGGATGCAGTTTCCTTCCCTAAAGGACATTGGTGAACCAGATGGATTTATGGTCACCATTAGATTCTTAATTCCAGATATTTTATTGAATTCAAATTCCACTATCTGCCGTGTCAGGATTCAAACCCAGGTCCCTAGAACACTATCTGTGTCTCTCGATTAACAGTCCAGTGATAATACCCTTGGCCATCACCTCCTCAGGGTATGGAGAGAATACGGGAATGGGATATTGAAATTGCATGACCAGCCATGATCATATTGAATGGTGGTGCAGGCTCGAAGGGCCAAATGGCCTGCTCCTGCTCCTATTTTGTACACTTCTATGTTTCCATGTGTTTGTCCATTTGGTCGCCCCTCTCTCCCTCTCACACAGCTCTCACTGTCCTGATGATATCCCAGCAGATTGCTGAACTCAGACCCTCTTGCCCCAATCCACTCTCTAGACATTATGTCCTATTCTGTCCTCTACCCTCACTGTCTTTCATGTTCTCAGCCATTCTCTCCATGGACTCCAGAACTCCCAATTTTTTTTTTCTATTCATTTTGTAGGATGTGAGCATCACTGCTTGGGCCCAGCATTTATTGCCCATCCTTAGTTGCCCTTGAGAAGGTGGGGGTGAGCTGCCTTCTTGAACCACTGCAGTCCTCCTGCTGTGGGTTGACCCACAAAGCCCTGAGGGTGGGAATTCCAGGATTTTGACCCAGTGACAGTGAAGGAATGGCGATATATTTCCAAGTCAGGATGGTGAGTGACTTGGAGGGGAACTTGCAGGGGGTGGCGTTCCCATGTATCTGCTGCCCTTGTCCTTCAAGATGGAAGTGGTCGTGTGTTTGGAAGGTGTTGGTCTGAGGATCTTTGGTGAATTTCTGCAGTGCATCTTGTAGATAGTACACACTGCTGCGACTGAGCGTCGGTGGTGGAGGGAGTGGATGTTTGTGGATGTGGTGCCAATCAAGCGGCTGCTTTGTCCTGGATGGTGTCAAGCTTCTTGAGTGTTGTTGGGGCTACACCCATCCAGACAAGTGGGGAGTATTCCATCACACTCCTGTCTTGTGCCTTGTAGATGGTGGGACAGGCTTTGGGGAGTCAGGAGGTGAGTTACTTGCTGTAGTATTCCCAGCTTCTGGCCTGCTCTTGTAGCCACTGTGTTAATGTGGTGAGTCCAGTTGAGTTTCTGGTCAATGGTAACCCCCAGGATGTTGATGGTGGGGGATTCAGTGATGGTAACACCATTGAATGTCAAGGGATGGTGGTTAGATTGTCTCTTATTGGTGATTATTGTCTCTTACTGGAGTACAATGTTGATAAGTGTGAGGTCATCCATTTTGGTAGGAATAACAGCAAAATGGACTATGTTCTAAATGGTAAAAAATTGCAGTACGCTGCTGTGCAGAGGGACTTGGGTGTCCTTGTGCATGAACCGCTAAAAGTAGGATTGCAGGTGCAGCAGGTAATTAAAAAGGCGAATGGAATTTTGTCTGTCATTGCTAGAGGGATGGAGTTTAAAAACAGGGAGGCTATGCTGCAGCTGTATAGGGTCCTGGTGAGGCCACACCTGGAGTACTGTGTGCAGTTTTGGTCTCCTTACTTGAGAAGAGATATACTAGCACTGGAGGGGGTGCAGAGGAGATTCACTCGGTTGATCCCAGAGTTGAGAGGGTTGGATTATGAGGAGAAACTGAGTAGACTGGGATTATACTCATTGGAATTCAGAAGAATGAGGGGAGATCTTATAGAAACATATAAGATTATGAAGGGAATAGATAAGGTGGAGGCAGGGAGGTTGTTTCCGCTGGCAGGTGAAACTAGGACTGGAGGGCATCGCCACAAAATAAAGGGAAGCAGATGTAGGACTGAGGTCAGGAGGAACTTCTTCACTCAAAGGGTTGTGAATCTGTGGAATTCCCTACCCAGTGAAGTGGTTGAAGCTACCTCGCTGAATGTTTTTAAGGCAAGGCGAGATAAATTTTTGAACAGTAAAGGAATTAAGGGTTATGGTGAGTGGGCGGGTAAGTGGAGCCGAGTCTCAAAAAGATCAGCCATGATCTTATTAAATGGCGGGGCAGGCTCGAGGGGCCGGATGGCCTACTCCTGCTCCTAGTTCTTATGTTCTTATGATGGTCATAGCCTGGCATTTGTGTGGCACGAATGTCACTTGCCACTTGTCAGCCCAAACCTGGATATTGTCCAGATTTTGTTGCATTTGTTTGCTTCAGTATCTGAGGAGTCACGAATGGTGCTGAACATTGTGCAATCGTCAGCGAACATCCCACTTCTGACCTTATGATGGAGGGAAGGTCATTGATGAAGCAGCTGAAGCACTACCCTGAGGAACTCCTGCAGAGATGTCCTGGAGCTGAGATGACTGACCTCCAACAACCACAACCATCTTCCTATGTGTCAGGTAAGACTCCAACCACCGGAGCGTTTGCCCCCTGATACCCATTGATTCCAGTTTTACTCGGGCTCCTCGATGCCACACTCGGTTGAATGCAGCCTTGATGTCAAGGGCAGTCACTCCCACCTCACCTCTGGAATTCAGCTTTTTTGTCCATGTTTGAACCAAGACTGTAATGAGGTCAGGAGCTGAGTGGCCCTGGCGGAACCCAAACTGGGCGTCACTGAGCAGGTTATTGCTGAGCAGGTGCTGCTTGATAGCGCTGTTCCTGACACCTTCCATCACTTTACTGATGATCGAGAGGAGACTGATGGGGCGGTAATTGGCCGGGTTGGATTTGTTCTGTTTTTTATGTACAGGACATACTTGGGCAATTTTCCACATTAATCGGGTAGATACCAGAGTTGTAACTCGTCAGACCCTCCTTCAGCACCCCTATTCCCCTCCATCCTCTCCCTCCCTTTGCCCCTCAGTAACAAGGGCAAAGGGTTTTTGCTGAGGACTTGCCTCCATTCCTGGCATCAGTTGTTGGGTTCTGGCTGTTTGCCAACAGCTCCTTCCCCTGGGCAATGACGTTATCCGGAGCTCTCCGTAAGCTTCCCAGTTCCTCAAAGATCGATCGATTTTCCTCAATCTGTTCTTGGATTCTCTCAGAGTCACTGGGGAATCCTGATGGTTTCTGTACTCGATCCTGGACCTTCTGCAGTGAATCAGAAAGCACAGCCACCTGCTCCAACAACTGGAAACACAACCAGAGTTAGAGTAGGAAACACAAAACACCAGGAACAGGGAGATCACAACTGATCCCTCCCGAAGGAAGACTCCTCAAGGACGTCAATCCCTCATGAAGATCGGTTCCTCAGGATGCTGATCCCTTGAGATTTTACTCTATCAATGAGGTTGATCCCTCAGGTGGATTATCCCTAGGGAGGTGGATCCCTCAAGGTGGTTGATCCTTTGAGGAGGTGGATCTCTCAGCAGGATGCTCCCTCACTCTCCTCTCACTCCTGACAGAGTTTGAGTCCAGGCCCAGGCTCTATCATAGATCTGAGGAGATTCTGTTGAGAATCTCTCATTGTTGGGAGACAGTTCTCTATAAGATACTGAGATACCTGGAGATAAGGGCGGAAGGTCTTCTCCAGTGAGATTGCTGCCTCTTGCAGTTGATGCTACAGAAGATGATAATCTTCCTGGAGCTTGGCTGCTGTGTCAGCAAAATACAGTCCATCACTGGCATTGAGTAGGGCCAACTGGGAACTGACAGAGATCAGCACAGCACACACAGGCTCATGTTCCTTCAGAGACCTTTGCAGCTGCTGCATAAAGAGGCACAACCATCAGAGACTCTGCACTCTCACATTCACTGCTGTACATGCTCACACTTACTCACTGCTGTACACACACACACACACACACACACACACACTGCTGGACAGACTCAGTCACTCACCGATGTACGCACTCTCTGCTCTACACACTCACTGCTGTACACTGCTGTACACACTTACACCCAGACTCACTGCTGTACACATCACTGCTGTACACACTCACACCCAGACTCACTGCTGTACACATCACTGCTGTACACACTCACTGCTGTACACACTCACTGGTTACACAATGCTGTATACACACTCACTCACTGGTGTACACACTCACTGCTGTACCCACTATTGTACACACTCGCACTCAATCTCCGCTTTATTCACACTGGACACACTCACAATCACTCCCTGCTGTGCACACTCACTCACTGCTAATCTGGTCATCCTCAATTCCAATTTCCTGTTTTTCCCCATAACCTTTGATTCCCTTTCCAATTAAAAATCTGTCTGTCTTAGCCTTGACCCCTTGTGTCAGGTATGACTCCACCCACCGGAGCATTTGCCCCCTGATACCCAATGACTCCAATCTTGCTCGGGGTCCTTGATGCCACACTCGGTTGAATGCAGCCTTGATACCAAGGGCTGTCACTCTCACCTCAGCTCTGGAATTCAGCTCTTTTGTCCATGTTTGAACCAAGGCTGTAATGAGATCAGGAGCTGAGTGGCCCTGGCGGAACCCAAACTGGGCGTCACTGAGCAGGTTATTGCTGAGCAGGTGCTGTTTGATAGCACTGTTACTGACACCTTCCATCACTTTACTGATGATCGAGAGGAGACTGATGGGGCAGTAATTGGTCGGGTTGGATTTGTATTCTGCTGAGCTGTTATTGTGTTTGTTACGTGTTTGCCCATTCCCCACTTTTCCATTACCTGTGACAGCTCCTGCTGTTGACTGAGGTTTTGCCGGTCGATCACAATGGGATGAAGCTGTGCTATCCGTGACTGTGTTTCTTGCAGGCAGCTGCGGAGTTCTGTGTCTGTTTCAGAAAACTGAGTGAGCAGGAAACTGGCTCTCTCCAATCCCAACAAGATCCCTGTGTTCTGCAGACTGATAGCTTCACATTGATCACACAAAGTTCGCAGCAGGGCCTGTTCACAAACAGCACGCACTCAGCAATTCCTCACAGACTATCACAAACACATGTGCACAGTATTCCATATCTGATGGGGGGTGGGGTTGGAAAATGTCAATGGACAAAGGGACCTGGGTGTCCTTGGAATCAGGGGGAGGTAGGAATGTGGATTTGAGGTGTCCATAAGATGCAGGAGCAGAATGAAGCCATTCAGCCCATTCAATCTGCTCCACCTTTCAAAGAACTCACAGCTGACCTGATCATCCTCAACTCCACTTTCCTGCCTTTTCCCCTCAATTGCCTTCCTGATAACATCTGTCATTCTCAGCCAGAAGATACTTAATAACCCAGCCTTGACAGCCCTCTGTGGTAAAGAATTCCCCAGATTCACTGCACTCAGAGAAGAAATTCCTCCTCATCTCTGTCTGAAATGGATGTCCCCTCATTCTGGGATGATGCCCTGTGATCATAGACACACGCAGAAGGGGAAACACCTTTTCCTGGTGCATCAATCCAGATGTCTTGCTATTTCGTCCTTAATTACAGATTCAAGCATTTCCCCCACTACAGAAGTTAAGCTAACGGGCCTATATTTACCTGCCTTTTGTCTAACACTTTGTTTAAACAGTGACCTCACATTTGCTGTTTTCCAATCTGTTGGAACTGCCCCAGAGTCCAGCGAATTTTGATAAATTACCACGAGCGCATTTGCTATTTCCCCTGCCATCTCTTTTAGGCCCCTGGGGTGCATTCCATCAGGGCCAGGGGACTTGTCTACCTTTAGCCCCATTAGCTTGTCCAACGTGACCTCTTTAGTGATAACAATCGTTTCTAGGTCCTCACCTACCTTAGTCTCCTTGTCATCAATTACTGGCAGGTTATTCATTTCCTTCACTGTGAAGACTGACACAAAACACCTGCTCAATGCCTTGGCTATTTCCTCATTTCCCATTATTAAATCCCCCTTCTCACCCTCTAAAGGACCAATGTTTACCTAGACACTCTTTTTTGTTTTATATAGTTGTAGAAACTTTTGCTATCTGTTTTCATATCCTGAGCTGGTTTACTCTCATAATCTATCCTACTTTTCTTTACAACTGCTTTTGTGGCTTTCTGTTGACCTTTAAAGATTTCCCAATTCTCTCATCTCCCACTAATCTTTGCCACTTTGGATGCATTAGTTTTCAATTTGATACCCCCCTTTATTTTCTTAGTTATCCATGGCTGACTATCCCAGGACAGGGGCAGCACAGGGTTAGATACAGAGTAAAGCTCCCTCTACACTGTCCCCATCAGACACTCCCAGGGACAGGGACAGCATTGGGTTAGATACAGAGTAAAGTTCTCTCTACACTGTCCCCCATCAAGCACTCCCAGGGACAGGGACAGCACGGAGTTAGATACAGAGTAAAGTTCTCTCTACACTGTGAAAGTGAATGATGTCAAATTAAGTTGTTACTTACCTGAGTAGTTTCCTGCCTGGATTGTGAACATTTCCCCAGGATCTTTTTGAAGCTGGTGAACAATTCAGCCATTCTGTGTTGGCATTGGGTTGTCTGAACTGCAATGGCCTAAAACAAATACAAGATCGGGCTGTATTATGGATCAGTGATTCACATGAAAGTACACCATTCACTGCCTCCATCTGCATCATAACACCTCTCCCGATTCCATTCCCTTGCAATATCTTCCTGCTCTCCCTGACCCTCTCCCTTTCCCTCTCCCTCTGCCACGCCCTCTCCCTGCCCGCAGCCCCCCACTTCCTGTCCCTCTCCTTCCACTCCTGCCTCCTACCTGCTTGTTGATCCTGGCACAGGGTGCTTCCGGGATGTTCAGGGATCCCAGTATAGGAGCCAATAGAAGCCCGAGGCTTGAGGTTACTCACCCAGATTCTGTGATCCCATCTACTGGATCCAGCAGCTGAGTGAGATTTCTCACCGGGATCTTTCCCTCATTGCATCCTGATTGATACCTGACCAGCTGATTGTGGGAGTGGGTGGGCAGGATTGTGGATTGCTGGGAGACTGGCAATGCTCACTGCAAATGGGGCAGCGAGTGGCAGTGTGAGTGAGATTGCAGTTAGAACATAGAACAGTACAGCACAGCACAATACAGGCCCTTTGGCCCACGATATTGTGCCGACCTATTATCCTACTAAGATCAAACTACCCTGCATACCCTACATTTTACTATCCTCCATGTGCCTATCCAAGAGTTGCTTAAAAGTCTCTAAAGTATCTGACTCCACTACCACTGCTGGCAGTGCATTCCACACGTCCACCACTCTCTGTGTGAAGAACCTAACTCTGACATCTCCCCTATACCTTCCTCCAATCACCTTAAAATTATGTCCCCTCATAAAAGTCATTTCCGCCCTGGGAAAAAGTCTCTTACTGTCCACTCTATCTATGCGTCTCATCATCTTGTAAACCTCTATCAAGTCACCTCTCATCCTTCTTCACTCCAATGAAAAAAGCTCTAGCTCCCTTAACCTTTCCTCATAAGACCTGCCCTCCAGTCCAGGCAGCATCCTGGTAAATCTCCTCTGCACCCTCTCCAAAGCTTCCACATCTTTCCTATAATGAGGTGACCAGAACTGAACACAATATTCCAAGTGTGGTCTAACCAGAGTTTTACAGAGCTACAGCATAACCTCGCGGCTCTTAAACTCAATTCCCCAACACCATACGCCTTCTTTACAACTCTATCAACTTGGGTCGCAACTTTGAGGGATTTATGGACGTGGACCCCAAGATCCCTCTGTTCCTCCACACTGCCAAGAATCCTGCCATTAACCCTGTATTCTGCATTCAAATTCGACCTTCCAAAATGAATCACTTCACACTTTTCTGGGTTGAATTCCATCTGCCACTTCTTTGCTCACTCTGCATCCTGTCAGTGTCCCGTTGCAATCTACAACAGCCCTCCACGCTGTCTACAACTTCACCAACCTTCGTATCATCGGCAAACTTACTAACCCACCCTTCCACTTCCTCATCCAAGTCATTTATAAAGATCACAAAGAGCAGAGATCCCAGAACAGATCCCTGCGGATCACCACTGGTCACCGAGCTCCAGGTTTGAATGTTGTTTCTGCAGTGTTTAACGCGGCAAGGTTTCTTTGTCAGATGTACCTTGTGATTCTGTAGCTGATCACAGACTGCCTCCTGGGAAAGTGGGACTACATTAACCTGTTTCAGCATCTCTTCAACACCACACACCCAGCACAACTCCTCCTGAAGCACCTTCTCAAGCTGCAATCAAGAAGATTTCTGACATCAATCAAATCCCTTCCAAACCCACAATCACTTCCATCTAGAAGGACAAGGGCAGCAGATACATGGGAACACCGCCCCAGCAAGTTCCCCTCCAAGTCACTCACTACCCTGACTTGGAAATATATCGCCGTTCCTTCACTGTCCCTGGGTCATTCCCTCCCTAAAGACATTTTGGGTCAACCCACAGCAGGTGGACTGCAGTGATTCAAGAAGGCAGCTCACCACCATGTTCTCAAGGGGCAACTAGGGACAGGCAATAAATGCTGGGCCCAGCCAGAGACACCCACATCCCAGAGTCAATAAAAAAAAAATCAGTGGCTTGCCTGTGAGCCACGGTGATAGAGAAAAGAGTGAACAGCAGTTCTAAAATAAGTAATTGATCAGGTCTGTTGAGAAACTGGTGAAATTTGACCTTGTCCCATTCAGTGTGATCGCAGACTCCCCTCAGGCTGACAGTGCACTGACAAGATAGTGAGGAGACATCCTTCTCTATCCTCTGTAACCAGATGTTAACCAACTTTTGATTGCAGTACGAAAGGTCAGTTCTCTCCCTCGCCCAATAACCATTTCCATTTTCTTCAATGTTAGCCTGCAGCTGAGTGAACCTTGACCTCAGGGACTGCAGCTTTTCCTTGACACTTTGGGCTTCAACTTCTGGGGAAACCATAACAAACAAGAGAAACAAAGAGAGTTTATGAGAAGAGACTGACAGTTAATGTAAAAGGGAAGCAAAATATTTCTATTTGTGTGTCAAGATATTACCAAATTAACATGTTCAGAGATGTTATTGCACACCTCTCAAGCATGTGGGGCTTGAACCTGGGCCTCCTTGTTCAGAGACAGTGACACTACCACCATGCTACAGTTGTTAGATGAGTTAACAGAGAAGGCAGGTGAGGGTAACATTGTTGATGTGATGTACATCACTTTCAAATGATATCTTATGCACTCCACGTACAAACATAACGAGTACAATCCCCCCACCCCCCGGGTACAATACCCCCCACACCCCGGGTACAATCCGCCACAATCCCCAGGAACAAGCCCCCCCACTCCCCCGGGAACAATCCCCCCCACTCCCCGGGTACAATCCCCCCTACACCCCCGGTACAATCACCCCCCCACACCCCAGGAACAAT
>NC_063333.1:97253-99602 GCF_021869965.1 Rhincodon typus
GGTACATTCCCCCCACACTCGGGATCTAGTTACCTGGGAGTTCTGACATCAGCTGCTCTCCTCTGGTCACTGCCTCATTGACCATATCCATTTGCTTGTGAACCTCCTGTGCCAGGATCTGGAACCAAAGGCCATAAATGGGACAATTAAAGTTTATTGAGAGCAGCTTGATGCACTGCACTCAACAACAAATACTGCTGCATAGCGCCACGGGGCTGGCATTCCTGCTGATGAGTCTGGCTTGACAGTAAACACGACAAGAAATACAGGCTGATTGTGGCCTGACAGAGGATTGCTCAGAGAAAGTCAGAATAACTCTTTAGCTTGATCAGTGCTGGCTCGGTAACTGTACAACGCCTGCTCGAAGGGTTATCGTTGACATGAGGAGAGGTGGGAAAGTAAGTTACACAGAAACATTAGAAGGTACAAGCAGGATGAGGACATTCAGCCCTTCCAGCTTGCTTCAGCATGTGATATGATCATGGCTATCATTGACCTCAGTACCCTAATACCAGCCTTCCCCCATATTCCTTTCATCCCTTTGGCCACAAGAATTATATCTAACTCCTTGAAAACATTAAAAATTTTGGTCTCAAGCACTTTTGGTGGCAGAGAATTCCCCAGGCTTCCCAGTCTCTGGGTGAAGATATTTATCCTCAATGGCCCACCCTGTATCCGTAAGACTGTGACTCCTGGTTCTGGACTCCACACTCATCAGGAATGTCCTTCCGGCATTTACCCTGTCTAGAGATAATAGGAACTGCAGATGCTGGAGAATCTGAGATAACAAGGTGTAGAGCTGGATGAACACAGCAGGCCGAGCAGCATCAGAGGAGCAGGAAAGCTGACGTTTCGGGCCTAGACCCTTCTTCTGACCCTTCATCCCCACTCCCCACCCACTGCCCACGCCCCCACCCTCCACCACTCCACACTCCCCACCCGCACCCACCCTCCACGCCCCCACGCCCCGCCCCGCCCCCCCCCCACCACATGCCACCTCTGGTACCCCCACATTCACCCCGGGGACCTCCCAATATCTCCAGCTCCCTGTAGCTGTACCACCCACTGTCACTGCTCGCACTCTCAGGCTGTCTCTCATCTCAGGACAAACCAACCCATAACCAGGTTCAGATAGCCTGGTTGTGGGTCTGGGGGGCAGGGGCATGGTGGGGGGATACTGGGGGGGGGTGCGGTGAGGGGATACGGGAGGGGGTGGCGGTGGGGGGATACGGGAGGGGGGTGCGGGTGGGTGGTGGGGTGATACGGGAGGTGGAGGGGGGATACGGGACAGGGGGGTGGGGGGCAGTGGGGGGATACGGGCGGCGGCAGTGGGGGAGCGGTGGGGGGATATGGGGACTGTGGGGGCATACGGGAGGGAGTGGCGGTGAGGGCATACGGGAGGTGGGGGGGCGGTGGAAGGGCACAGGGGTGGGGCGGGTGTAGGGTTGGGGGCGGGGGGGGTGGCAGGGGGCAGGGGGGGGGGTCGGTGGCAGGATACGAGGGGGGTGTAGTGTTGGTGGTGGGGGGATACGGTGGGGGGCGGCGGGAGGGGGGGTGTCGGTGGGGGGAGGATACGGGTGTGGGGGGATACCGGGGCGGGGGGGGTGTAGGGTTGGTGGCGGTCGTGCTGGCCAACATTAGATGTCCCAGCCATACGAGGAGACGGTCCCTGCCTGTAACAGGAAGCAGACCCTGGTACCGTTCTGTGCAGAGGCTGAGACATTGATGCTGTGTAACTGTTGGAGTCACCGTGCTGTTGGTCATTGTCAGTCAGTACACACCAGCACTACCTTCCCCTCATGCCTGGAAGGTCTGTGACATCAGCAGCCACCCCCTCCTCTTGGAGCTCTGACAACAGGAGTACAGAAGTATCGGGAAGCCTGCTCCCTGTGCCCTCCCCCAGCACTGGCACTGACCCCTCGAGGGGGCTACACTATACTATGAGAGTGAGGGAGCACTTCACTGACTGGTCTGCTGCTGTGCAAGAAAGGAATTTGGCATCCTGCTGGCACTGAGAGAGCAGTTGGTGAGCCCTTAGGCAAGGGAGGGCTCTGTGTGAACATGTACAGAGGGGAACAGGAGCTGCAGACACGGCTGTGGGCAGCATTGGACTTAGAGGCATGGACCCACTGTCCAAGAACACCCAGTCTTCCAGAGCCACTTCCGTACACCCAGACCCATAGCCAGTTGGGGGTGAGGGTGAGTGTGAGGGTGTTGAGGGTGGGGTTAGGAGGGTGAGGATGAGGATAAGGGTGTGTGTGAGGGTGAGGGTGTTGAAGGTGAGGGTGAGGGTAGGAGGGTGAGGGTAGGAGGGTGAGGGTAGGAGGGTGAGGGTAGGAGGGTGAGGGT
>NC_063333.1:100102-142348 GCF_021869965.1 Rhincodon typus
TACCAAGAGACACAACCAATTCTCCCTGGTCTCAGTACACATGGACACAGGACACAAGTTCGACTGGGACATCACATCCATAATAGCACAAGCCAAACAGAGACATGCCAGGGAGTTCCTGGAGGCCTGGCATTCCAACCGGAACTCCATCAACAAACACACTGAACTGGACCCGAATTACAGACCAATGAAAAACGCAACCGAAAGTGGTGCCAACCACCCCAGCAAACTGAGGCAAATAAATAACGAGTGAGACAGAACACCAATGCTTCACCTGAGGCGCACTGATGATGTTACCGAGCAAGGGTGACAAAATGTCTGCAATGAAACACATCAGTTCGGTGAGCAAGTCTACAACCTGTTTAACCTTTGTTCATAAGACAATCCCTCCATACCAGGGATCATCCTAGTGAACCTTCTCTGATCTGTCTCCAATGAAATAATATCTTTCCTGAAATAGGGGGGCCAAAACTGCTCACAGTACTCTAGAGTTAAATCTGCTTTCTCTCCGCGGATGCTGCCAGACCTGCTGAGTTGTTTCCAGCAATTCCTGTTATTGTTTCTGATTTCCAGCATCCGCAGTTCTTTGTTTTTTTTCCACAATATTGCAGATGTGATTTCGCCAGCACCTTATACAGCTGCAGAAAGACTTCTCTACTCTTATACCCCAACCCCCCTGAAATAAGGGCCAACATTCCGCTAGCATTCCTGATTCCCTGCTGCCCATGTGTGCTTGCTTTCTGTGTTTCATGCACAAGTCTCCTCAAGTCCCTTTGTGCTGCAGCTTTCTGCAACTTTTCCCCATTTAAATAATAGTGTTCTTTTGTTCTTCCTTCTAAAATGAACAACTTCACATTTTCTCACATTATAATAAACTTGTAAACTTTTAAACAGTTGCAATCCCTGTAGAACCACACTGGTAACAGGTCACCAATGTGAAAAGAACCCACTCACTGTTTCCTGCCTATGAGCCAATTCTCTATCCATGCCAATATACAGCCTCCAACACTGTAGGCTCTTTCCTTATGACTTAACCTTCTGTGAGGTACCTTGTTGAACACCTTCTGTCCAAATACAACACACCTACTGTTGAAGGGTTTCAGCCTGAAACGTTGACTTTCCTGCTCCCCTGTTGCTGTCTGACCTGCTGTGCTTTTCCAGCCTCACACCTATAGACAACACATTTACTGGCTCCCCTCTATCCACTCTGGTTGAGACTTCCTCAAAAAACTCTAATAAATTAGTCAGACACGATTTCCCTTTCATGAAGCCATGTTGACCCTGCTCAATTAAATTATGAGTTTCCAAATATTCTTCTATTATTTCCTCAAGAATTGATTTCAATATTTTTCTAACAATGAATGTTCAGCTAATCAGCCTATAGTTACTCACTTTTTGCCTCCCTCCCTTTTTGAATAGGGTGTCACATCAGCGGCTTTCCAATCTTCTGGCACTTCTCCAGAATCCAAAGATTTTTGGGAAGTTAGAGCTGATGCACCCCCTATCTCTGTAGATACCTTTTAGGATCCGTGGAGGCAGGTCCCAGGCCCAGGGGATTTTTCTGCCTTTAGCCCCATGAGTTTGTCTAATACTATTTTTCTAGTGATGGTGATGCTACTTAATTCCTCCCCTGTATACTTTACTATGAATGGGATGTTCAAAGTATCTTTCATTATAAAGACTGATGCAAAATATCTCCTCTGCTGTTTGCTTGTTCCCCAAAACTGTCTCCCCAGATTCATTTTCTAAGGGGTATATGTACACTTTGACCTCTCTCTTGTCTTTTACATATTGCAAGAAGCTCTTATAGTTGGTTTTTATATTCCTCGCTAATTTACTCTCGTGGTTTATTTTCTCTCTTTTTATCATTATTTTGGTCCTGCTTTGCTGGATTCTGAATTTATCCCCATCTTTGGGGCTATCACTAACTATCGCCTCCTCATATGCTTTTGCTTTCAACTTAATAGTCTCCTTAAGTTCTTTGATTAACCATGGTTGGTTTATCCCTCTCTTAATATTTATCCGTCCTTACTGGGATGTATTTTTGCTGAGTCATGAACTACCTGCTTAGTTACTGTCATTCCTGCTAATCTATCCACTCAGTTCACTTTAACTAACTTTATCCTCATTTCATTGTAATTCCCTTTATTTAACTTGTTTCATCTGCTATGTACCTGGCCTGCAATATTTCTGGGGCAAGTGTTTACAGGAAGTTGTTGGTGTCCATTTCAGCAGACAGTTCCCTGAATCAGCTAACATACTCCTCACTGCTTGCTGCATTCTGAACTCGGCTTAAGATAAACAAAAATAATTGACTAAAACCCCTGTATCTGAATGACAAGCATAATCAGCAGCAAAAGTGGCAGAAAGAGCACTCACTGTAATGTGAGGGTGAACGAGGAAGTCCCAGCTCATTGTCGATTCAAGTTCAGCTCTCCACCTCACTGACACTCTGCTATCTCTTCACCAGAGAGTTTCACACCCACTGAGCTGCTTGAGGCTACTCCCTGATCCCTGGACACTAACTGGTGCCTGATGAAGTGAGTTGGCAAATGGAAATGGAAATGTCTCGTAAATAATGCTCCTTTCTGTGTGAACAACAAAAGCTGACTTTGAGTTCCCAAACTCTTTGGAGTTGGACAAAGCCTCAGTGTTTGTTAATTAGCTCTCCCCCAATCTCCTTGTACATTGCTGTATGCACACAGCACTGTCCCCACATCATTCACAGAAGCTGCTCTCCACCTTTCACACATTGGTCTGAATTCCCAGCACCAACAAAGAGAGTTCCAGCAGTAACAAATCAATGGTAAACCCTTCGTTCTAGAGAATTCTCTCACCCCAGCCAACATGACACAACAAGAAGCTTCCACACCAAGCTCTAATATCCAGGTTTACTGATGGAGAACTGGAAGTAATTAGCTAAGGGAGCAGAAATAGCTTAGGGCGAGAAACAAAGGAGAAGGCTCAGGACAGTCAGACAAAGACAAAACGTTGAACGACATTGTCACTTCCAGCACCTCTCATCCTCTTCTCCACTTCCTGCCACCTCCTTCTTTTGTCCTCCATATTATCAACATCACCCACTTTCATCATCTTCCTCCCCACATCCTTCTCTCTGCCTCCTTCCCCCATGCATTCTCTTGTCCCTGAATTTCCCCACTCACTGAATCCCCCTCACGCTGAATTTTTTTTTATTTATGCACGGGATGAGGACATCGCTAGCTAGGCAGCATTTATTGCCTATCCCTAATTGCCCAGAGGGCAGTTCAGAGTTAATCACATTGTTGTGGGTCTGGAGTCACATGCAGGCCAGACCAGGTAAGGATGGCAGTTTCCTTCCCTAAAGGACATTAGTGAGCCAGATGCAAAAACAAAGTTGCTGGAAAAGCTCAGCAGGTCTGGCAGCATCTGTGAAGGAAAAAACAGAGCTAACATTTCGGGTTCTGAGGAAAAGTCACCAGACCTGAAAGGTTAACTCTGTTTTTTCCTTCACAGATGCTGCCAGACCTGCTGAGCTGTTCCAGCAACTTTGTTTTTGTTCCTGATTTACAGCATCCGCAGTTCTTTTCGTTTTATTTAGTGAACCAAGTGGGTTTTTCCCAACAATTGGCAATGGATTCATGATCGTCATTAGAATCTTAATTCCAGATATTTATTGAATTCAAATTCCACCATCTGCCATGGCGGGATTCAAACCCAGATCCCCAGAACATTATCTGTGTCTCTGGATTAACAGTCCAGCGATAATACCACTAGGCCAACACCTCCCCTGTAATTACAATCGTATAGAAGAGAAACAGACCTTTCAGCCCAACTCATCCATACCAACCAGAGATCCTAATTTAATCTAGTCCAATTTGCCAGCATTTGGCCCATATCCCTCTAAATCTTTCCTACCCATATGTCCGATCCATCCAAATGCCTTTTAACTGTTGTAATTGTACCAGCCTCCACAACTTCCTCTGATATTTCATTCCATACACGCACCACCTTCTGCATGAAAAGGCTGCCCCTCATGTCCCTTTTAAATCTTTCTGCCCTTACCTTAATCCTATGCCCTCTAGTTTTGGACTCCCCTACCCTGAGGAAAAGACCCCTTGGCTATTCACCTTATCTATCCCTCTCATGATTTTATAAACCTCTATAAGATCACACTGCAGCCTACTAAGCTCCAAGGATAAATGTCCCGGCCTATCCAGCCTCTGCTTATAACTCAAACACTCCAGTCACAGTAAAATTCTTGTTAATCTTTTCTGAACCCTTTCCACTTTAATAACTTCATTCCTATAACAGGACAACCAGAATTGTACACAGTGCTCCAAAAGTGGCCTCACCCATCTCTTGTACAGCTGCAACATGATGTCCCAATTCCTATACTCGATGCTCTGGCCATTGAAGACAGGTGTGCCAAACACCTTCTTCACCACCCTGTCTACCTGTGATGCCACTTTCAAGGAACTATGTACCTGCACCCCTACGTCTCTCTATTTGACCACACTCCCCAGGACCCTTACATTGACTGTGTAAATCCAGCCCTGGTTTGTCTTACCAAAACGTAACACCTCACAGTTATCTAAATTAAACTAATTAATTAATTAAACTAATGAATCTATACTCCATCTGCAATTCCTCTGCCCATTGGCCCATCTAATCAAGATCTTGTTGTACTCTTAGATAACCTTCTTCACTGTCCATTATGCCACCAATTTTGGTGTCATAGACAAACTACTAACCATGCCTCCTATATTCACTTCCAGATTATTTGTACAAATGGAAGAGATGCTTTCCCTTGAAAGCCCTAGGATTTTCAGCATAAACTGGCAATCACCTGCAGCATTACCACCCAGCAATAGGGTCAACCTATCTGTAGCAGATTCATGCCCTGACATAGACTTCTCTTCCTTCACAATGTATGTTTGTTGAGGTATCTTCTCCTAAAACAGCCCTGTCTCATCAATTTGTTCAACATTGTCACATGAGGAGCAGTTGAGGACTCTAGGGCTGTATTCAATGCAGTTTAGAAGGATGAGGCGGGGAATCTCATTGAACCTTACAGAATAATGAGAGCCCTTGGTAGAATGGATGTGTGCAAGACGTTTCTACTAGTAGGAGAGACTAGGGCTGAGGGCACAGACTCAGCCCCTCCTAAAATATTTCAGTCAAAGCATCCGGAAATTAATTTGCTGCATCAGGATCAGCACTAGCAGCTTCACTTTGCATTTTAATATTGTGCAAATTTACCCTCCCTTTAAATCTATTAAACCAACCTCAACTAGCAACAAAACATTCTCTATTACTTTCAGCACCACACTTAGACTTCAAGTCACTACAGGCTTTTTGCCTTTTCTTGAAAAAGTTTTAGTTTAACTGGTGTTAATACTGATCCTCAGGACAAACAATTAAGAATGTTTCCATTTCTATCACAAATCCTTTCCATAGCTTCGTAGTTACTGTAACCTTCATCAGCACAAGCCCTTCACTGCTCCAGAATGCATGCACTGTCCTATAAAATAGTCCCAACTGTGGAACAGCTAGGACCTATTTCATTTTCAATGTTTGCTGGCATTTTGCTTGACCAGAATGCTCAGTTATGTCAACTTTCACCTCCATTGTCATGAGACCAATTAGAGTAGAATTAGGCCATTTGGCCTATCAAGTCTACTCTGCAATTCAATCATGGCTAATATGTTTCTCAACCCCATTCTCCTCCCCTCTCCCCATAATCCTTGATCCCCACTATTAATCAAGAACCCATCTATCTCTGTCTTAAATATACTCAATGTTGTGGCCTCCACATCACACTGTGGCAGTGGGTTTCACAGAGTCACCACCCTCTAGCTAAAGAAATTCCTTCCCATCTCAGTTCTAAAAGGTCATCCCTTCACCCTGAGGCTGTGCCCTCAGTCCTAGTCTCTCTTACTAGTAGAAACGTCTTCCGCACATCCATTCAACCAAGGGATCTCATTATTCTGTAAGGTTCAATGAGATTCCCTGCCTCATCCTTCTAAACTCGATCAAGTATAGACCCAGAGTCCTACTACTGCTCCTCATGTGACAAGCCCTTCATCCCCAGGATCATTCTTGTAAACCTCCTGTGGACACCCTCCAAGACAAGCATGTCCTTCCTTAGATACAGGGCTCAAAACTGCTCACAATATTCCAAATGCAGTCTGACCAAAGCCTTATACAGCATCAGCAATTGATTCCTTTTCTTGTTTTCCAGTCCTCTCAAAATGAATGCGAACATTGCCTTTGCCTTCCTAACTGCCAACTGAACCTGCATGTTAACCCTAAGACTATCTTGAACTAGGACTCCTAAGTCCCTTTGTGCTTCAGATTTCTGAAGCCTTTCCTCATTCAGAAAATACTCTATACCCCTATTCTTCCAACCAAAGTGCATAACCTCATACATTCCCATACTGTTGGTTTTGTGTTTCTTCAATCCACTATCAGAGTTGTGTTTTGGCAACATGATAATTACCCTATTGAAACCCAACTGGGCATATGATCAGGCAGCATTTCTGCAAAGCTGCAGAGTAAAAATTTTTAATACTTTTGAACAGCCAAGTTGTGCTCTGCCCAGAGTATTGTAAATTCTGCTGCTTCTGCATATACACAATCCTACCCGGGATATCCAACCACATGGTTTCTCATTGTGGTAGTGGCTACTACATGTGTCGTTCTTGTTTTTGCTGATGGTCACTGCCCACTGTCACTTTGACAATGAGAGCTCTGCCCAGAGCCGGGCTGTAAATCTGAACCTTACCTCAACTTTACTCCTGCTTTTTAATTTCCTCTCACCAATTCCTGTAAAATAAGAAATAAATTATTTCAAAGACAACGGTCTCAGATTTCACAGATTCATACAAGCACAGTCTTCCAAATCTGCACCAACATAACTACCACTAAAAGTGCACTAATCCCAATTTCCTGTGCTTGACTTCACCTGACGCAGCACTCCGAAAGCCTGTGATTTCAAATAAACCTGTTGGACTATAACCTGGTCTATATCTGAGGAGTTGCAAGTTGATTGATTTATTGTCACGTGTACCGAAATACAGTGAAAAGCTTTATTTGCATGTAGTACAGGTGGATCATAGTAAGCAAGGGTGCTGAACATTGTGCAATCATCAGCAAATATCCCCATTTCTGACCTTACGACTGAAGGTCATTGATGAAGCAGCTGACGATGGTTGGGCCTAGGACACTACCCTGAGGAACTCCTGCACAGATGTCCTGGAGCTGAGAGGACTGATCCCCAAAACCATAACCATCTTCCAATGTGTCAGGTACAACTCCAACCACTGGAGAGTTTGCCCCCTGATACCCATTGATTCCAGTTTTGATCAGTGTCCTTGATGCCATACTTGGTTGAATGCAGCCTTGATGTCACGCTAACCTTATCTCTGGAATTCAGGTCCTTTAACACTGTGCTGTACCTACCCTGAAAGTATTTAAAGAGGGACATGTTGAGAGAGATTTGCTTTTGGTTTAAAAGAGCTTTACTCTTTATATAACCCTGTGCTGTACCTGTCCTGGGAGTGTTTGATATGGAAGGTATAGGCAAAGCATTACACTGCTCCCAAAATCATACAGTACGGAAGAGGTGCTTCAGTTCATCAAGTCTGTACCACCAGAACTACTCTAAATCGACTCGAGTCCAACTCTCCAACACTAGGCCCACAGCCCTGTATGTTATGACACTTCAATTGCTCAATCTATTTTAACAATTGTGAGGTTTCCTGCCTTTACTACCCAGGGCAGCACAGTGTCTGCGTGGGTTTCCTCCGAGTGCTCCAGTTTCCTCCCAAAGTCCAAAGATGTGCAGGTTAGTTGGCTTGGCCATGGTAAATTGCCCGTAGTGTTCAGGGATGTATAAGTTAGGTAAGTGAGCCATGGGAAATGTACAGTTACAGGGAAAGGGTCAGATGATGGATCTGGGTGGGATGATTTTTGGAGGTTTGGTGCGGACTTGTTGAGCCAAATAGTCTGTTCCCAGACTGCAGGGATTCTGTGATACCGTTCAGGCACCCTTTGGGTGAAAAACCTCTCAAATCCCGTGAACCTCCTGCCTTACACACTAAAATTATACCCCCATGTTATTGACCCTTCAACTAAGGGGAACATCTGTTTCCTATTCACCCTGTCCATGCCCCTCAATCTTATACACCTCATTCAGGTCCCCCCTCAACCTACTGTGCTCCAGAGAAAACAGCCCAAGCCTATCCAGTCTTTCATCATTGCTGAAATGTTCCATCCAGACAACGTCCTGGTGAATCTACTGCAATCACATCCTTGCTGTAGTGCGGTGACCAGAACTGCATACAGTATTCCATCTGTTACCTAACCAAAGTCCTCTATGGCTCCAACATAACCACCTTGCTCTTATAATCTATGTCCCAAAACTGGGGAAGGTAAGTGTCCTTCGTGCCTTCTTAACTACCCTGTAAACCTGCTGTGCCACCTTCAAGGATCTCTGAGCTTCTGGGTGTCTTGCTGTGAACTCCCGGTGAGATGCTTTTAGTGTTGGGTGTGGTTGAGACAGTTAGGAGGTGTGGTTATGTGGGAACAGTTTATACTGATGACTGGACCTGAATTCTCAGAAATGCCAGCCTGTCGTGTATTTTTTGAGAACGTAGGGTTTCAGAAGGCTGTGCCTCAGCCTCTGATTTTCACCGTGGGGTGAAAGAGGGGGCTCTGTGCTGGAGTTGGAGCTGGGCTGAGTTTTTCTCTGTGCTGGTCTGACCCTGAAGCTGCTGTACATGGTGGTGAGGAGAGAGCAGGTTGTTATTGCAGGGACTGAGATGGCTGTGTCGAAAGTACACATGCTTTTGTCTGTGTGTGCTGCTGAATCTGTGATGGGGAGACTCAGGCTAGCTGCTTCTCCTCTAGCTCATTGCTGTCTGACCTGTTGGATGTTGACAGTTAGCTGCGTATTGCCTGGGCTCTGAGGCCTCCTTCTGACTCCAGCGTCTAACTGCAGGATCCACCGGGGGCCCAGTCCTTATCCGATCGACAAGCAGCAAATAACCTTGCCTCCTCGCTCATGTCTGAAGTGAGCATCATTCTCCGTATAAAACACCCTGTCTTCATTCACTGTGCAGGTAACACACTCACTCCCATTCCCATTCAGATGCTTGCCTTTTCTCTGTCAGTTCCTCCTTCACTTTTCCATACCCCATGCTTCCTCCCCCTGCCCCATGCCCCTGTCCCTCTCCTCTCTCCCTCTCTCTTACCTGTCCAGGTACTAATCCAGATGTGCTCCTGATGTTCGCTCCTCAGGCCCCACAACAGAAAGATGAGCCACAGAGTCAGAGTGAAGGAGACTAGGCCTGAGACACAGAGGAACTGTAACCATCCAGAATCGAGTGCAACACTGGGGAGAGTGACAGACATTCTCTAGACGGTCCCCAGGCAGTGTTTCCCACAGCCCCGGCCCTCCCCACCCTACAACGTGTTAACTCTTCGTATGCTGCTGTGCCAGTGGAAGGCTGCGAGAAAGTGCTCACAATTGGGACGGGAGGCAGGAGTTATTGTCTGGTCCACGTGGAAAATTGGAGGCTGTTTCTTGAAAATATTTGGAAAGCAAACAGAGGGATGGAGCCAGAGAAAGAGGCACCGCCTTAACCCACTGGATGAAGCATTAACCCATTCTACTCTGTCAGGCTCCCAGTGACATGGGAAGTTGCTAGTCCAGTCCAACAAGGATGTACATCACGAAAACAGTGAGATCAAAAAGACAGAACAGAAATGGCTCAAGTCGCACTGAAGCTAGTTATTCATTTTACACAGGAGCTGGGTGTCACTGGCTGGGCCCAGCATTTATTGCCCGTCCCTAGTTGCCTTTCTCAAGGAAAGTGGGGGTGAGCTGCCTTCTTGAACCACTGCAGTCCACCTGCTGTAGGTTGACCCACAATGCCCTGTGGGAGGGAATTCCAGGATTTTGACCCAGCAACACTGAAGGAACAGCGATATATTTCCAAGTTAGGATGGGCTGAGTGACTTAGAGGGGGATTTGCAGGGAGAGGTGTTCCCATGCATTTGCTGTGGGCCCCCTCTCCCTGTGCCAGGATTAATGTCCAGCAGTTCCATCATGCCACACAATGCGTATTGCACATACAGCCTCTGTCACAGGAGGGATTGGCGGGGGGAACTGCATGGTAGGGGTATACGGGTAGCCTGCAGACCAGGGCAAGAGGTGTAGGGAGGAAAGACCATATTCAAAAGCACCCAGAAGGCAGCAGTGGGAGGAGGAAAGGAAGATCCTGAGACCAACAGTCCATGAGCTGATTACACAAGCTCAATAATGTAACCTAGAGGAGAGATCAGCAAAGGGTGATCAACCCTAAGACCACAACGCCAGACTGGGATCCCCAGAGCACAGACCGACTTGTGTTACAATGGTGGCATTTTACAAAGGATGGTGGGGTTTATGAACAGGAACGTCCCTCACCGCTGACGCTCCGACAGCGCAGCGCTCCCTCAGCGCTGACCCTCCCTGCGGTAGGTGGTGAGGGAACCAACAAGACGGAAATAAACAGACTGCTACATACTGCAGAGATGTCCTGGAGCTGAGATGATTGACTCCAACAACCACGACCACATTCCTATTAGTCAGGTATGACTCCAACAACCAGAGAGTTTGGCCCCTGATACCCATTGATTCCAGTTTTGCTCGGGCTCCTTGATACCACACTCAGTCGAATGCAGCCTTGATGTCAAGGGCTGTCACTCTCACCTCACCTCTGGAATTCAGCTCATTTGTCCATGTTTGAACCAAGGCTGTAAATGAGGTCAGGAGCTGCTTGATAGCACTGTTAATAGCACCTTCCATCACTGTACGGTGGTCGCTGTTACTGATACTGTACAGACAGATGCATGTGCAGTCAGCAGATTGGTGAGGACAATTCTGCCACAAGTCTTGCAAGAGCCCAATCGCTCAGACTCCAGTAAGATTCTTACCTTTGGGTCATCCTCAGTGATTACCTTCCCAACTTGGCGATAGCACATTCACTTGCTTCATCCAATAAATACTGCAAACAACTGTGGTCCCAGCATTGGTCTCTATGACATTCCATTTATTACAGGCTGCCAGTGTGAAAATGACCTGTTTATCCAAACACACTGTCTTTTACTAGTTAGCCAATACTCTCCTCATGCCAATATCCAAACTGCAACACCATTGGCTCTTATCTCACTAAGTAGCCTAATGTGTGGTAGTTTATCAAACACCTTCTGAAAATTGCAATATATTATACTGTCAGAACTCACTGCCCTGATATTTCCAGAGTCACCACAAAAGTTAAACATTTTCAAATAAGTATACAAAAGTCCCCAATCTATCTGATTTCCAGTCACAAGTTGACA
Organism: Rhincodon typus; assembly: GCF_021869965.1. Taxonomy (NCBI): domain Eukaryota; kingdom Metazoa; phylum Chordata; class Chondrichthyes; order Orectolobiformes; family Rhincodontidae; genus Rhincodon; species Rhincodon typus. The sequence continues at coordinate 111,470 of NC_063333.1, forward strand.
GAAAGGACAAACCAGGTTTCTCTACTTATCTGTCACTCGGAGATAGCAAATACTGCGGATGCTGGAGTCAGAGACAACACAGTATGGAGCTGGAAGAACACAACAGGTCAGGCAGCACCAGAGGAACAGGAAAGTCAACATTTCAGGTCACTTTCCTGCTGCTCTGATGCTGCCTGACCTGCTGTGTTTCTCCAGCTCCACACTGCGTTCTCTACTTGTATCAAGAATGATTATGCATTACAGATGAATAGAGTCTAGTTACAGGTAAACAATTTGAACCATCAGCATATAACTCTTAAGTGTTAAAACTCTAATTCCCTTACAAACTCCCCTTTCACACACACAGACACATACTGACTAAATGAAAGTATGGATGTTATGGATAGAGGAAAGGACAATGAAAGTAGTTCAATGGTTTCTGTTTATAGGGATCTGCTGAGAATACCCTTGTGCTTCTTCTCATATTGCTGTGGGTCTGGAGCCACATGTAGACCAGGCCAGTTAAGGATGACAGATTTCCTTCCATAAAGGATATTCCAACAACTGACAATGGTTTCCTGACACTTAATTCCAGATTTTTTTAAAATTCAAAGTCCACCATCTGGTGTGGTAGGATTCGAACCCAGATCCCCAGAACATTATCTTGGTCCCCGGATTAACAGCCCACTGATAATACCACTAGGCCATCACCTTCCCTCTAAACAAGAATCTACCTCTGCCTTAAATGTACAAGTACTCTGCCCCCACAGTTTTCTGTGGCAAGGAGTTCCAAAGACTCACAATCTTTGGAAAGAACAAATTTCTCCCCATCTCAGTCTTAAATTGGTGCCCCTTTATTCTGAGGCTGTGTCCTCTGGCTATAAACTCTCCAATGAAGGGAAATATCCTCTAAGCAGTTACCCTGTCAAGCCCCTTAGAATTCTATTTGTTTCAATGAGATTACCCCTCACTCTCTAAACTCCAATGAATAGAGTCCTAAGCTACTCTTATACTTGAACCCTCTTAAAATAAACATTCCATTAGCCTTCCTGATTACCTGCTGCTCCTGTACTCATATGACAGTCCCTCCATACCAGGGATCATCCTAGTGAAAACTCTGTGAACTGCCTTCAAATTAAATGATATCTATCCTTAAATAAGGGAACGAAAACTGCTCAAAGTACTCCAGAGTTAGTCTACCCAGCACCTTGTACAGCTGCTGTAAGACGTCCCTTCTCTTATACCCCAACCTTTTTGAAAAAAGGGCCAACATGCCATTTGCCTTCCTGACTCCCTGCTGCTCCTGTGCGCTAGCTTTCTGTGTTTCATGCACAAGACCCCACCAAGTTAATTTGTGTTACAGCCTTCTGCAGTTTTTCTTCTTTTAAATACTCTGTTCTTTTGATCTCCCTTCATCTCCCAACTTTTTACCTACCTATAGAATCATAGAATCCCTACAGTGTGGAAACAGGCCCTTCGGCCCAACAAGTCCACACTGACCCTTGGAGCATCCCACCAAAACTCATCCCCCTAAAACCCACACACCCCTGAACACTACTGGCAATTTAGCATAGCCAATCCACCTAGCCTGCACATCTTTGGACTGTGGGAGGAAACCAGAACACCTGGAGGAAACCCACGCAGACACGGGGAGAATGTGCAAACTCCGTACAGACAGTCGCCCGAGGCTGGAATCGAACCTGGGTCCCTGGTGATGTAAGGCTGCAGTGCTAACCACTGAGCCAATGTGCCGCCCACGAAGTTAATATAACAATGTCTCTCCATAAATGGTCTGTATTCCTCTTAAAACCTGCCTTCCACCTATTTTTGTGATGTCTGCAAATTTGGCTACAGTGATTTCACTGCCTTCAAAGAACAAGGAACAAAGAAAATTACAGCACAGGAACAGGCCCTTCGGCCCTCCAAGCCTGCGCCGATCCAGATCCTCTACCTAAACCTGTCGCCTATTTTCAAAGACAACAAGGTGCAGAGGTGGATGAACACAGCAGGCCAAGCAGCATCATAGGAGCAGAAAGGCTGACGTTTCGGGCCTAGACCCTTCATCAGAAATGGGGGAGGGGAAGGGGGTTCTGAAATAAATAGGGAGAGACGGGGAGGGGGATAGAAGATGGATAGAGGAGAAGATAGGTGGAGAGGAAACAGACAGGTCGAAGAGGCGGGGATGGAGCCAGTAAAGTTGAGTGCAGGTGGGGAGTTAGGGAAGGGATAGGTCAGTCCAGGGAGGACGGACAGGTCAAGGGGGCGGGATGAGGTTAGTAGGTAGGAGATGGAGGTGTGGCTTGAGGTGGGAGGAGGGGATAGGTGGGAGGAAGAAGAGGTTAGGGAGGCGGGGACAAGCTGGGCTGGTTTTGGGATGCGGTAGGGGCAGGGGAGATTTTGAAGCTTGTGAAGTCCACATTGATACCATTGGGCTGCAGGGTTCCCAAGCGGAATATGAGTTGCTGTTCCTGCAACCTTCGGGTGGCATCGTTGTGGCACTGCAGGAGGCCCAGGATGGACATGGCGTCTGAGGAATGGGAGGGGGAGTTGAAATGGTTCGCGACTGGGAGGTGCAGTTGTTTATTGCGAACCAAACGTAGGTGTTCTGCAAAGCCGTCCCCGAGCCTCTGCTTAATACTGAGATACAGTCTATTAGACTAGACGGGATTGAGGTTCATAAGGAGGAGGTGTTAGCAATTCTGGAAGGTGTGAAAATAGATAAGTCCCCTGGGCCAGATGGGATTTATCCTAGGATTCTCTGGGAAGCTACAGAGGAGATTGCAGAGCCTTTGGCTTTGATCTTTATGTCGTCATTGTCTTCAGGAATAGTGCCAGAAGACTGGAGACTAGCAAATGTTGTCCCCTTGTTCAAGAAGGGGAGGAGAGACAACCCTGGTAATTATAGACCAGTGAGCCTTACTTCGGTTGTGGGTAAAGTGTTGGAAAGGATTATAAGAGATAGGATTTATAATCATCTAGAAAGGAATAATTTGATTAGGGATAGTCAACACGGTTTTGTGAAGGGTAGGTCGTGCCTCACAAACCTTATTGAGTTCTTTGAGAAGGTGACCAAACAGGTGGATGAGGATAAAGCGGTTGATGTGGTGTACATGGATTTCAGTAAAGCGTTTGATAAGGTTCCCCATGGTAGGCTATTGCAGAAAATACGGAGGCATGGGATTGAGGGTGATTTAGCGGTTTGGATCAGAAATTGGCTAGCTGTAAGAAGACAGAGGGTGGTGGTTGATGGGAAATGTTCATCCTGGAGTTCAGTTACTAGTGGTGTACCTCAAGGATCTGTTTTGGGGCCACTGCTGTTTGTCATTTTTATAAATGACCTGGATGAGGGCGTAGAAGGATGGGTTAGTAAATTTGCGGATGACACCAAAGTTGGTGGAGTTGTGGATAGTGCGGAAGGATGTTGCAGGTTACAGAGGCACATGGATAAGCTGCAGAGCTGGGCTGAGAGGTGGCAAATGGAGTTTAATGCAGAAAAGTGTGAGGTGATTCACTTTGGAAGGAGTAACAGGAATACAGAGTACTGAGCTAATGGTAAGATTCTTGGTAGTGTGGATGAGCAGAAAGATCTCGGTGTCCATGTGCATAGATCACTGAAAGTTGCCACCCAGGTTGATAGCGTTGTTAAGAAGGTGTACAGTATGTTAGGTTTTATTGGTAGAGGGATTGAGTTTCGGAGCCATGAGGCCATGTTGCAGCTGTACAAAACTCTGGTGCGGCCGCATTTGGAGTATTGCGTACAGTTCTGGTCACCGCATTATAGGAAGGATGTGGAAGCATTGGAAAGGGTGCAGAGGAGATTTACCAGGATGTTGCCTGGTATGGAGGGAAGGTCTTATGAGGAAAGGCTGAGGGTCTTGAGGTTGTTTTCGTTAGAGAGAAGAAGGTTAAGAGGTACTTGATAGAGACATACAAGATGATCAGAGGATTAGATAGGGTGGACAGTGGGAGCCTTTTTCCTCGGATGGTGATGCCTCGCACGAGGGGACATAGCTTTAAATTGAGGGGTGATAGATATAGGACAGATGTCAGAGGTCGGTTCTTTACTCAGAGAGTAGTAAGGGCGTGGAATGCCCTGCCTGCAAAAGTCGTAGACTCGCCAACTTTAAGGGCATTTAAATGGTCATTGGATAAACCTATGGATGATAATGGAATAGTTTAGGTTAGATGGGCTTCAGATTGGTTTCACAGGTCGGTGCAACATCGAGGGCCGAGGGGCCTGTACTGCGCTGTAATGTTCTATGTTCTATGTTCTATGTTCCTTGGCACAGAAAGCGGTAGGGGCAGAGTCCTTGTGTTTCAGGCTGAGAGAGACAGATTATTGATTAATTGGGGAATCGAGTAATGGGGAAAGGGCAGGAAAGTGGACATGAGGAATGTCACGTTACCTTGATTCTAGCGGAGCACGCTTGAGGAGCTGAATGGTCTGCACCTGTTTCCTATTTCTTATTTCATTGATTCCACCAACATTGACCCTGAGCAGTGCCCAGTCTACATCAGATTACCCTGGAATTGGGAAGGTGTTTTCAGAAATTTGAACAACAGCTGAATGTAATGTTCCACACTGCTGCGATGCAGCAAATGCACAAGGCATTTTCTTCACTAACAGAATGTGGCATCAAGCCACAAGGCTGTTTGTCCTCCCAATGTACTGTGATCTATGAGTTTCAGTGCCAGGGTGATGCCAGCTGAGCGGACCATTACATCCCAGTGACAGGCACCTTGTGCTCAACCAGCTCGCCCTTGTAAGCCTCAGAATAGTATATCGACCATTGGAGGTGATTCTGCTAAAGGAAAGCATTTACTGATTAATCCAGACTGTGCTACGAGTTGCATTGGAGAGCTAGGTCCTTAGTGTGCTACAGCTTCATTATCTGGAGGGAGACTGAGTCACAGTAAGTGGCCTGAGGAGGTAAAGTGAGGAGCTCTGTGATCCCACAGCCTGGGTATGGAATGTGCTGTCTGAAAGGACAGTAGAAATTAGGAGAAATAAGCAGAAATAATTAGGAGTTTTCTAAAGTGATATCAGAGAAATATGTGAAGCTAAAATGTTTACAGGGATGTTGGGAATGTGCAGGGGGAGTGGGACCAATCAGATTGAACTTTCAAAGAGCTAGCATGGAGATAGAGGGCAGAGTGGGCCCCTCCTGAGCTGTATAATTCTGTGTTTCCTGTTTAGTATTCAGGAAACACACTGGTAACATTGAAGTCAGCAAGAACACAAGACTGGGATTCCTATATTAAACCTTGCTCAGGAAGAAATCCTTGGTGCCTGTTGCTTTGGTTTGACTTGATCCAACCTCTCAAAAAAACATAGAACATAGAGCAGTACAGCACAGTACAGGCCCTTCGGCCCATGATGTTGGCTGAACTTTTGTCCTAAACCTAAGGTCTATCTAACCTCCACCACTACCTTATACTATCATCCATATGCCTATCTAATAGCCGCTTAAATGCCCCTAATGAGGCCGACTCCAGTACCCTCTCCAGCAATGCATTCCACGCCCCGACCACTCTCTGAGTAAAGAACCTACCTCTGACATCTCCCCTGTATCTACCTCCACTCACTTCAAAACTATGCCCCCTCGAGTGGAAACTGGTGAACCAGTGTGAAATGTTATGTGTGGAGCCTTGGTGTTCCCCCTCATCTCTCTCTGAACCTGTCTGCCCAATGACAACCTGCCCCTGTGTCCAGCGATGGGTCCAGTGCTGATTTAGTCCTTGTTTTTTCTCTGCAGAAGAGAAACAAACGCATTGAGATTAAGAAGCCACCAGTCGCTGAAGTGAATGCTCATGTAGAGAGTGACACGTCATCACAGGAACCACAGAGTGAACGTTTACGAAGGAACAAGAAAAGGAAGTCGAGGAAAGCAACCGGCCTTGAGGATCCCTCTGCTCAACCACAGGAGGTTATGGTGTGTCTTGTTACTGTTCGTTATCGCACAATATTCCAGTGACAGGGACAATTCTGTTATCACTGGGAGTTAAATCCTGGCTGTACTTTATGGGAATGGGACCCTGTCATTACTGGACCTGGGTATTTAATTGCTATGAATGAATGTGTGACCATTGGGCACTGGCACACCTTGGGTGGTGATGGAGGGTTTTTTTTTGAAAAGTCAGTGGAGTATGACAAGGTGAATTTATTCAAGTTTGTACCATATATATGTGGGAGAGGTCTTTAGGTCTAGCTCGGAGACTGATAACACTAATACGTGATATATAACCTGAATCCATGGGTGTATTTGCATATGAAGTGCCCAATTCCATTTTTTTACTGCAAAAGCTTGGGTCTCGCAACACCTTAAGGGTATTCTCGGTGTGAATCTTAATTTCTTTGGTGTGCTCACTCCATTGATGAATTATTTCCTTAGCTTCCTTTAGAATTTGTGTCCAATCCACTGTTAGGTGTGGACTTGATGTTAATTTAGTGGCGACATACTTTAACAGTTCTCCGTGCATATCTATCCCGTGGGATTGTAAGATTTTCTTTAATCACCAGGTTTATCAGCTACTGGAGTAAAGTTTGTTTGTTGAGAGCAGATGTAAAGTCACATTGCTGATGGCTGTGTTGTGAACCTTCAGAGGACATTGTTTCCAACCTTTGCTGTATTTTCTGGCCACAGTCACTACATAGTATGTCTGTCCAAAAGGGCATACTGAGTGAAAGAGAGATGGTTTACAGTAAAAATAGACCACAAGCAATTTTCAGATGTGACAAAATGTAATTTTTAAGCTTTTGTTTGATTACTTCTTCTGGACAGGCCCAATGATATCCCACTTGGTGACACTGAAATAAATCAATTCCTCTCGTAGTATCATTCATAATGATTGCGTGATTCTATGGGTTATTTAACAATATCCATGTATTTCCATGACATTTGCCAATGTTGTGAACCTTCCTCAGTGGATAGGCATTCTCATCACCATACACAAATTGCTGGAAAAGCTCAGCAGGCCTGGCAGCATCAAGAGAAATCAGAGTTAATGTTTCAGGTCTGGTGACCCTTCCTCAGAACTGATGGTAGCTAGGAAAATGTCAGTTTATATGCGAAGATAGGGTTGGGGGGGGAGTGGGTAAGGATCAAATGATAGGTGGGGATAGAGCCCAAAGAGAGAGAAGAAATGTTGGACAGACAAAGGAGTTGCTAACGATCAGGCTGGGAGAGTGAATAGCCGTTAATGGGGACTCTTAGTGACTAACAACAGGGGGTGTGTAATGGTAGACTGTGATAACAAGGTCTGGTGTGTGGGGTAGGGGGCTAGGGCATGGGAGAGTTCAGGCCCTAAAATTATTGAGCTCGATATTGAACCCGGAGGGCTGCAGGGTCCCCAAGTGGAAAATGAGGTGTTGTTCCTCCAGGTTGCGTTGGGCTTCACTGGAACACTGCAGCAAGCCAGAGACAGAGATGTTGGCCAGGGAACAGGATGGTACATGAAGTGGCAGGCAACAGGTAGCTCAGGGTCCGTTTTGCGAGCAGGACGTAGATGTTCTGTGAAGTGGTCGCCCAGTCTACACTTCGTTTCCCCAGTGTTGTGAGCAGCGAATGGAGTAGACTAGATTCTGGGAAGTGCAGATAAAGTGCTGTTTCACCTGGATGGTATGTTTGGGCCCTTGGACACAAGAGAGTGGGGAGGTAAATGGGCAGGTGTTGCACCTTTGCCGGCTACAGGGGAAGGTGCCACGGGGCTGTGGGGGGGTGTTGAAAGTGAAGGAAGAGTGGACCAGGGCATCCTGGAGGGAATGGTCCCTACAGAATGTAGACAGGGGAGGGGAGGGGAATACGTGTCTGGTGGTGGCATCTCATTGGAGGTGGTGTCTGGTCATCTTCAGAATGTGGATACTGGTGGAATGGTAGGTGAGGATAAGGGGAACCCTATCGCTGTTGCGGGAGGGAGGTGTTGAATGTACATTGCGCAATGCAGAGGTCAGTGCGTCAGACTACAACAGCACCACCTTTATCGGCAGGCTTAATAACAAAGTCAGGGTTAGATCTAAGCACATGGAGTGCAGTCAGTTCGGAGGGAGATAGTTTGGATTTGGTGAGGGGGCAGAGAAATTGAGGTGACTAATGTCACGTTGACAATTCTTAATGAACAGATCGAGTTCAGTTAAAAGGCCAGAGGGAGGGGTCCAGGTGGAGGGAGAGTGTTGGATCTGGGTGAAGGGGTCGGGGGATGGGGAGAGGAGTCTTTTCCAAAGAAATGAGCATAGAGGCAAAGACAACTGAAAAAGGGTTTGACTTCATGTCATTTCTGGATTTCACTATGGCGAGGATGCAGAGGGATAAGTGTAGACTGACTAGAGGGGAGGCCATATTGGATTTGGTGCTTGGCAACGAACCAGGTCAGGTATCAGGTCTGTTGGTGGGAGAGCATTTCGGCGGTAGTGATTGCAAATCCCTGACCTTTACTATAGTCATGGAGAGGGATAGGAGCAGATGGTATGGTAAACTATTTAATTGGGGGAGGGGGAATTACAATGCTATTAGGCAAGAACTGCGGAGCACCAATTGGGAACAGATGTTCTCAGGGAAATGCATAAAAATGTGGAGGCTGTTTAGGAAGCAGTTGCTACAGGTACTGGATAGGTTTGTCCCACTGAGGCAAGGAAGGGATGGTATGGTGAAGCAACCTTGGATAACAAGGCACGTGGAACATCTTGTCAAGAGGAAGAAGGAAGCTTACTTAAGGTTGAGGAAGCAAGGATCGGACAGCACGCTTGAAGTCTACATGGTAGCCAGGAAGGAACTGAAGAATGGACTTAGGAGAGCTAGAACGGGGTATGAAAAAGCCTTGGCGGGTAGGATTAAGGAAAACCCCAAGGCGTTCTATACTGATGTGAGGAACAAGAGGATGGCCAGAGTGAGGGTAGGGCCAATCAGGGATAGTGGAGGGAACTTGTGTGTGGAGTCAGAGGAGGTAGGGGAGGTCCTTAATGAATACTTTGCTTCAGTATTCACCAGTGAGAGGGATCTTCACATTTGTGAGGACAGCATGAAACAGGCTGATAGGCTTGAACAGGTTGATGTTAGGAAGGAGAACGTGCTAGAAATTTTGAAAAGCATGACGATAGATAAGTCCCCTGGGCCAGAAGGGATATATCCAAGGTTATTACGGGAAGTGAGGGAAGAGATTGCTATCCCTTTGGCAATGATCTTTGCGTCCTCGCTGTCCACTGAAGTAGTACCAGATTATTGGAGGGTGGCAAATGTTATTCCCAAATTCGAGAAAGGGAAGAGGGATAATCCTGGGAATGACAGACCGGTCAGTCTTACTTCTGTGGTGGGCAAATTATTGGAGAGGATTCTGAGAGGTAGTATTTATGATCATTTGGAAAAGCATAGTTTTATTAGAGATAGTCAGCATGGCTTTGTGAGGGGCAGATCATGCCTCACAAGCCTTACTGAATTCTTTTGAAGGATGTGAAGAAAACACATAGATGAAGGTAGAGCAGTGGATGTGGTGTATATGGATTTTAGCAAGGCATTTGATAAGATTCCCCATGGTAGGCTCATTCAGAAAGTAAGGAGGCATGGAATTCAGGGAAATTTGTCTGTCTGGATACAAAACTGGCAGTCCAATAGAAGACAGAGGGTGGTAGTAGCTGGAAAGTATTCAGCCTGGAGCTCGGTGACCAGTGGTGTTCCACAGGGATCTGTTCTGGGATCTCTGCTCTTTGTGATCTTTATAAATGACTTGGATGAGGAAGTGGAAGGGTGGGTTAGTAAGTTTGCCGATGTTACGAAGGTTGGTGCAGTTGTGGACAGCGTGGAGGGCTGTTGCAGGTTGCAACGGGACATTGACAGGATGCAGAGTGAGCAAAGAAGTGGCAGATGGACTTCAACCCAGAAAAGTGTGAAGTGTTCATTTTGGAAGGTTGAATTTGAATGCAGAATACAGGGTTAATGGCAGGACTGTTGGCAGTGTGGAGGAACAGAGGGATCTTGGCGCCCATGTCCATAGATCCCTCAAAGTTGCTACACAAGTTGATAGGGTTGTGAAGAAGGCGTATGATGTGTTGGCTTTCATTGGCAGGGGAATTGAGCTTAAGAGCCGCGAGGTTATGCTGCAGCTTTATAAAACTCTGGTTAGACCACACTTGGAATATTGTGTTCAGTTCTGGTCACCTCATTATAGGAAGGATGTGGAAGCTTTAGAGAGGAGATTTACCAGGATGCTGCCTGGAATGGACAGCAGGTCTTATGAGGAAAGGTTGAGGGAGCTAGGGCTTTTTTCATTGGAGCGAAGAAGGATGAGAGGTGACTTGACAGAGGTGTACAAGCTGATGAGAGGCATAGATAGAGTGGATAGTCAGAGACTTTTTCCCAGTGTGGAAATGACTATTACGAGGAGGCATAATTTTAAGGTGATTGGAGGAAGGTATAGGGGAGATGTCAGAGGTAGGTTCTTCACACAGAGAGTGGTCGGGGCGTGTGGAATGTGCTGTCGGCAGTGGTAGTGGAGTCAGATACTTTAGGGACATTTAAGTGACTCTTGGATAGGCACATGGAGGATAGTAAAATGTAGGGTATGCAGGGTAGTAGGAGAATAGGCCAGCACAACATTGTGGGCTAAAGGGCCTGTACTGCGCTGTACTGTTCTATGTTCTATGTTCTATGTTCTATGATATCTGGTCAGCATGGATGAGATGGACTGAAGGGTCTGTTTCCATGCTGTATGACTCTTTAATTTTAAAATAAACTGAGGCCTTTGTCGAGTACAGAACATTCATCATCGGAGAGCAGAAGGTTAGTGAATACCTGACAGGAGTTGTGGTTGGGGGAGTGGATGAGACTCCAGAGGGCATGGGTATCTCTGAGTTGTTGCATCATATGCGCATATCTCAGGCTTGCTGCAGTGTTCCTGTGAAGCTCAACTCAAGCTGGAGAAACAACAGGGACCCTACAGTCCTCTGGACTCAATACCGAGTTCAATAATTTTAGGGCCTAAACTCCCTCATGTCCTCGCCCCCTACCCCACACGCCAGGCCTTGCTATCACATAGCCCGCCATTACACACCACCTATTATTAGCCACTAACAGTCTCCATTAACAGCTATTCACCTTCCCAGCCTGATCATTATCCACTCCTCTGTCTGTTAAACTGTTCCAGAACAAAGAACAAAGACCAAAGAAAATTACAGCACAGGAACAGGCCCTTCGGCCCTCGAAGCCTGTGCCGATCCAGATCCTCTATCTAAACCTGTCACCTATTTTCCAAGGATCTGTATCCCTCTGCCCCCTGCCCATTCATGTATCTGCCCAGATACATCTTAAATGACAATATCGTGCCCGCCTCTACCACCTCCGCTGGCAACGCGTTCCAGGCACCCACCACCCTCAGCGTAAAGAACTTTCCACGCATATCTCCCTTAAACTTTTCCCCTCTCACCTTGAAATTGTGACCCCTAGTAATGGAGTCCCCCACTCTGGGGAAAAAGCTTCTTGCTATCCACCCTGTCTATACCTCTCATGATTTTGTAGACCTCAATCAGGTCCCCCCTCAACCTCTGTCTTTCTAATGTAAATAAGCCTAATCTACTCAACCTCTCTTCATAGCTAGCGCCCTCCATACCAGGCAACATCCTGGTGAACCTCCTCTGCACCCTCTCCAAAGCATCCACATCCTTTTGATAATGTGGCAACCAGAACTGTGCGCAGTATTCCAAATGTGGTCGAACCAAAGTCCTTTACAACTGGAACATGACCTGCCAACTCTTGTACTCAATACCCCGTCCGATGAATGAAAGCATGCCGTATGCCTTCTTGATCACTCTATCAACCTGCGTTGCCACCTTCAGGGCACAATGGACCTGAACACCCAGATCTCTCTGTGCATCAATTTTCCCCAGGGCTTTTCCATTTACTGTATAGTTCGCTCTTGAATTGGATCTTCCAAAATGCATCACCTTGCATTTGCCTGGATTGAACTCCATCTGCCATTTCTCTGCCCAACTCTCTAATCTATTTATATTCTGCTGCATTCTCCGACAGTCCCCTTCACTATCTGCTACTCCACCAATCTTAGTGTCATCTGCAAACTTGCTAATCAGACCATCTGCACCTTCCTCCAGATCATTTATGTATATCACAAACAACAGTGGTCCCAACATGGAACCCTGTGGAACACCACTGGTCACAGTTCTCCATTTTGAGAAACTCCCTTCCACTACAACTCTCTGTCTCCTGTTGCCCAGCCAGTTCTCTATCCATCAAGCTAGTACACCCTGGACCCCATGCGACTTCACTTTCTCCATCAGCCTACCATGGGGAACCTTATCAAACACCTTACTGAAATCCATATATATGACATCTGCAGTCCTACCCTCATCTATCAACTTTGTCACTTCGTCAAAGAATTCTATCAAGTTGTTAAGACATGACACTCCCTGCACAAAACCATGCTGCCTATCACTAATAAGCCCATTTTCTTCCAAATGTAAATAGATCCTATCCCTCAGTATCTTCTCCAGCAGCTTCCCCACCACTGACAACAGGCTCACCGGTCAATAATTACCTGGATTATCCTTGCTACCCTTCTTAAACAAGGGGACAACATTAGCAATTCTCCAGTCCTCCAGGACCTCACCTGTGCTCAAGGATGCTGCAAAGATATCTGTTAAGGCCCCAGCTATGTCCTCTATCGCTTCCCTTAGCAACCTGGGATCTATCCGGACCTGGGGCCTTGTCCACCCTAATGCCTTTTAGAATACCCAACACGTCCCCTGCTCCTTATGCCGAGTTGACATAGAGTAATCAAACATCTATCCCTAACCTGAACATCCGTCATGTCCCTCTCCTCGGTGAATACTGACGCAAAGTACTCATTAAGAATCTCACTCATTTTCTCTGACTCCTCGCATAACTTCCCTCCTTTGTCCTTGAGTGGGCCAACCCTTTCTCTCGTTACCCTCTTGCTCCTTATGTACGAATAAAAGGCTTTGGGATTTTCCTTAACCCTGTTTGTTGAAGATATTTCATGATCCCTTTTAGCCCTCTTAATTCCTCATTTCAGATTGGTCCTACTTTCCCGATATTCTTCCAAAGCTTCGTCTGTTTTCAGTCACCTAGACCTTATGTATGCTTCCTTTTTCCTCTTTGCTAGTCTCACAATTTCACCTGTCATCCATGGTTCCCTAATTTTGCCCTTTCTATCCCTCATTTTCACAGGGACATGTCTGTCCTGCACTCTAATCAACCGCTCTTTAAAAGCCTCCCACATATCAAATGTGGATTTACCCTCAAACAGCTGCTCCCAATCCACATTCTCCAGCTCCTGCCAAATTTTGCTATAGTTGGCCTTCCCCCAGTTTAGCACTCTTCCTTTAGGACCACTCTCGTTTTTGTCCATCAGTATTCTAAAATTTATGGAATTGTGATCACTATTCCCAAAGTAATCCCCTACTGAAAATTCAACCACCTGGCCGGGCTCATTCCCCAACACCAGGTCCAGTATGGCCCCATCCTGAGTTGGACTATTTACATACTGCTGTAGAAAACCCTCCTGGATGCCCCTTACAAATTCTGGTCCATCTAAACCCCTAACACTAAGTGAATCCCAGTCAATGTTGGGAAAATTAAAATCTCCCATCACCATCACCCTGTTGCTCCTACATCTTTCCATAATCTGTCCACATATTTGCACCTCTATCTCACGCTCGCTGATGGGAGGCCTGTAGTGCAGCCCCAACATTGTTACCGCACCCTTCCTATTTCTGAGCTCTGCCCCTATTGCCTCACTGCTCAAGTCCTCCACAGTGCCCTCCTTCAGCACAGCTGTGATATTCTCTTTGACCAGTAATGCAACTCCTCCACCTCTTCTACCTCCCTCTCTATCCCACCTGAAGCATCTATATCCTGGGATATTTCGTTGCCAATCTTGCCCTTCCCAAGTCTCAGTAATAGCAATAACATCATACTCCCAGGTACTAATCCAAGCCCTAAGTTCATCTGCCTTATCTACTACACTTCTCGCATTGAAACAAATGCACCTCAGACCATCTGTCCCTTTGCGTTCATCATCTGCTGTCCGCCTCCTCTTCCCCTTAGTCACACTGACTTCATTATTTAGTTCCTTACAGACTTTATTTACTACTCTTTAGAATCCCTACAGTGTCGGAACAGGCCGTTTGGCCCAACGGGTTAACACTGACCCTCTGAACAGCATCCCACCAGACCCATTCCCCTCCCTGTCCCTGTAACCCTGCATTCCCATCGCTAACATACCTAGCATGCACTGTGGGCAATTTAGCATGGCCAGTCCGCCTAACTTGCACATCTTTGCACTCTGTGAGGAAACCGGAGCACCCGGAGGAAACCCACGCAGACACGGGGAGAATGTGCAAACTCCACACAGACAGTCGCCCGAGAGTGGAATTGAACCCGGGTCCCTGGCGCTTTGAGGCAGCAGTGCTAACCACTGAGTCACTGTGCCAGCTTATGATTCTCTCCTTGGGGTCTACCCCCATCTGTCATTTACTCCTTAACCCCTCCCCCCTCTATCTTTTGCAATATAAACTGACATTTTCCCAGCTACCATCAGTTGTGAGGAAAGGTTGCTGGACCTGAAATGTTAACTCTGATTTTTTCTTCTCAGGTGCTGCCAGACCTGCTGAGCTTTTCGAGCAATTTCTGTTCTTTTTCCTGATTTTCAGCAACTTCGGTTCGTTCGGTTTTTATTCACATCACTGTGACAGGGAATGTGCAGGACTGCACCAATATAACGTCTTCCTTTATTTCATCACAAGTACCTAGTACCCTGCTAGTTAATGTAAAACACCTGAGGTGGCATAAGGCCATCCTTTTACCTACCTGTTTTCTCAATTGTTCATCTGGAACCCAGTCAGGCATCTGGTACATGTCTATTTGCAACAAGCTAGTACTGATAGAACATAGAACATAGAACATTACAGTGCAGTATAGGCCCTTCGACCCTCGATGTTGCGCCGACCTGTGAAACCAATCTGAAGCCCATCTAACCTAAACTATTCCATTATCATCCATATGTTTATCCAATGACCATTTAAATGCCCTTAAAGTGGGCGAGTCTACTATTTTTGCAGGCAGGGCATTCCACGCCCTTACTACTCTCTGAGTAAAGAACCTAGCTCTGACATCTGTCCTATATCTATCACCCCTCAATTTAAAGCTATGTCCCCTCGTGCTAGCCATCACCATCCTAGGTAAAAAGCTCCCACTATCCACCCTATCTAATCCTCTGATCATCTTGTAGGTCACTATTAAGTCACCTGTTAACCTTCTTCTCTCTAACTAAAACAGCCTCAAGTCCCTCAGCCTTTCCCCATAAGACCTTCCCTCCATACCAGGCAACATCCTGGTAAATCTCCTCTGCACCCTTTCCAATGCTTCCACATCCTTCCTATAATGCAGTGACCAGAACTGTACGCAATAAATGATCATGGTTAATAACTAACTCGTATAACTAGTGTGTGTCTCACGTTTGTGTTTTTCCTTAGAGGTGTTGGCTATGTGATCAGCAAACACATTGGTTGTGTCCTGGAAGGCTTTTAAAAACTTAATGGACTTTCGAGCCAGTTTATGATTCCTGTCCTAATTGAATAGTCTTTGCTTGGTCCCAGATGTTCCTCAGTATCATTATTCACAATTTCTGCTGTAGAGAATGTATCTGTGAGTCGAGATCCTAAATATTGTTAGGGAGGCAATGGCCAAGTAGTATTATCACTGGAATGTTAATCCAGTAGACCCAACTAATATTCTGGGGACCAGGTTCAAATCCTGCCAGAGCAGATGGTGGAATTTGCATTAGATGAAAAGCTGCAATTAATAATCTAATGATGACCATGAATTCATTGTCAATTGTCAGGAAATTAGCTAATGCTCTTTGGGGAAGGAAATCTGCCTTTCTTATCTGGTCTGGGCTACATGTGACTCCAGACTCCTAGCAAGGTGGTTGACTCTCAACTGCTCTGTGAGCAATAAAGGATGGGCAACTGGCCTCATCTTGTGAATAAACAAAAAATTAATATTAAGGGTATTAACTGTTGCATATTTGGCACTGACTAATTCGAATAAACCTCACTTTTTCCTCAAATTGATCTTTGTCTAAGTGGGTAAACAATTGCTTGGTGATGAGTGAGCACCATTCAGGTATTTGTATCTCAGTCATGTTAAGGGCTAAGTGTACATGCCTGCATCCTGATACATAAATGACAGATTTTCCTGTTTCAGCTCATCTTGCTCCCTCGGCCTCGCATTGTGTTTCACTGCCATTTGGATCCCGGGGTGGGGGGAGGGGGGCGGGAGGGGGGGCGTGTGGGGGTGGCGGTGTGGTGGTGTGGTGACTGCTGGAGTGGTTTTGATTTGATTTGATTTATTATTGCCACATGTACGGACATACAGTGAAAGGTATTGTTTTGTGTGCTAAATAGACAAATCATACCTCACATAAGTTCATCAGGGTAATAGAACAGAATGCGGAATATAGCATTATAGCTACAGGGAATGTACTGAGAAAGATCAATTCTAATATATGAGAGGTCCGTTCGTAAGTCTGGTAATAGCGGGGAAGAAGCTGTTCTTAAATCTTTTGGTATATGTTTTCAAAATTTTATATCTTCTGCCTAATGAAAGAGGATGGAAGAGAGTATAACTGGGATGGGAAGGATCTTTGATTATGTCGGCTACCTTCCCGAGAAAATGGGAAGTGCAGATGGAGTCACTGGATGGAAGGCTGGTTTTCATGGTGGACTGGGCTGCGTTCACAACTCTCTGTAATTTCTTCCTGTCCTGGGCAGAGCAGTAGTCACACCAAGCTATGATACATCTGGAAAGGGTGCTTTCTATGGTGCATCTGTAAAAATTGGTAAGAGTCATTGTGGACATGTTGAATTTCCTTAGCCTCCTGAGGCTTGGTTTCGTTTTGGGCCAACCTAGAGTCCATCTGATCAGGATATACTCTGAGTGAGACTTGGTGAAATTGCTTTCACTCAAATGGATTTCCCCCCAGTGAGAATATCCACTTCCATTGGAATACCCTACAACTCATAATGCTCCACTTGGTGCATTTTCCAATGATAAAGCCAGTTCACAGAATCCCTACAGTGCGGAAACAGGCCATTTGGCCCAACAGATCCACACCGACCCTCTGAAGAGCATCTCACCCAGACCTAGCTCCCTATCCTTTCCTTGTAACCTTAGATTAACCAGGGCTAATGCACCTAACCATACATCCCTGAACACTATGGGCAATTTAGCATGGTAACCTGCACATCTTTGGACTGTGGGAGGAAACCAGAGCACCCAGCAGAAACCCATGCCAACACGGGTAGAATATGTCGCCCGAGGATGGAATTGAACCCGGGTCCCTGGCAGTAGGGTCCCAGTGCTAACTGCAATGCCACCTATTTGAAGTCCAGTTGGTCTTCAGCTAGTAGATGTTTTGCATATTCTAAACCATCTCTAAGCATCTCATTAAGGGTTAAACCAGTCATAGGCTTCACCAGGCACCTTAACATAGTCAAGTATCCCGATTAGGTTTCTCTGGTTCTTGAATTGCTGAGTAAAAATGATAGCATCTCAGAGTTAGAGGAGGCTTGGGGTCATAATATTCCTTAACTATGTCCATCAGTTGTTGAGAAGTTTTAGTTCTGGTGTGTCAGGAGAAGTGAGGTTCCTAATAACAGAAAAAGCTGCAGCTCCACAGGCAGTCAGGAGAATTCCTCATTGCTTTTCATTTGTCACACTGTAATTTGCCTGAAAAAAGTAACATATTCTTTCGAAAACTGAGCTGAGCCTTCGATGGCACGATTGAATGAGTCAAGCTTCCTGAATGACAACATGATGCCAGCAATGCTTACCCCAACTCGATGGTGACTGTCGTGAGTGACTTCCTTCAGGATTGTGCGTTACCCTTGTTGCCACTGAAAAATAATTCACAGAGGCTGGTATCGCATCACCAAGTCACCTTTTATTTATACATAAATACTCCTGGTCTTTAGTACTGCCTATTCAGAGTCAGCTCTCAGAATGCCAGTAACTCTGCCACTCTCCTATTTGTCTGTCAGCCAGGGCTCCCTGTTTGGAGCAGGTTAACAGCCTCAATCAGGGAACTCATATTCTATGAGGTCCACCTGGTTGACCTTGTTACAATCACTACAGTGCCCCTTCCTGACAATAAAGGCTCCTGGTCCCCAACATTATTGCCAGGTACTATTTCCTTTGGGCACTATCAACAGGATCAGTGAACAGTTTATAGTTAGTTGGGACGCATTGTCATTATTCCAGTTTGCTTGGACCATAGCTTTTGGCCCTGGTTTATACTCGATCTGGTATACCTCGGTTTTAGTTAGATTTCCCAAGCGTGTTAAATTAGCTGTTGTCCCCTCAGGGATGTACAATGTTTTATCACAACAACCTCCTTTCACTCCATTGTACAGAACATAGAACATAGAACAGTACAGCACAGTACAGGCCCTTCGGCCTACAATGTTGTGCCGAATTTTTACCCTAATCCTAAGGTCTATCTAACCTCCACCCCTACCTTATTCTATCATCCATATGCCTATCTAATAGCCGCTTAAATGCCCCTAATGAGGCCGACTCCACTACCCTCTCCAGCAATGCATTCCATGCCCCGACCACTCTCTGAGTAAAGAACCTACCTCTGACGTCTCCCCTGTATCTACCTCCACTCACTTCAAAACTATGCCCCCTCATAATAGCTACCTCCACCCTAGGAAAAAGTCTCTGGCTGCTACTCTATCTATACCTCTGATCATTTTGTACACCGCTACCAAGTCACCTCTCATCCTTCGTCGTTCTAAAGAGAAAAGCCCGAGCTGTCTCAACCTTTCCTTGTAAGACCTTCCCTCCATTCCAGGCAACATTCTGGTAAATCTCCTCTGCACCTTTTCCAACGCTTCCACATCTTTTCTGTAATGAGGTGACCAGAACTGGACACAATACTCCAGAGGTGACCGAACCAGGCTTTTATACAGCTGGAGCATAACTTCATGGCTGTTGAACTCAATCCCTCTATTAATGAAAGCTAACACCATACGCCTTCTTAACAACTCTATCCACCTGGGTGGCAGCTTTCAGGGAACTGTGGACATGAACCCCAAGATCCCTCTGCTCTTCCACACTGCCAAGAATCTTTCCGTTAACCCTGTATTCTGCTTTCGAGTTTGTCCTTCCAAAATGAATCACCTCACACTTTTCAGGGTTAAACTCCATCTGCCACTTCTCAGCCCAGCTCTGCATCTTATCAATGTCTCTTTGTAACCTAGAACAGCCCTCCGCACTGTCCACAACGCGACCCACTTTCGTATCATCCACGAGCTTGCTAATCCACCCTTCCACTCCTTCATCCAAATCATTCACAAAAATCACAAATAGAAGAGGACCCAGAACAGATCCTTGTGGTACACCACTCATAACTGAGCACCATGTTGAATATTTTCCGTCCACTACCACCCTTTGTCTTCTAAGGGTCAGCCAATCCTGAATCCAATCTGCCACATTTCCCCCTATCCCATGCCTCCTTACCTTCTGCATGAGCCTACCATGGGGAACCTTATCAAACGCCTTACTTAAATCCATGTATACCACATCCACTGCTCTACCTTCATCCACGTGTTTGGTCACCTCTTCAAAGAATTCAATAATGTTTGAGAGGCATGATCTACCCCTCACAAATCCATGCTGACTATCACGAATCAAACTGTGCCTTTCCAAGTGATCATAAATCCTATCTCTTAGAGCCCTTTCCAATAATTTGCCCACCACTGACATAAGACTAACTGACCTGTAATTTCCGGGGTTATCCCTATTCCCTTTTTTGAACAAGGGAATGACGTTTGCCCCTCTCCAATCTTCCGGCACTATACCCGTGGACAGTGAGGATGAAAAGATCATTGCCAAAGGCTCTGCGATCTCTTCCCTCGCTTCTCATAGAATCCTTGGATAAATCCCATCAGGCCCGGGGGACTTATCTATCTTCAACTTTCTCAAAAATCCTA
This sequence comes from Rhincodon typus, assembly GCF_021869965.1. Taxonomy (NCBI): domain Eukaryota; kingdom Metazoa; phylum Chordata; class Chondrichthyes; order Orectolobiformes; family Rhincodontidae; genus Rhincodon; species Rhincodon typus. The sequence continues at coordinate 131,469 of NC_063333.1, forward strand.
GCACATCTTCCTTACTAACATTGACCTTCTCTAGCCTACCAGCCTGTTTCACACTGTCCTCCTCTACAACTAGGACCCTCTCAGTTGTGAATACCGAAGAAAAGTATTCATTAAGGACCTGTTCTATCTCTTTAGGCTCCTTGCACAAATTCCCTTTACAATTCTTGATCGGCCCTACCCTTTCTCTGGTCATTCTCTTATTCCTCACATATGTGTAAAAAGCCTTGGACTTTTCCTTGATCCTACCTGCCAGGTTTTTCTCATGCCCCCTTATAGCTCTCCTAAGCCCTTTCTTCAGCTCCTTCCTGGATAACTTGGATCCCTCTAGAGCCTTTTCTGTTCCTTGTTTCCTAAACCTTATTTAAGCATCCTTCTTCCTCTTAACCAGTCGTTCGACCTCTCTTGAGAACCAAGGCTCCCTCACTCGACCGCATCTTCCCTGCCTGCTAAGGACAAACATATCGAGCACACGCAGTATTCATTCCTTAAACAATCTCCACATTTCAATAGTGCTCTTCCCTAACAGCATCTGTTCCCAATTTATGTTACCCAGTTCTTGCCTAACAGAATCGTAATTACCCTTCCCCCAATTATAAACCTTACCCTGCTGTATGTAACTATCCTTTTCCATGACTATTGTAAAAGTAACAGAGTTATGATCGCTATTTATTTTTAAAGTCCAGGAGTTAATAAAGCTATGGATCTAATCCCAATTTTGCTACTGGGGTGGATAAATTAAGGAATGTGTTTTTATTTCACTTATGTCCACAGACCTGGTTTTAGAGATCCAGTAACTTCAGTCCTGCGTGCTTCAATGTATTGAATTGTCACTGTTTGATGCTCGTTAATTAAGGGGCTAAGTCACAGCGGTGGGAGGAACAGGACAAAGGGCAGATATTTGGTCAAGGCTCCTGCAAAGTTAAGGTTTTTCGTTAAATATACAATGCAAATAAAACAGACTACTTTCTGAATGCAAGAGATTTTGATGTAAGCAAAAATTTCATGGTGTAACAATGGAATTGTAACAGACCCTCCCGTGTCTGTAAAGATCCAACTTAAATTTGAAATTGCACACATTATTGTATTGTAGTGTCCTCTCCCTGGGCACTTGGAGATTGCTAGTGAATCTCCCAAATCTCAATTTATATCGATAGCTTCCTATAACAATGTCATCCAAGCAACCAGGGATTCCAGAATTCAGGATAGCTGTCTTCTCGTTCTACTGTCCTTCTCTTGGTGCGATGATGATAGTGGTCACAAATCTGTTGGATCAGAAGAACTCTGCATGGTTTACCAGGAGCGTTAGTGACCACTTTTAAGGCTTATAAATTTTCAGCTGTGACCAATGTTTCCATTTAGGAGCCCCTTTAACATCTACATGCATTGATTTGTCACCTGTAATAATTCCCTTGTATGGTCCAATCCACTGGAATCGTAACCAATACCTGATTTCCCAGATCTGGATTATCCACTACCATATCCTTTTGTTCTTTTTCCCAAACCCTGATCTGCTGCATGCCCATCTCTCCCCCTTCTGTCCATGCAATTCTTTAGCCAATTCCTCACAAGAATTGGGTGACTCTGTCTCTGACTTCCTGTCCCCCAGTAATCACAACCTTTAGTAGCTGCATAACCCTAACAGTCATCACCTCAAACAGGGTCGCTGCTGTCTCTCTTGCTGGAGTGAAACTAAGCTTCGTTAGAATCATGGTTAGTGCCCTTGCCCAGCCTAGTCCTGTTTCTGTCAGTGCTTTGGTTAAGCTATTCTTGAGTATCCCATTCATTCCCGAACTCTGGGGGTGATAGGGTAAATGGAATTTTTGCTTAATCCTGAGTAGGGCACACCTAGATCACGTTATGACCAGTGAAGTGAGTCCCTTTGCATCCATTGCTGTATCATTTCTTCTGCAAATATTTGTGCCATGATGCCACTGAGCAGTCCCTACATGGGAATGTTTCTACTCAGCTCGTAAATCTGTCTATACGGACTCGACAATACTGTTTCCCTTGACATTGTGGGACTAGTCCGATAAAGTCCATCTGGATCTGTTCTCATGGTCCTGTGGCTAGGATCCAAGCTTCATTTTAGTAGTCTTCCCTGGCTCACACTATGCACATGTCACATACCGCTGACAGAGATCAATGATGTCCCTTCCCATTCCTGGCCACCACCAACATCATCTTGTGTTGTATTTTGTTTCTCAATATGTGTCATCCATGGTATGTTTTCATCAGTATTTGCCACATACAATGAGCAGTTACAGTTCTATGCTGCATTCTCCATACTCCATTCTTTCCTTTTCCTGCTCCCCATGATATTTGAGTATGATCTGCTCAGATTGTTTACATTTGTATTTTCTTTCAGTTAATCTCTTTCCATAACTTGTTCTAAAATTCACTATATTCTATCGTCTGTAACCTCTGAATATTATAGATTCAGATTTATGCTCCTTAGTTTGGTTTGTTATCTTCCAATTCTCTCTCTGCCAATGATGTGTAGGTGCTGGTTTTGGACTGGGTTGGACAAGGTCAGAAATCACACAATACCAGGTTATAGTCCAACAGGTTTATCTGAAAAAAAAGCTTTCGGAGCCTTGCTCCCACCTGAAGAAGGACTGAGGCACCAAACGCTTGTGTTTTCAGATAAACCTGTTGGACTATAACCTGGTGTCGTGTGATTTCTGACCCTATCTGCCAATCACCTCACTCAGTAATGGTAAAGTAACATCATACATGGATTTAAAATTCTCCAGCTCTCTTTCATTTGAATCCATTTTGTGGATACATCTTACTAAGTATTCCAATCACAAAGCCCATTATTGTTTTATTCTAAATTCTACTTGCTCCTTGCAATTCCACTCACTTTACTTTGTCCCAGTAGTCTTAAGGTCAGTTTCTCTAGGGAGTGGGTCTCGTTGTCTTGTAAATTAAGGTATTTTCTCACTGTGTGGGCCACATTAAGCATTTCATGCCGTGCTATTTGTTAAGTAGGTGCGCATGATTGTGACCTGTTCTGCAGTGCAATATTTCCCCTCCTTTGTACCTGTCTATTTGGGATCAATCTCAGAATATCTGTGCACACTAATACGGTATCCCTATACCATGCCACACATTTTTGACTCTTGTATGATCGTATCAAAAGATCTGTGAGGTTTTACTTATCTCTTCATGTATTGACCCGATGCCTTGGGTAGTGGCTTGATTATCAAATTCAGTTCTCTTAAAAGAAAGACAAGGCCACAAGTATTACCAAGACAGACCTATCCGTTTATTAGCCTCATCTAAACTTCCTTTTCACTAGAGTGCATGTTAACCTCAGTTCACATTAGAACCCATTATTCTCATTTTATTTGATGCTTGGCTTCTTCTGCCATCCCTCTCCACCCTTAATATCTTCCTCTCTTAATTTTTTTTTGCATTTCAACTAGGTACAATCCTATCTCATTCCTGAGCCCTGGAGAGATTTGTAGTGTAATAAAATATTTCTGATAATATCTTTAAAACAGAAGTCAAGTTTGACCTCAGCAATAACATACTTTATTCAGTCTTTCTTTTAGACAGAATTTTTTAAGGTTACTTGATAACTCACTCTGGGTATTTATATATAATTTGTCCAAATTCAATATTTTGTTTACTTCTTCAAAAGCCATGAACAATATTTCTTCCATGCATTGAAACCAATGAGACTGTGTGCACGCATTTCATTATTTTCCAGAATCCTTTAAAATTTCAGGTAACCATTCCCTGTAAATGTTTTAGAATACCAGGCCATGTAAGTCTTCATATGATTTCTGATTATGATATGCTCGAGTGTGCCCAGGCTTCATAGTTTTGAAATGCTTGATACTGAATATATTGAATGTTTCACAGTCGTCCTCCGACACTTGAGGTATCAATGGTTTGATGGGTTAAGGATGACTCATCCATCACCAAGTTGTGACATTAAAAGTCTGCAGACAAATTCAAAAATTCAAAGCTGTTGGAAACATCTAACAGTATCCATCTCACTTCAAGCAGAATGGTTTCATTAGTCCAAGTATCTCTGTTAATGAAAATTATATATTGCATATATAAATTCTTTGATCTGTGCAGATAGTTTACTGCTGACCAAAGGGGCAAGGGTGAAAACTCTTGGATGTAATTACATCACAACTCCCCTTCCTCCTGTACAGAGATAAAAGCCACATGCTGTAGAGCTTTTCCAAACAAGAGAAAGTTTGTGTCCTTTGTTAAATTTTACTTTCCTTTCAAACTCTTTGACATTAGTTTTCTCAGATTTTAGAAAATATTATCGGATAATTTTATTCAAAGGGAGTTACTTTTCCAAAATTCCAGTTTTCCCTATTTCTTAGAGTATGATTTCACCAACAAACATTTAAGATGAGCAAATCTTATCATCCAAAATTAAAGATTCACCCGTACGTTAAAATAATATTTGGAAGTTCACTCTGGCCGGAAAATGAAATTCCAAACATGATAGTTCAATGATAAAGGTTCTGAAATTAAACATTTACCCTGGACTCTTTCCTCAAACTAAATACAACACAGATTGTGCAGTATCTGCTTGGTCAGTTGATTTGATTTTTCCTTCTTCATTTGGCTTTATCTAAATGATTCCAAGAGGTAAACTTTTACCAAACTTCTGAGAAACAAATTCTAGATCAATATTTTGTAGCAGGTTTTTCTTTTATACAACTACTGATCATTCCTAAAAGGAACTTCTATGTTACAAGTTGATACAAACACACATCATCACGCATTTCCAAAATATAAATTGGACTCAAAAGTATTCCACAATCTCAACCTCCAGTTACGAAAACACACACATTACACAAGACAATACTTAACAACTAATGAATATGATTCTATGAATGAAAACACATAAAAACCAGACCACAAAGGGTTAACACTTAGTTCAGGGACTGTGGACGCTCAAATTCCCATCCAAACAGGAAAGATTTATTACCTCGATCAAGCACAAAAGGCAGTTTCTCTCTCTCTCTTGTACAAGTAATAAACATTTTTTTTTTGCTTTCTCCCGATCTCAAGTTTTTAACTTTCTGCTTATCCTCTCCTTTTAGAGAGCGTGAGATGTACAGTTCTGTATCCAATGATTCACCTCCCAGAAACAGCAGTTATAGTACACAGCCACGAGACAGGAGTTACCTCAGTAGGTCTCGGCTGTGAGAATCACCTACTGCCTGATGAATTTCTCTTTTGATTATTTAGGCCTGGTTCAGGTGCTGGTAGTACTGGCCTGGACAGCATTACTTTGGACATCTTTTGTTTCTCTGTTTAATTGACTCGTGTTTTTTTAATTCTACATGAGCTCAAAGTACTAATATTCAGGCCTTGTCTTCTTTGTTTTTCTTGTTTCCCTACCACACCCCAACCCTCACTCTCTTTGGAAACAATGTGGGTTTGTGGGGTTTCATTTAGCTTTAACCATTTGAACAATTTGTGTTTCTTGTGTTTGGTTGATTATAGTCTGCATTTTGGATCTTCTGGTCCACTTGATGTCATTCTTCCCTTTGCTAACTTTTCCCTTTAGTTTAGCCATCAATACTCCCAACTCTTGGCGCCTACTTATTGCAGCAGCTGACACCAGCATGTTGGGTGGCCTTTGGATTTGCTTTGTCCTCACTTCTCACACGGTTTAGCTAGGTTTCCCCCTTGCCTAGCCTTCTCCCTCTCACTCTAGGTTTCTGGATATTTTACTGGACAAGAGAGACTGTCCTTTGCTCCTGGCTCCAGATTAGCGCAAGTTTTCCTCTTATTCAATCCCTCTTGGGGCCTGGTCTTTACTCCCTTAGTTCTTTGGTACCACAACTTAAGTCTGACAATCAACTATGCGGTTATCGTCCCTAACTACGGGCGGTCAGATAAATATACTCACCCACTTAGGAGCCACCTAGTTGGTTGTTATCCAGTGTAGGAGCCTGCTTACAGCGCCAATTGGTGGAGGGATTTTTGAAAGATTAAGCCTTCAGACCTGAGTTTAACAAAGTGAGTTTATTCAAGCTTGTACCACATATCTGTGGGAGAGGTCTCTAAGTCTAGCTCACAGACACTCTGCCATTTGCAGTTCAAAACAGAATATTAATACATTTTCACGTCACAATGGTTACATGCAGCATTCACATAAAACAAACTATATGTCAGTCCCTTACGGGCAAAAACAGGTTGCATTTTAGTTTCTTGCAAAGTGCTAAATTCTCTAATTTCAGTAGGATATTCGCTTCTGTGTTATATTCAGAGTTTATCTGTCCCCACCATCTGCTCACAGCACCTAAGCCTTTCACTTATGAATGATACTTATGTGACTATCTTAAGCTATACAGATGGTCTCTGAACCCTAACCAATTGCTGACTGTTCCCTCTTCTGGATATGCAGTTAGACTACCAGAGCTACGGTTTCCTTATATGGATGTTGTTTTTATTCATTCGTGGGCCATGGACAACTCTGGCTGGGTCCAGCATTTATCACCCATCCCTAGTTGCTCCCTTTAGAAGGTAAAGGTGAGCTGCCTACTTGAACCACTGCAGTCTACCTGCTCTTAACCCTACACTCTACTGCTGGACCATGCTTGTTCTATGCTGTGTGGCATACTTGGGAGGTGATGGCCAAGTGGTATTAATTGTTGGACTGTTAATCCAGAGACCTGGATAACATTCTGGGGACCCAGGTTTGAATCCCGCCACAGCAGATGGTGGAATTTCGATTCCATAAAATATCTGGAATTAAGAATCTAATGATGACCGTGAATCGATTGTCAATTGTCAGGAAAATCCCTGGTTTACTAATGTCCTTTAGGGAAGGAAACTGCCATCCTTACCTAGTCTGGCCTACATGTGACTCCAGACCCACAGCAATGTGGTTGACTCTGAACTGCCCTCTGAGCAATTAGGGATGGGCAATAAATGCTCCCTAGCTAGCAACGCCCTCATCCTTTGAATGAATAAACAAATGATATTTTATAGTATTCTGCTTCTTTTCTTGTCATTTCTCCCCTTTTACATTCTCATTTTACTCTTACCCTTGAGTGGAGTATAATGGGGTCTGAACAGTGTAACCTTGGGTGAGATTTGTGACTGAATTAATAGATTTCGGCATTAGGAACAACTTGCTGTATCTCTTCATGATGTTCTGGCGATATGAGGTGAGATTCTGGCTGGGCAGCAGTGAGTTTCCTACTCAGCTGATTATAGCCTGTTAAAGGTCTTCATAACTGTTCATCTCACCTCAGTAACATACAGCTTTTCCTATCCTAACAAGCACCATGAGCAAACCCAATGTTGAGAATTTGTAACATTTTTAAAATATTTTCACAGAATGTGGCATCCCTGGCTAGGCCAACATGCATTACCCATCTCTAATTGCCCCATGGAAAGGTGACAGCCCAGTGTTCTTGTTGCTCAAATGCTATGCCAGATATCCAGGTTATGTTCTGGGGACCCAGGTTCAAATGCCGCCACAGCAGATGGCAGAATTTGAATCCAATAATAATCTGGAATTAAGAAATCTAGTGATGACCATGAATCCATTGTCAATTACTAGAAACACACATCTGTTTCACTAATTGTTTCAGAGATAGTAGGAACTGCAGATGCTGGAGAATCTGAGATAACAAGGTGTAGAGCTGGATGAACACAGCAGGCCAAGCAGCATCAGAGGAGCAGGAAGGCTGACGTTTCGGGCCTAGACCCTTCTTCAGAAATGGGGGAGGGGAAGGGGGTTCTGAAATAAATAGGTATAGAGTGGGAGGCGGATAGAACTTGGGTAGAGGAGAAGATAGGTGGGGAGGAGACAGACCGGTCAAAGAGGTGGGGATGGAGCCAGTAAAGGTGAGTGTAGGTGGGGAGTTAGGGAGGGGATAGGTCAGTCCAGGGAGGACGGACAGGTCAAGGGGGCGGGATGAGGTTGGTAGGTAGGAGATGGGGGTGGGGCTTGAGGTGGGAGGAGGGGATAGCTGGGAGGAAGAACAGGTTAGGGAGGCGGGGACGAGCTGGGCTGGTTTTGGGATGCGGTAGGGGGAGGGGAGATTTTGAAGCTTGTGAAGTCCACATTGATACCATTGGGCTGCAGGATTCCCAAGCGGAATATGAGGTGCTGCTCCGGCAGCCTTCGGGTGGCATCGTTGTGGCACTGCAGGAGGCCCAGGATGGACATGTCCTCTGAGGAATGGGAGGGGGAGTTGAAATGGTTCGCGACTGGGAGGTGCAGTTGTTTAGTGCGAACTGAGCGTAGGTGTTGCGGAACAACAGAATTGTTGAACAACAGAGGCCCGAAACGTCAGCTTTCCTGCTCCTCTGATGCTGCTTGGCCTGCTGTGTTCATCCAGCTCTACACCTTGTTAACTCTGTTTCACTAATGTCCTTTAGGGAAGGAAACTGCCATCCTTACCTGGTCTGGATTACACCAACAATGTGAGTGACTCTTAAACTGTCCTTGGGGCAGTTAGGGATGGGCAATAATTGCTGGCCTAGCCAGTGATCCCCTCATCCCGTGTTTGAATTTAAAACAGTTAAGTGTCAACCACATTGCTGGTGGTTTTGGAGTTACATGTAGGCCAGACCAGGTAAGCGTTCCTTCTCCGAGGGATATTAGTGAACCCAGATGGGTTTTTATGACAATTTTTACATGGTCCTGAACCTGTTGGTGAGTGTGTTCAGGCTTCTGCATCTTCTGCCTGATGGAAGAGGGTGGAGGAGATCATTGCCGGGGTGTGATGGGTCTTTGATGATCTTGGCCGTCTTTCTGCGGCAGTGACCCGTGTAAATGGAGTCCATGGATGGAAGGTTGGCTTCTATGAGGGTCTGGGCTGTGCACACCATCTTCTGTAGTTTCTCACAGTCCTGAGCAGAGCAGTTACCATACCAGGCTGTTATGCACCCAGACAGCATGCTTTCAATGGTGCATCTGTAGAAGTTGGTGAGGGACCTTATGGACATGCCAAATTTCCTGAGCTGCCTGAGGAAGAAAAGGCATTGTTGTGCCTTCTTCACGCTTGTATCTACGTGAGAAGTCCAGGACAGGTCATCAGTTATCGTCACTCCGAGGAACTTGATGCTGTTCACTCGCGCAGCCTCAGTTCCGTTGGTGTAGATGGGGGCGTGAGGTCCTCCTTTCTTTCTGAATGTAAATGATCAATTCATTAGTTCTGCCAACATTGAGAGACAGATTGTTCTAAATTGCACCACATCACCAAGCCCTCTGTCTCCCGTCTGTATTTTGACTCACTGTTGTTAGATTAATAACCTAAAGATAATACTCGGCCATTGCCTCCCATTCTCAAGCTGGCTGTCAGAGTGGGCCCCTGGTGAATTCAGCTCGCTGTGGCTGTGAGGAACCTGCATGTTGCTCAGTGCTAACAGTGTCTCAGAGCACAGTCCATGGCCTAATGGTATTATCGCTGGACTGTTAACCCAGAGATCCAGATAATGTTCTGGGGACCTGGGTTAGAATCCTGCCAGTTGGTGGAATTGGAGTTCAATAAAATATCTAGAATTAAGAGCCTAATGATGACTGTGAATCCATTGTAAATTGTCAGGAAAAATCCACCTGGTTCACTAATGTCCTTTAGGGAAGGAAACACACACACACACACACGCTCACAGAAGCACACTCTCTCTGATAGGCTGGGACGTCCATCTAAAACCTACAGCATGTGCTAACTGCCTGTGTAGCGAACACACTGCATGGTCATTCGACCAAATAGTGATGCTGGAAAGTGGTTGTTGTGTAGTTCTTTGTCCGGTCAATTGGCGAGTTGGGGGATATGTGCCTTCGGTATTCTCTGTAGGGGGTGTGCCACAGCATCCTGGCATGCTAGGCTCTGCACAACTGGAGCAGGTGGAAAACCTCATGACCTTCAGAAAGTACCTGGATGAGCACTTGAAATGTCATAATATTTGTGGCTATGGGCCGAGTAGGGGCAAGTGGGCTTCGTGCAGAATTAATGTAGTTTCAGCAATACAGGCTTGATGGGCCAAAAAGTCTCTGCTGTACTGCATGATTCTGTGACTACTTGAACTGACCTAGGCACTGGAAATGCCATTGGCAATAACAGCCCCGTCGACCTTCCTCGCTAACATCTGGGGGTTAGTGCCAAAATTGGGGGAGCTGTCTCACAGACTAGTCAAGTAACAGCCTGACACAGTCATACTCACAGAATCATATCTTACAAACTAAGGGCTAAAAGGGGTCATGAAATATCTTTAGCAAACAGGGTTTAGGAAAATCCCAAAGCCTTTTATTCAAAGAACAAATAACAAAGAAAATTACAGCACAGGAACAGGCCCTTCGGCCCTCCAAGCCTGCACCGATCCAGATCCTCTATCTAAACCTGTCACCTATTTTCCAAGGATCTGTATCCCTCTGCTCCCTGCCCATTCATGTATCTGTCTAGATACATCTTAAATGACGCTATTGTGCCCGCCTCTACCACCTCCGCTGGCAACGCGTTCCAGGCACACACCGCACTCTGCTTAAAGAACTTTCCACGCATATCTCCCTTAAAGTTTTCCCCTCTAATCTTGAAATTGTGACCCCTAGTAATTGAGTCCCCCACTCTGGGAAAAAGCTTCTTGCTATCCACCCTGTCTATATCTCTCATGATTTTGTAGACCTCAATCAGGTCCCCCCTCAACCTCCGTCTTTCTAATGTAAATAATCCTAATCTACTCAACCTCTCTTCATAGCTAGCGCCCTCCATACCAGGCAACATCCTGGTGAACCTCCTCTGCACCCTCTCCAAAGCATCCACATCCTTTTGGTAATGTGGCAACCAGAACTGTACGCAGTATTCCAAATGTGGTCGAACCAAAGTCCTATACAACTGTAACATGACCTGCCAACTCTTGTACTCAATACCCCGTCC
>NC_063333.1:142748-154347 GCF_021869965.1 Rhincodon typus
CCTCTGACATCTGTCCTATATCTATCACCCCTCAATTTAAAGCTATGCCCCCTTGTGCTAGCCGTCACCATCCGAGGAGATTGTCTGGTGTGTGGAATTAATAATGTGACCATGCAAAAGCACCTACCGGCTTCAAACAGGCACTGTAGAACATAGAACATAGAACAAAGAACATTACAGCGCAGTACAGGCCCTTCAGCCCTCGATGTTGCGCCGAACTGTGAAACCGGTGGCCGAAGGGCCGAAGGGCCTGTTCCTGTGCTGTGATTTTCTTGGTTCTTTGTTCTTTGTACAACTGGCTTTGTCATTGGAAAATGCAGCAAGTGGAGCATCTGAGCTACAGGGCTTTCTGATGGAAGTGGACACTCTTGCCAGACCAACTGAACTCGGAGAGAACACCAATTGAGTGAAGGCAATTGCATGGCCTCACTCAGGACATATCCTGAACAGAGGGTCTCTCGGTCAGCTCACAGCACAACCCCAAAACAAAGCCAAACTTTGGTCAAATGGTTAAAATTTACTTCAGGATTCAGGCCAGCAGGCCATTGTAATTGTTGCTGGTATATGGACTCATGACAGCAGAAGAGTCCCAGTAGACCTAAATTGAGTAAGAGAACTCATAGGTCGGTATCGAGGGCAGTGCACACCCTGGAAAGTCCACCTACATCTGGATTGGAATACAGGGATAACTGCGGCACAGTTACTGATGGGGAGAAGACTCTGCACCAGGTTAAACCTGATCTTCCTGGACCTGGGGGGGAGGGTGAAACGGTGTCAGGAATGCTAATGCTGGACACAAGATTCCTCAAAGCGAGAGAGACAGTTTACTTCAGGGGGCAAAGTTTGGAGTAGGAACCACAGGAATGGCCCTGCATGGGTAAGAGGCCTGGCCGACACAAGTTCAGGTCCTGTGACACACAATGTTCAGGGAGGTGAGGTGGTCCTGAACAAGCACATGGACCACATGAAAGCTACAAACTCACAAACAGGGCAGAGGCAAAATATACCCAGCCCCTCAGCTGCCTTTTTGACTGTTCCGGAACCTGAATGTGTCAGCCTTGTAAAGCTACCAAACAGAACTACTTGCACCCGAACAGCGAAAACAGCAAGTGATAGAAAAAGCTAAGCGATCCCACAACCAACGGATCAGATCTAAGATAGTAGGAACTGCAGATGCTGGAGAATCCGAGACAACAAGGTGCAGGGCTGGATGAACACAGCAGGCCAAGCAGCATCATAGGAGCAGAGTAGGAGCAGATCTAAGCTCTGCAGTCCTGCCACACCCAGTCGTGAATGGTGGTGAACAATTAAACAACTCGCTGGAGGAGGAGGCTGCACAAGTATCCCCATCCTCAACGATAGAAGAGCCCAGCACATCAGGGCAAAAGATAAGGCTGAAGCATTCGCAGCAATCTTCAACCAGAAGTGCCGAATGGATGATCCATCTCAGCCTCCTCCAGTTGTCCCCAGTATTACAGATACCAGTCTTCAGCCAATTCGATTCACTCCACGTGATATCAAGAAAAGTTTTAAGACATTGGATATTGCAGAGGCTACAGGCCCTGACAACATTCCGGCAATAGTACTGAAGACTTGTGCGCCAGAGCTTGCCGGTCCCTTAGCCAAGCTGTTCCAGTACAGTTACAACACTGATGTCTACCTGGCAATGTGGAAGATTGCCCAAGTATGTCCTGTACACAAAAAACAGGACAAATCCAACCCGGCCAATTACCGCCCCATCAGTCTCCTCTCGATCATCAGTAAAGTGATGGAAGGTGTCAGTAACAGTGCTATCAAACAGCACCTGCTCAGCAATAACCTGCTCAGTGACGCCCAGTTTGGGTTCCATCAGGGCCATTCAACTCCTGATCTCATTACAGCCTTGGTTCAAACATGGACAAAAGAGCTGAATTCCAGAGGTGAGGTGAGAGTGACAGCCCTTGACATCAAGGCTGCATTTGCCTGAGTGTGGCATCAAGGAGCCCGAGCAAAACTGGAATCAATGGATATCAGGGGGCAAACGCTCCAGTGGGTTGGAGTTATACCTGACACATAGGAAGATGGTTGTGGTTGTTGGAGGTCAATCATCTCAGCTCCAGGACATCTCTGCAGGAGTTCCTCAGGGTGGTGTCCTCGGCCCAATCATCTTCAGCTGCTTCATCAATGACCTTCCCTCCATCATAAGGTCAGAATTGGGGATGTTCACTGATGATTGCACAATGTTCAGCACCATTCATGACTCTTCAGATACTGAAGCAGTCCCTGTTCAAGTGCAACAAGATCCAGGCTTGGGCTGCCAAGTAACAAGTAGCATTTACACCACACAAATGCCAGGCAATGACCATCTCCAATATGGTCAAAAATCACACAACACCAGGCTATAGCCCAACAGGTTTATTTGAAAACAAGCTTTTGGAGTGTTGCGCGGTGTCCATTGATCCATTGTCATAGCGTCTCCATGGTCCCACCAATATACCCTGCCCCGGGGCATCCTCGCCTGCAGCGTATGAGATAGACAACGTTGGCCGAGTCACATGAGTAACAGCTGTGTACGTGGTGGGTGGTGTTCCCACGTGTGATGGCAGTGTCCATGTCGATGATCTGACATGTCTTACAGAGGTTGCCATGACAGTGTTGTATAGTGTTGTGGTTGATGTTGTCCTGAAGGTTGGGTAGTTTGCTGTGAGCAATGGTCTGTTTAAGATTTGGCGGTTGTTTGAAGGTGAGAAGTGGAAAAGTAGGGAAGATCCTGACGAGGTGCTCATTGTCATCGATAATGTGCTGAAGGCTGTGAAGAACCTGGAGTAGTTTCTCTGATCTAGGGAAGTACTGGAGAATGAAGGGTACCCTATCAACGCAACAATCACCAGACAGGGATGTTCCCTCCCAGTCGGGGAACACTTCAGTGGTCAAGGACATTCAACCTCGGATCTTCCGGTTAAAGTCCTCCAAGATGGACTTCGGGAAACACAACAACGCAGAGTCTCCGAGCAGAGACTGATAGCAAAGTTCGGTCCCCATGAGGACACCCTCAACCAGGATCTTGGGTTCATGTCGCACTACAGGTGACCCCACCACACTATACACAGACACACACACACACACACACACACACACTCACTCACTCACTCACTCACCCACACACACACTCTTCCACACACACACTCTCTCTCCCACTCCCACACTCTCTCTCCCACTCACACACTCTCTCTCTCACACACACACACTCTCTCCCACACACACTCTCTCTCCCTCACACACACACTCTCCCTTCCACACACACACTCTCTCTCCTACTCACACACTCTCCCACACACACTCTCTCTCTCCCACACACACACTCTCTCTCACACACACACACTCTCCCACACACACTCTCTCTCCCACACACACACTCTCTCTCCCACTCACACACTCTCCCACTCACACTCTCCCACACACACACTCTCTCTCCCACACACACACTCTCTCACACACATACTCTCTCTCCCACGTACACACACTCTCCCACACACACACTCTCTCTCCCACGTACACACTCTCTCTCCCACACACACTCTCTCTCCCCCACACGCACACTCTCTCTCCCACACACACACTCTCTCTCTCTCACACGCACACTCTCCCACATACATAGAGCATAGAACATAGAACAGTACAGCATATTACAGGCCCTTCGGCCCACAATGTTGTGCCAACCTATTATCCTACTAAGATCAATCTACCCTGCATACCCTACGTTTTGTTATTCTCTATGTGCCCATCCAAGAGTCACTTAAAAGTCTGTATCATCATAGATGCAGACACACACACACACACACACATTCTCTCTCACTCATCTGTCACTCACACACACACACACACACACATACATGCACTCTCTCTCTCACGCACTCTCTCTCTCTCTCACGCACTCTCTCTCTCTCTCACACACACACTCTCTCACTCACTCACTCACTTACATGCACACACACGCAAGCATGCACGCACACATGCATGTACGTGCACACACACATTTAAATCCATGGGGTGAATTTTCATTTGCAGATTTGTATTTGCAGAAACATTCTATTTTGTTTAAAAAGCACACAATTTGTAGACACAGTCAGTCAATAGGGCATTTTATAAATCCCTGCTTTGGAAATAAAACCAGTCTGATTCCAGGTTAAAACACAGATTCTAAACAAGGCCTCACACCTAAGATACATTGTCTGACCTGAGATGTCACCTCTTGTATAGACCGATAAAACCTTTAGTTATCTCACGGCAGTGACTTGAAAGAAATTCTGGGATTCGCATTTTAATCAATCAAAACCTGCATCTCCTTTCTCACTGATTAAAGATTCAACAGTTTTACCCTTTTAGGTTTATTTAATACATTTGCATCAGTTGTATGATCCTTTGATCTTTCACTTATAAATTCTGTGTCTTGATGCCTCTCTCACTAACACCTAATGAAGGAGCAATGCTTCGAAAGCTTGTGATTTCAAATAAACCTGTTGGACTATAACCTGATGTCATGTGATTTTTGACCTTGTCCCACCCAGTCCAACACCAGCAGTTCCACATCATCATCCCCAATAAAAGAGAAACTAGCCACTGTCCCTTGACATTCAATGGTGTTACCATCATTGAATCCCCCACTATCAACATCTGGGGGTTACCATTGACCAGAAACTCAACTGGATTCCTCTCAAAAGCTGCAGTGTTTCTAGATGATATGCTGTGGACTGCAACTGCTTTAAACTCAAGTTACTTCTTTGTCCTGAAAAATTCTAGACCTAAAGCTGGAAACCTGGTCCAACTGTATTCCCTTTGAGTCTGTTCCACCAGATAGTTTGGTAGTGCATCTAAGTAAATGATTGAGTTAGGTTTTCTGACACTATGCTAATTATAATTGTTCTCAAAGAAAGGTTTTGTTGTCATGACCATGGGTCAGAACTCTGAAATAGTATAGACATTTTTAATTTGTCATTCTAAAACATGTTTCTTAAAAGAAAGCAAATCCAACTTAAAATGGCTGCAGGTTAAATCCAACTTAAAATGGCTATCTGGAGAGAGAAAGGGACCCATGGAATGTCTCATACCTACAGATGCAAAGAGAATTTGAAATGACATGCTATAAATGGATGAAAATGTAAACCAAAATAGACTGGACTGTGATTTCTTGTGATGACAAGGACAACGAGAGCTGACAAGCCCCTGCTCGATAAATACATGCATTTAAGGTGAGAGGGGGGAAAGTTCAAAAGAGATGTGAGGGGCAAGATTTTTACCCAGAGAGTGGTGGGAATCTGGAACGCACTGCCAGGGCTGGTGGTGGAGGCAGATACAATAGGGGTGTTTAAGGGACTTTTAGATAAGCACATGAATATGCAAGGAATGGAGGGATATGGACCAAGGGCAGGCAGAAGAGATTAGTTTCATTTGGTGTCATGTTCGGCACAACATTGTGGGCCGAAGGGCCTGTTCCTGTGCTGTATAGTTCTATGTTCTAAAAAGCCACCTCCTTCAGAACTGAAAACACTTCATTTTTTTTCCCTTTGCAGAAGGCACAGGTCAAGAGTTAAAAAAACAGTCTGAACTCTCCTGGAGTGTGCTGGTGGGACTAAATGTTGTTGTGTGTACCAGGCTGAGTTTGAGAATCAGCATGCTGTGAAGGACACGGTGGAGAATTATCCTGTAGTTGTCCCTTGATTGCTAGTAAAGGCCAGTTAAAGTCCTGCAGACCAGTTAAGAAGGAATCAGGACAAAAAAAAAACAGAGATAACAAGGTGTAGAGCTGGTTGAACACAGCAGGCCAAGCAGCATCAGGGGAGCAGGAAAGCTGACGTTTCGGGCCTAGACCCTTCTTCAGAAAAAGCCTGCTGTGTTCATCCAGGTCTACACCTTGTTATCTCAGGTTCTCCAGCATCTGCAGTTCCTACTATTTCCAAAAAAAAACAGACTCTGTCACCATGAATGCTGGAATTCCATTATCATGGAAAAGACTTAGAACTGCACAATCTCAACCAATCTGTAAATCTAAGAGATAGTGGGGACTGCCGATGCTGGAGAATCTGAGATAACAAGGTGTAGAGCTGGATGAACACAGCAGGCCAAGCAGCATCAGAGGAGCAGAGAGGCTGACGTTTCGGGCCTAGACCCTTCATCAGAAAAGGGGGAGGGGAAGGGGGTTTTGAAATAAATAGGGAGAGAGGGGGAGGCGGATAGAAGATGGATAGAGGAGAAGATAGGTGGAGAGGAAACAAACAGGTCAAAGAGGTGGGGATGGAGCCAGTAAAGGTGAGTGTAGGTGGGGAGTTAGGGAGTGGATAGGTCAGTCCAGGGAGGACGGACAGGTCAAGGGGGCGGGATGAGGTTAGTAGGTAGGAGATGGGAGTGGGGCTTGAGGTGGGAGGAGGGGATAGGTGGGAGGAAGAAGAGGTTAGGGAGGCGGGGACGAGCTGGGCTGGTTTTGGGATGCGGTAGGAGGAGGGGAGATTTTGAAGCTTGTGAAGTCCACATTGATACCATTGGGCTGCAGGGTTCCCAAGGGGAATATGAGATGCTGTTCCTGCAAGCTTCGGGTGGCATCATTGTGGCACTGCAGGAGGCCCAGGATGGACACGTCGTCCAAGGAATGGGGTGGGGGGTAGTTGAAGTGGTTCGCGACTGGGAGGTGCAGTTGTTTGTTGCGAACCGAGCGTAGGTGTTCCACAAAGCGGTCCTCAAGCCTCCACTTGGTTTCCCCAATGTAGAGGAGGCCACAGCGGGAACAGCAGATACAGTATACCACATTAGCAGATGTGCAGGTGAACATCTGCTTGATGTGGAAAGTCTTCTTGGGGCCTGGGATGGGGGTGAGGGGGGAGGTGTAGGGGCAGGTGTAGCACTTCCTGCGGTTGCAGGGAAAAGTGCCGGGGATGGTGGGGCTAGTGGGGATTCACAGAGAGATCGGTCCCTCCGGAAAGCAGATAAGGATGGGGAGGGAAAAATGTCTTTGGTGGTGGGGTCAGATTGCAGATGGCGGAACTGCCGGAGGATGATGCGTTGGATCCAGAAACCGAAACGTCAGCCTTCCTGCTCCTCTGATGCTGCTTGGCCTGCTGTGTTCATCCAGCTCTACACCTTGTTATCTCAGTAAAACTAAGAATTGTGAAACTGACTGTTCAACTACCAAGGTCAACACTCCTAGTAACCTCAGCAACAGATGATACAACTATCTGCTCTTTGCAATTAATTCAGAGATTGAGCCCCAGGTCTGCTTATTTTTAACGTTTATCGTTTTGGACTGACTACTTGTGTCTACTCTGTGTGTATGTGTGTTGTTTCAGCGGTTTTTCTTGTCTGGACTAATTAGTAAAATCAGTCTCTTGGTTAATTTATGAAAACCCGATTGAATTGCCTTCTTTTAAAACATCAATTCATTAGGTTTGGGAGAAAAGTATCGACAAGGCAAAGAATCTGTTTTGGAATTAACTGCGTTGTGTCCAACGAAAGGGATGGGTGAATAAAGTTGGGGAGCCAGGTGATCCCCCCTCATCCAGACATTTAACAATTTAGGTATTCCATATGCAACTATAATTAATTAGAGTCTGGGCAAAACACTGGAAATTGGGTTGATATGTCCCTGGCTGTAAGGATATACTGGTGTCCAGTTCTTTGTGATGGTCATACACAATATGCTAACAGTAGACTGAATGACTCTTTGAAAGCTGGGATGGGTAGTAAACGTGTCGGGCCTAGACCCTTCATCAGAAATCTGATTTCTGATGAAGGGTCTAGGCCCGAAATGTCAGCCTTTCTGGTCCTATGATGCTGCTTGGCCTGCTGTGTTCATCCAGCTCTACACCTTGTTATCTCAAATTTTCCAGCATCTGCAGTTCCTACTATCTCTGATGGGTAGTAAACGTGTTCGTTTGAATGGCATGCTGAAATTTCCCCATTTGCTGAAATGTCTGACATGTCTTTAGGAAGTCTTGGCCAGTTAAAATACCTGATTATCGATACCTGTGTTTTCCCCATTCATACATTTGTGTTATTCATTAATGGGACATGAGCATCACTGGGCTGGGCCAGAGTTTATTCGTCAGCCCTAGTTGCCCTTGATTAGATGGTGGTTAGTGAGCAGGCACTGAAGTCTAAACAGATGTTTAAACTAGCAGCAATAGAAGTGGTTACAGACAAACTGGAACTGAAGGGTTTTTTACAGACACAGATCTGGGTGGCAGAAGAAGTTGATTGGTCTATGGAGCAGTGACCAGTTCTCGCAGACAAAGACCTTTGCTCTCCAACAACTGTGTGGTTGGTTTTAAGGGAATGGAACAGCTTGAGGCTGGGAAGAAGGAGGAGAAAGAAGTGTTTTAATCTCTACCAGCACAGGAGTTGTCCCCCTGTTCTCTGCAGTCAAAACCCACTGCAAACATGAAGAAAGCTGATTTATCCTTCCTTCAGCAATTGTTATCAATTGTGACTTTTCACTGACAAGTCAGAGACATTTTACAAATGAACCAGAAACCTTGTGCCTCCTTGTAAACCAGTGGAAACATCGGGAAAAGGAAAATCAAGAAGAAATCTTAAGATCAGTAAGAACTAACTCAACAGGCCTAGTGAGTGATTGCTTTTCCAGATTTCCCTCTGTCAGCATGGCTTTTTCTCTGTTTCTGTGAGTATAAAAGAGAGTTTATAAAGTAATTAGCGTTTTAATTTGAGGTGATATATGCCAATGATCTGTAATTGTTTCCCTGTAGCTAGTCTAATTCCTTGTGTCACATTGGGAGGGGGGGAAGGTCGAACCCCTGTGGTAATCAACCCCGAACACCAGCCCCAATCTGTTATGGCAGGAGTAGAAGTTCCCCTCTACTAATTAAACCCGAAACACTCAGAGAAGCTCGTCTTGCCCCTCTTAATCTGTTAAAAGAGTCAGTAAATGAAAGGGATTCTTGATATTCACTTTATAAGCAACAAGTAACAATTTATTTATTTAACCCTAACAATGAACAAATTAACAGAACTACTAACAAGCTGAACAATTCCCCTCCAACTTCTAACTATTTACTAATAAAGCAAGACTCTAATCGTATGCTGTTCCAATAAACACCGGTCCCACTTATATTGATCCAAGTAATAAGAAAACAATAAATTAAAACTTAGTCTCTCAAAGTTCACACAGGATGTGTCTTCTGGAATGATTTGCCATCACCACTATCTCTTCAGTCATAAAAAGCCATTCTTCTGCTGATCCTGCTGTCAGGGATGTTTTCTCTGTAATTTATTCTGTGAGGACTCTTAGCTAGAAGTGCCATGGTACCTTTGATGGTGCTTTTTTTTAGAGAGCTTAATGATTTTATCTGAGAGCTAGGTATCATTCTCAGATGGCAAATTTGCATATGCTTCAGATGGCAATTGGCTCGCACCCCGATTTTCCAAAAAGCCCTCTTCTTATATACCCCTGATGACACATCAATTTGTTATAATGTGATTGGTTTCAGGTTGTCAAAACCATCAGTTTTAAATTCAATTGGCTTTCAATCACTGAATGCTTGGTTTAAATTAATTGACTAATTCCAGCCTGTTGCCAAAACATCAAAACAAGACTGCTGTTTTGCCTGCCAACTGTAAGGCCTTTTGATACACTGGTTTCAATTTAGGGTTCTCTGTACTGCAAACTTCCGAGCACAGACAAAGCACAATCTTTTAAAAGGACCACACACTGTTTTTCCCCACTATCATTCTTACAAAGAATTCTAACTTCCGGCCTTCCAATTCATGAATATTCTAAACAACTTCATAACACATGTAATAAATATCAAGTCTTTTTTAGTATAGAATCTTTGTCATGCTTTCTATCAATCCTTGTCTAAATATCAGGTTCATTGGGGACTTATGTATCCTTTTAAAATTTTTAACTTTTGTGATAACTCTGGAAATAGTGGGAATTGATTTTCAGCAAGTTTACCCAGTGAGGCTTGACTGGGAAGAGTTCAGGATTGTGACCCAGTGACACTGAAGGAACAGTGATATATTTCCAAGTCCGGATGGTGACTGGTCTTGAGGGGAACTTGCAGGTGGTGGTGTTTCAGTGTATCTGCTGCCCTTGTCCTTCTAGATGGAAATGGTCGTGAGTTCGCATGATGCTGTCTGAGGATTTTTCGCAAATATCTGGAGTGCATCTTGTAGATAGTACACACTGCTGCTACTGAGCATCGGTGGTGGAGGGAGTGGATGCTTGTGGATGTGGTGCCAATCAAACAGCTGCTTTATCATGGATGGTGTGCACCCATCCAGGCAAATGGGGAGTATTCCATCACACTCCTGACTTGTGCCTTGTAAGTGGTGGACAGGCTTTGGGGAGTCAGGAGGTGAGTTACTCACCACAGTATTCTTAGCATCTGACCTGCTCTTGTACACACAGTGTTTATGTGGTGAGTCCAGTTGAGTTTCTGGTCAATGGTAACCGCTAGGATGTTGATAGTGGGAGATTTAGTGATGGTAACTCCACCAAGGGGTGGTGGTTAGATTGTCTCTTGTGGCCCCAGATACCAAAGCCCAATTACATTTAAATCTGATGGTTTTGAAAACATAGAACTAATCCTATTGTAAGAAAGTAATAGGTAATCAAGGGTATAAAAGAAGAGGGCATTTGAAAACTAGTGTGAGAACGAACTGCCACCTGAAGAGAAACTCGCAGGCTCTTACAGAAATCTCTAAGTTCTAAGAGTAAGCACCATCTAAATAAAAGTACTGCAGTACTCCTAGCTAATATTCCTGATACAAGAATTTGATGAAGGAAGACCTTCCTGACTGGAGAACAGCAGAGAATACAAAGAACATTCTGGAAGATTTATCCTGGCTGTAATTTTTTAGGGACTAAGTTTTAATTTTTTTTTATTACTTTGGTCTGTATAAGTAGTTGTACTTGTATTTATAGGAACAGCATACCATTAGAATTTTGTTTTGGTCACCATACATGATAGGAAAATACCTGGAACCTGTATCTGTAACTGTTCCATCTTTCACCTCATTCAAATGTTTTTGATGACAGTGGATCTATCACCTTCACTCCTACCAAATCATTCCTGTGCCGTGTCTGATCCTCACTCACTGACTGATGGTGTTCTGGACATTAAGACCCATGGTGAGTGCAATTTGTACAAAGGAATGGCTATTTATTGTCTACGTATTGTTTTTATTAACATTTCCATTCAATACACTCTCTGGAGGAAAAGTCCTTTTCAATCGAGTAAGTGTGTCTGGCTCCTGTGTCCCTGAAGTTAGGGGGGGGTTATGCCCCTGAAGTTAGGTGTAGGTTATGCCCCTGAAGTTAGGGGTGGGTTATGCCCCTGAAGTTGGGGGGGGTTATGCCCCAGAAGTTAGGGGTGGGTTATGCCCCTGAAGTTAGGGGTGGGTTATGCCCCTGAAGTTAGGGGTGGGTTATGCCCCTGAAGTTAGGTGTGGGTTATGCCTCAGAAGTTAGGTGTGTGTTATGCCCCTGAAGTTGGGGGGCGGTTATGCCCCTGAAGCTAGGGGGGGTTATGCCCCTGAAGTTAGGGGGGTGGTTATGCCCCTGAAGTTAACGGGTGTTATGCCCCTGAAGTTAGGGGTGGGTTATGCCCCT
>NC_063333.1:154847-156474 GCF_021869965.1 Rhincodon typus
CCCTCAGCACTGACCCTCCGACAGTGTGACACTCCCTCAGCACTGACCCTCCGACAGTGCGGCACTCCCTCATCACTGACCCTCCGACAGCGCGGTGCTCCCTCAGCACCGACCCTCCAACAGTGCGGCGCTCCCTCAGCACTGACCCTCCGACAGCGCGGCGCTCCCTCAGCACCGACCCTCCGACAGTGCGGCGCTCCCTCAGCACTGACCCTTCAACAGTGCAGCACTTCCTTGTTTTTTTTTCACTTTTTCATGGAATATGAGTCTCCTGGCTGAACCAGCATTTGCTATCTTTCCCTATTTGGTCTTGAACTGAGTTGTTGGAAGCTAGGTAAGAAATGTTGGGCTCCTGGAAGAGATCATTATGTCATCCACAGCTAAAGGTGAGGTGCAGGAGGATTGGAGGTGTTGTTCCTTTAATTAAGAAAGGCTGTGAGCAGAATCCTAGGTTGGTCTAATGTCAGTGGTGGATAAGTTGTTGGGGAGGATCCTGAGAGACAGGATTTACATGCATTTGGAAAGGCAAGGACTGATTGGGGATAGTTAGCGTGTCTTTGCGCATGGGAAATTGTGTCTCACAAACATGATTGAGCTTTTGTAGGTGTAACCAAAAAGATAGATGAGGGCCAAATGGGTCAATATTGTTTACATGGACTTTAGTAAAGCCTTTGACAAGGTTTTGGCCTGACCAACTGATTGGTAAAGTTAGATCACGTGAGTTTCAAGGAAAGCTTACCAATTGGATACAAAATTTGCTTGAAGGTAGGAGACAGAGGGTGGTGATGGAGGGTTGTTTTTCAGGGTGGAGGCCTGTGACCTTTTGTGATCCACAGGAATGGGTGCTGTGTCTACTTTGTTTGTCATTTACTTATAAACGATTTGGATGAGAATATTGTAGGCATGGTCAGTAAGTTTACGGATGACACCAAAATTGGTGATCTCGTGGACAGTGAAGAAGTTTATCTAAGATGACAAAGGGATCTTGATCAATTGGGTCAATGAGCTGAGATTGGTAGATGGAGTTTAATTTGGATAAATGCGAGGTATTGCATTTTGGTAAAAAGAACAAGGACAGGACTTATACAGTTAATGGTAGGGCCATGGGCAGTGTTATCGAACAGAGAGACCTAGGGGTTCAGGTACATAGTTCTTTGAAAGTTGTGTCTCAGGTAGACAGGGTGGTGAAGAAGGCGTTTAGCACGCTCACCTTCATTGCTCAGACCTTTGAGTGTAGGAGTTGGAATATTAAGTCGATATTGTACAGGACGTTGGTGAGACCACTTTTGGAGGACTGTGTACAGTTCTGGTCACACTGCTGTAGGAATGATATTATTACATTGGAGAGGGTTTAGAAAAACATTACAAGAATGTTAGCATGATTGGAGGGCTTGAATTATAAGGAGAGGCTGGATAGGCTGAGATCTTATTTTGCTGGAGAGTAGGAGGTTGAGGGGTGACCTCACAGGGGTTTATAAAATCATGAGGGGCATAGATAAGGTGAATAGCAAAAGTCTTTTCCCTAGGGTGGGGTGTTCAAAGCTAGGGGGCATATTTTTAAGGTGAAACAATAAAAATTTAAAAGGGACTTGAGGGGCAACTTATTCATACAGAGGGTGGTTTGTAT
>NC_063333.1:156574-160607 GCF_021869965.1 Rhincodon typus
AGAGGGTGGTTTGTATGTAGAATGAACTGCCAGAGGAAGTGGTAGATTCAACATGGTGCTCAGTTACGAGTGGTGTACCACAAGCATCTGTTCTGGGTCCTCTTCTATTTGTGATTTTTGTAAATGATTTGGATGAGGGAGTGGAAGGGTGGATTAGTGAGTTCGGGGACGATATGAAGGTGGGTCAAGTTGTGGACAGTGCGGAGGGCTGTTCTAGGTTACAAAGGGACATTGATAGAATGCAGAGCTGGGCTGAGAAGTCGCAGATGGAGTTTAACCCTGAAAAGTGTGAGGTGATTCATTTTGGAAGGACAAACTTGAAAGCAGAATACAGGGTTAACGGAAAGATTCTTGGCAGTGTGGAGGAGCAGTGGGATCTTGGGGTTCATGTCCACAGTTCCCTGAAAGCTGCCACTCGGGTGGATAGAGTTGTTAAGAAGATGTATGGTGTGTTAGCTTTCATTAATCGAGGGATTGAGTTCAAGAACCGTGAAGTTATGCTCCAGCTATACAAAAGCCTGGTTCGGGCACATCTGGAGTATTGTGTCCAGTTCTGGTCACCTCATTACAGGAAAGATGTGGAAGCTTTGGAAAAGGTGCAGCGGAGATTTACTAGGATGGAGGGAAGGTCTTACGAGGAAAGGTTGAGAGAGCTAGGGCTTTTCTCTTTAGAACGACAAAGGATGAGAGGTGACTCGATAGAGGTGTACAAAATGATCAGAGGTATAGATAGACTGGACAGCCAGATACTTTTTCCTAGGGTGGAGGTAGCTATTACGAGGGGGCATAGTTTTAAAGTGAGTGGAGGTAGATATTGGGGCGACGTCAGAGGTAGGTTCTTTACTCAGAGAGTGGTCGGGGCGTGGAATGCATTGCCGGAGAGGGTAGTGGAGTCGGCCTCATTAGGGGCATTTAAGCGGCTATTAGATAGGCATATGGATGATAGAATATGGTAAGGGTGGAGGTTAGATAGACCTTAGGTTTAGGGTAAAAGTTCAGCACAACATCATGGGCCTAAGGGCCTGTACTGTGCTGTACTGTTCTATGTTCTATGTTCTATGCAGGTACAGTTCCAACATTTGAGAGAAATTTGGTCAGGTACACGAATAGGAAAGGTTTAGGGGGATATGGGCCAAACAAAGGCAATTGGGACTAGTTTAGTTTGGGAAACTTGGTTGGCTTGGATCATTTGGACTGAAGGGCCTGTTTCCACGCTGTATGACTCTATGACATTATCCTAACAAAAATCCTGCAGTGAAGAACCCAAGTCTAAAATAGGTGACTTCCAACAACCACAAACATCTTCCTATGTACCTGGGTATGATGCCCACAAGCAGAGAATTTGCCCGCTGATACCCATTGATTCCAGTTTTGCTCGGGCTCCTTGACGCCACACTCGGTCGAATGCAGCCTTGATATCAAGGGCTGTCACTCTCACCTCACCTCTGGAATTCAGCTCTTTTGTCCATGTTTGAACCAAGGCTGTAATGAGGTCAGGAGCTGAGTGGCCCTGGTGGAACCCAAACTGGGCATCACTGAGCAGGTTATTGCTGAGCAGGTGCTGCTTGATAGCGCTGTTACTGACACCTTCCATCACTTTACTGATGATCGAGAGGAGACTGATGGGGCAGTAATTGGCTGGGTTGGACTTGTCCTGTTTTTAGTGTGCAGGGCATACTTGGGCAACTTCCACATTGTCGTAGAGATGTCAGTGTTGTAACTGTGCTGGAACAGATTGACTTGGGGAGCAACAGGTTCTAGAGTCATACAGCATAGAAACAGGCCTTTCAGCCCACCATGTCTATGCCAACCTACAAGCACCAACCAAAACTAATTCCTTTTACCTGCACTGGGTCCATAACCCACTATGTCCTGGCATTTTAAGTGCTAATCCAGAGGCTTCTACAATGTTGTGAGAGTACCTGCCCCGACCACCCTCTCAGGCAGCACGTTCCAAATATCTACCACTCTCTGCGTGAAAAAAGTCTTTCTTAGATCTCCTCTAAACCACTTACTCCTCAGCCTAAACAAATACTTGTCTTAGACATGTCTGCCATGGGGAAGGGATTCTCACAATCCACTCTGCCTGTCCCTCCCATAATGTACTGTATGGAGGTGGTAGAGGCGGGCACAATAGCATCAGTTAAGATGTATCTAGACAGATACATGAATGGGCAGGGAGCAGAGGGATACAGATCCTTGAAAAATAGGCAACAGGTTTAGATAGAGGATCTGGATCGGCGCAGGCTTGAAGGGCCGAAGGGCTGTTCCTGTGCTGTAATTTTCTTTGTTCTTTGTTCTTTTTGTACCTCAATCAGATCCACCCTCAGCCTCCTCTGCTCCAGGGAGAACAAACCCAGTCTATCTAGTCTTTCCCCATAACTGAGACTCTTCATCCCAGGCGACATCCTGGTGAATCTCCTCTGCACTGGCTCCAGGTTTGGAGCACACGTCTTCAGTACTATTGCTGGAATGTTGTCAGGGCCTGTAGCCTTTGCGGTATCCGGTGTCTCCAACCATTTCTTTATATCACATGGAGTGAATCGAATTGGCTGAAGACTGGTATCTGTAATGCTGGGGACCACTTGAGGAGGCCGAGATGGATCATCCACTCGTCACTTCTGGTTGAAGATTGCTGCGAATGCTTCAGCCTTATCTTTTGCCCTGATGTGCTGGGCTCTTCCATCATTGAGGATGGGGATATTTGTGGAACCTCCTCCTTCAGTGAGTTGTTTAATTGTCCACCACCATTCACAACTGGATGTGGCAGGACTGCAGAGCTTAGATCTGATCCGTTGGTTGTGGGATCGCTTAGCTCTGTCTATCACTTGCTGCTTTCGCTGTTTGGTGTGCAAGTAGTCCTGTTTGGTGGCTTCACCAGGTTGATACCTCATCTTCAGGTATGCCTGGTGCTGCTCCTGGCATACCCTCCTGCACTCTCCATTGAACCAGGGTTGATCCCCTGGCTTGATGGTAATGGTTGAGTGGGGGATATACCGGGCCATGAGGTTACAGATTGTGCTGGAGTACAATTCTGCTGCTGTTGATGGTCCACAGCGCCTCATGGATGCCCAGTCTTGAGTTGCTAGATCTGTGCGAAGTCTGTCCCGTTTAGCACGGTGATAGTGTCACACAGCACGATGGAGGATATTTTAAAAGAACAAGAGAACAATACAGCCCAGGAACAGGCCCATTGGCCCTCCAAGCCTGCGCACACACATTAGGCCCTTCCATACTAAAACTGTCTTCACTTACAGGATCTGCATCATTCTATTCCCTTCCCATTCATGTATTCATCCTGATGGTTCTTGAACGCTGCTATTGTGTCTGCTTCCACCACTTCTTCTGGCAGCGTGTTCCAGGCACTCACCACCATTTGTGTGATAAACATGCCTCGCACATCTCTTTTAAAAATCTAACCCCACCCTGCAACCCCCCACTCCCACTGCCCCACAGCACCTTGAACCTGTGTCCCCTAGTAACTGACCCCTCCACCCTGGGAAAAAGCCTCATACTTTCCACTCTATCCATGCCATTCAAAATCTTATAAACTTCTATCAGGATCCCCCCTCAACCTCCCATGTTCCAGTGAAAAAAAACCCAGTTTATCCAACCTTTCTTAATTGCTAAAGTCCACCAGATCAGGAACATCCTGGTAAATCTTTTCTGTACCCTCTCCAAAGCATCCACATCCTTTTGGTAGTGTGGTGAAGGTCAGTGTGAAGGCTCCACAAGGACTGTGCTATGGTCACTCTTACTGATTGTGTCTGCAGCCAGCACGTTGGTAAGGATGAGGTCAAGGATGAGGACCTTGTCACAGTGTCACAGAGGGGAGAGGGTGGGGACCCTGTGACAGTGTCACTGAGGGGAAGGGGTGGGGACCCTGTGACAGTGTCACTGAGGGGAGGGGATGGGGATGGGGACCCTGTGACAGTGTCACTGAGGGGAGAGGGTGGGGACCCTGTGACAGTGTCACTGAGGGGAGGGGGTGGGGACCCTGTGACAGTGTCACTGAGGGGAGAGGGTGGGGACC
>NC_063333.1:160617-165720 GCF_021869965.1 Rhincodon typus
GGGTGGGGACCCTGTGACAGTGTCACTGAGGGGAGAGGGTGGGGACCCTGTGACAGTGTCAATGAGGGGAGGGGGTGAGGACCCTGTGACAGTCAGTATGTTAGCGTCTGATATATATTTAAATCGATTGAAGTAGGAGAAGTGATGGAAAGTGGCTGATTTACTGGTAAGTCCTGTCAAGGCAGCTCAGCCAAATGGAATGGTTTGATGTGGAATGGCAGGGACATTTCTAATGTCCCGGAGAACTTCGTGTGGAGGAGCTAAGTCAGGCTGCAGCTGCTGGGAACCTGCATTTTAGGTCAGGAATAGTGTCCAGAGTCACTGTGGACTATTGTCTAGGCAGAGTTTATGTAGACAGTACAGGCCAGTGGGCACAGTGCAGCTAATGAGTGCACAGTGCAAATGGAATGGGTGACTACCAGACAGGGGAAAAACAGGGAGGCAGTGTAGGAACCATCTCTCTTTCTCTCTCTCACTCTCCATCACTAACCCCATCCTCCCCCCTCTCACACACACACACACACTTTCTCTTTCTCACTGTCACACACACACACACACACACTCTCTCTCTCTCTCTCTCACACACACACACACACACACTCTCTCTCTCTTTCTCTCTCTCTCTCTCTCTCTCACACACACACACACACACCAGAGTTTCCATTTTGCATACTCCTAGAGGAGCTGGTGTCTCAGTGAGAGATAAGTCTGTAGAAACAAGAGTGACTCACTGCCTGACTGGAGGAGAAAGCAGAATGGGAGAGCACGGTGATAGTGGATGCTATTGTTGGGGGAACAGATGGACGTTTCTATAATCGTATACGTGACTCCAGGATGGTGTGATGCCTCTCTGGTGCCAGGGTCAGAGATGCCACTGAACAGCTGCAGGGCATTCTGAAGGGGAAGGTGAACAGCCTCAAGTCATAGTCCATGTCAGTACCAGTGTCATGGCACAGGGGAAACAGTCTCAGGATATGGGATAGACCATTTAGGACTGAGATGAGGAAACATTTCTTCACTTAGGGGATAGTGAACCTGTGGAATTCCCTATTACAGAAAGCTGTGGAGGCCAAGTCAGAATAGATTCAAGAAAGAGATTGATAAATTCTTAGATTTTAAAGGCATCAGGTGGTATGAGAAGAAAGTGGAAATATTGATAATGGAGATCAGGCACGATCATACTGAATGACAGAGCAGGCTCAAATGGGCTGAATGGCCAACTCTTTCTTCTAGTTTCTCTCACCACCTGCCACAGACCCAGTCTAGCAGCTTTGTCCTTTAGGACCCGACCAGCTCGATCAGTAGTACTGCTGCTGAGCCATTCTTGGTGGTGGACATTGATATCCCCCACCCAGAGTACATTTTGTGCCTTTGCCATCCTCAGTGCTTCCTCTAAGTGTTGTTCAACATGGAGGAATACTGATTCCTCAGCTGAGGGAGGACGGTATGTGGTAATCAGCAGGAGGTTTCCTTGTCCATGTTTAACCTGAAGCCATGAGACTTCATGGGGTTTGTACTCAACGTTGAGGACTCCCAGAGCAGCTCCCTCCCGACTGTATCCCACTGTGTTGCCACCTCTGCTGGGTCTGTCCTGCCAGTGGGACAGGACATATCCAGGGATGGTGATGGTGGTGTCTCGGACATTGCCTGTAACCTATGATTCTGTGAGTATGACTATGTCAGGCTGTTGCTTGACTAATCTGTGAGACAGCTCTCCCAATTTTGGCACTAACCCCCAGAGGTGAGTGAGGAGGACTCTGCAGGGTCGACAGAGCTGTTTCTGCCGTTGTCTTTTCCGGTGCCTAGGTCGATGCCAGGTGATCCATCCAGCTTAATTTCTTTGTTGGGACTGAAGGGCCTGTACTGCGCTGTAATGTAGTGATTGGTACAACTGAGTGGCTTGCTAGGCCATTTCAGAGGGCAGTTGTGAGTCAACCACATTGCAACAAGCAGTTGTTGGGTGTTCACTTGTAGCCCCCCCTGTGCCTGGTTGACTGGTAGTTAGTGAGTGTTAATGGTAGCCCCCCCCCGGCCCTGATTGACTGGTAGATAGTGAGTGTTTATTCACAGTGCTGGTTCACATTGTGATTGACTAGCTGGCTGCTGTATTTCCGTCCTTGACTCTCTGTCCAATTGCTGACTGGAGTTTTCTCAGTCAGACTGTGATTCACAACATCAGAATTTCACATTAATCCGATACCAGGACCTTCAATGGAGAGGGGGATGGGCATTGAGAGAGCTGGACTGAGTGAAGCCCTGATACTATCGCTCTTATCTCTCTCGTTCTGTCACTGTCTCTTTCTATCAGCTCCTGCCTCTCTATCACTCTGTCACTCCTTCCCTCTCTCTCCCTCTCCCCATCTTTTTCTCTGGCTCTCTCTTTGTTTCTCTCTCTCCCTCTGTCATACACAGATATGAATTACAAGCAGTATGAGGCCATTCAGTCCCTCGAGCCTACTCCACCATTTAACAAGATCATGTCTGACCTGTCAGTCACCTCAAATCCACGTTCCCCTGACAACCTTTCACCCTGTTGTTTAGCAAGAATCTACCTCCAGCCTTAAACATATTCAACGACCCTCCTCCATCACATCCTGAGGCAGAGATTGCAAAGTGACACAACACTCTGAGAGAAAACATTCTCCTCATCTCTGTCCTGAAAAGTCGATCTCTAATTTTAAGATAGGGTCCCCTCATTCAGGAGAGACCCACAACAGGAAACATCCCTTCCTCATCCACTTTGTTAAGGCCATTCAGGATCTGCTACACTTCAAACAGATCACCCTTCTAAAGTCCTGTGGAAACAAACACGATCTGTCCAATGTTCCTCATAATACAACCCATCTCTCCCAGGTATCAATCTGGGACACTTCCTCTGAATAGTCATCTCCGATGCATTTACATCTTTCCTTAAATAAGGAAACTAAAAGTGCACACAGTATTTAAAATGTGGTCTCACCAATGCCTTGTATAACTGGAGTATAACTTCTTTACTTTTGTGTTCATTTCCTCTTGTGACAAAGGGCAGCATCTCATTAACCAAGTCAATCATTTGCTGCAGCTGTATACTAACTTCTACTGGCTCAGACACTAGACCAACTAAAATCCCTCTGCCCCTTGGAATTCCGCTGTTGTTCTCCATTTCAGTAATATTCTACTTTTTCATTGTTTCTGCTAATGTGAACAACTCCATATTTCCACACATTATGTGCTCATCTACCAGACTTTTGCTTACTCAGTGAACCTCTCTATATCTGTCTAAATGCTCAGATCTTCTTCACAACACATTTTATGACTTATCTTTGTGTCACTTGTGATTTTAGCTACCGTGCCTTTACTCCTCTCATCAAAGTCATTAATGTAAATTGTAAAAAGTTGAGACCCCACCACAGACGCTATGGACTCCACTCAGCACATCCTGCTATTTATACACAATCTCTATTTTCTGCCAGCCAGCCAATCTTCTCTCCATGCTAATATGTTACACCCTTAGTAACAGCCTTTGAGGTGGTAACAAATCATGTGCCTTTTGGAAATCCAAGGACAGTGCGTCTATAGGCTTCAATTTAACCATAGCACACTACCCCTTCAAAGAACTCCCATAAATTGTTAACAATGATTTACAAATAAAAACTGAAAGAACTGTGGATGCTATAAATCAAAACCAGAAAGAGTTTGCTGGAAAAGCTCAGCAGGTCGGGCAGCATCTGTTGAAAGGAATCAGAGTTAATATTTCAGGTCCGGTGACCCTTCCTCAGAACTGATGTTTTTTTTCCAGAAGATAGGGTGGGGGGCAGGGGGTGAGAGTACGTGACAGGTGGAGATAAGGTGGGGGAAAGGGGGTGAGAGTACGTGACAGGTGGAGATAGGGTGGGGGAAAGGGGGTGAGAGTACATGACGGGTGAAGATAGAGCTCAAAGAGAAACAAAAGTTGGACAGACAAAGGAGTGGATAATGATCAGCTGAGGAGAATGAATAGCCACTAATGAGGACTATTAGTGGTTAACAATGGGTGGTGTGTAATAGCAGACCATGCGATAACAAGGTCTGGTATTTGGGGGTAAGGACATAGGAGAGGGTGTCTCAACCTGTAAAATTGGGTTGGCATGGTGGCTCAGTGGTTAGCACTGCTGCCTCACAGTGCCAGGGACCCAGGTTCGATTCCACCCTCAAGCAGCTGTCTGTGTGGAGTTTGCACATTCTCCCTGTGTCTGTGTGGGTTTCCTCCAGGTGCTCCGGTTTTCTCCCACAGTCCAAAGATGTGCAGGTTAGGTGGATTGGCCATGCTAAATTGTCCCACAGTGTTTAGGGGTTTGGGTTTGGCTGGGATGCTCCAAGGGTCAGTGTGGACTTGTTGAGCCAAAGGGACTGTTTCCACACTGTAGGGGTTCTATGATTCTATAGTAGTAGTTGTGGGGGCAGTAGTTGTGGGGAGACCGGCCACGTGCAGGGGATTGAGTCCGGAGGGCTGCAGGATCCCCAAATGGAAAATGAGGTGCTGAGTTTTGCTGGAACACTGGCTGGGGAACAGGGTGATGCGTTAAGGTGGCAGGCAACTGGATGCTCAGGGTCTTTTCTGTGAGCAGGTCACCCAGTCTACGTTTCGTTTCCCCAGTGTAGAGCAGGCCACATTGTGAGCAGCGAATGCAGTAGACTAGATTGTATGAACTGCAGGTAAAGTTTTGGTGAACCTGGAAAGTATGTTTGGGCCGTTGGATACTGAGGAAAAAGGCAGTAAACAGGTAGTGTTACATCTGCTGCAGTAACCATGAATTCCCTTTGACAAAACCTTTCTCTCTCTTTGTGCTGTTTATGTCTCCATCTGTCACTTGTTTTGTTCTTTCCGTTTTCCCTTATTTCAGTTTCTTTCTTGCACACTCTGGCTTTGTCTCTTTCCCCCATCTCTCTGCCCTGCTCACATTCTATCATTCTATCTGTCTGTTTCTCCCTCTTCCACATGAATCCTATCTCACATGCTCTGCCTCACTTGCACTCTCTCCCCCCTCCCTCCGTCCCTCTCTCTCCCCCCCCTCCCCCCTCCCCCCCCCCCCCCCTCCCTCAGTCACTCTTTCTCCCCCCTCCCTCAGTCACTCTCTCCCCCCC
>NC_063333.1:166220-166318 GCF_021869965.1 Rhincodon typus
GGAGAGGGGGACAGAGGGAGAGAGTGAGGGGGACAGAGGGAGAGAGTGAGGGAGAGGGAGAGGAGTGGGGGAGAGGGGGACAGAGGGAGAGAGTGAGG
>NC_063333.1:166418-166919 GCF_021869965.1 Rhincodon typus
CCCACCCCCACACCCCACACCCCTACCCCCCCTTTACCGAGTAATTGTCTTTCTTGGCTGCCATGTTGGTGTTTCGCTCGCTCCAATCATAATCAACCTCCTCCTCCTCCTTATCATTCAACCACATCAACTCCTTGGTTGCCATGGAAACAAACGTGTTCAAACTCTCCAGGTTACGGAGACGGGATTTGGAGGAATTCTAGATCAGAGGAATCCCAGAGTCAGTCGGCGCAAAGTCCAAAAGAGTGACGGGGAGGGAGAGGGGGAGAGAGAGAAAGAGAGCTGGGGCGGTGGTGGGGGAGAGACAGGGAGATGGGGATAGAAGGAGAGCGTGAGGGAGAAGGAGAGGAGTGGGGGAGAGGGGGACAGAGGGAGAGAGTGAGGGAGAGGGAGAGGAGTGGAAGGAGAGGGGGACAGAGGGAGAGAGTGAGGGGGACAGAGGGAGAGAGTGAGGGAGAGGGAGAGGAGTGGGGGAGAGGGGGACAGAGGGAGAGAGTGAGG
>NC_063333.1:167152-178359 GCF_021869965.1 Rhincodon typus
GTGTGCCTGCGAGTGTGTGCCTGCGAGTGTGTGCCTGCGAGTGTGTGTCTGCGAGTGTGTGCCTGCGAGTGTGTCTGAGAGTGTGTGTCTGTGAGCGAATGGGTGTCTGAGAATGAGAGTCTGTCTGAGAGTGAGGGTCCGTCTGAGAGTGAGAGTCTGAGTGAGAGTCTGTCTGAGAGTGAGAGTCTGTCTGAGAGTGAGAGTCTGTCTGTGAGAGTCTGTCTGTGAGAGTCTGCGAGTGAGAGTCTGTCTGAGAGTGAGAGTCTGAGAGTGAGAGTCTGAGAGTGAGAGTCTGTTTGTGAGTTGGTGTCTCCTTGACCTCTTACCTCCTCAGCTCGTGCTCTCTCAATCTTTACTCGGAAATCCTCGATAGACTGATGTAATCCTCGATGAGCTCCCAGCTGTGTCTGCACTGTAGGCAGGTCAACCCCCCACTCAGCAACATCCAGGTGCCTCTGGTTCTCCTCTATCCACTCTAGCAGGTCCTGGATATACTTCAGGGTCACTCCATCCATAGCAGGACTGGCCTTTGATGGGGACAGTCTGGTCTGAGTTATCACTGTGGTTGATGATATTGGTTGTTGGACTCCAGATTTAAACCGGAGAGAGTACTCTGTCCGTGTAGCAACCAGGAACTCATGCAGACGGAACACCCTACAGTACAGGAGAACAATTAGTGACAGAACGTAAACCCCTCTCTCTGACCTGAAACATACAGACTCTCAGAAAACAAATGACCAAGCATTACACACATCTATTGCAACAATGGGTAATGCTGAAACGGTGGGGGAGCTACAGTGGCTATAACCATGGCCTTGCCCTACTCTTGCCCCACCCCTCGTGTTGCTGAGCCCTCTGACCCCATCCTGACCTGCCCGACTCATTCCCTCTGGCCCCATCCTGACCTGCCCGACTCATTCCCTCTGACCCCATCCTGACCTGCCCGATCCATTCCCTCTGACCCCATCCTGACCTGCCCGATCCATTCCCTCTGGCCCCATCCTGACCTGCCCGATCCATTCCCTCTGACCCCATACTGACCTGCCCGACCCATACCCCGACCCCATCCTGACCTGCTCAACCCATTGCTCCTCAACACACTCTGTGCGCCAATAACCCATGACCCCCAATCTGTGCCCTCTGACCTATGTCCCTGACACCAGTCTGACCACGCCCCTGACTCACCCCAATGAGCCATAGCCCTGATCCCTCCATGACCTAACCGTTGACCCATGCCCCCTGATCCCAGCCTGACCTGCGGTACATCTGCTCTGCCTGTGGATGTCT
The DNA here is from genome assembly GCF_021869965.1 of Rhincodon typus. Lineage (NCBI taxonomy): Eukaryota > Metazoa > Chordata > Chondrichthyes > Orectolobiformes > Rhincodontidae > Rhincodon > Rhincodon typus. The sequence goes on from NC_063333.1 coordinate 168,440, forward strand.
GCCATCCTTCAGGGTCTGGACGTCATTGAAGAGACTTCGAATCAAACTGTCTGATTTGTCCAGGTCATGTTCCAAGACAGCAATGTTCTGAGGGGTTTTCCCAGCGTTTAACAACCGGATATCCTGTCAGGGAGAGCAAGACCAGCGTTCAATGCTTCGTTTGTGTACATTCTCCCCAGATTCACTCTCTCTCTCACTCTCATGTACATTCTCTTTCCCTGGGGATGCTGGTTTTCAGTGAGCCCTCCCTCAGTGCATGTCCCCATGCTATCTGCCAACCTGCTTAATTCATCTTCCTCTTCCACTTTATCTTCAATATTTCTTTCAACTGTGATCAGGATAAAACCATCATGTCTTCGTTTGCAATATTCATATTTGACTACATTTCTCTCCCTATCATTGGGAATCCTTTCGAGTCTTAAATTTCTCCTTTTGATCTAACCCACTCTGCCTATTGGGTCATGCAGCTACTTCTGTGCAGACTCTGCCATAGCCTTCTTTCTCCCTCTTTTTCCTTTTATTCACTCACAGGATGAAGGTGTCGCTGACCAGGCAGCATTTATTGCCCATCCCTAATCGCCCAGAGGGCAGTTAATAGTCAACCATATTGCTGTGGGTCTGGAGTCACATGTAGACCAGACCAGGTAAGGATGGCAGTTTCCTTCCCTAAAGGACATTAGTGACCCAGATGGGTTTTTTCTGACAATTGATAATGGATTCACTGTCATCATTAGATTCTTAATTCCAGATATTTTAATAAGTTCAAATTCCACCATCTGCCGCGGTGGGATTTGAACCCAAGTCCCCAGAATGTTATCTGTGTCTCTGGATTAACAGCCCAGCGATGATACCACTAGGCCATTGCCTCGCTCCACTTGACTCTTAACTACCCTCTGGGCAATTAGGGATGGGCAATAAATGCTGGCCTGGCCAACAACACCCACGTTCCCAAGAAAGAATGAAGAAAATGAAACAGTGCCCATTCACTCTTCCCGTGTACCCTCCTTTTCCCTGTCCAATTTCTCTCCACACCTCTCTCAGTATGCTATCTCCTTGCTCACAGTTCTGTACATCTCCTCTATCTCTGGTACATCCACACTCTCTCCATCTCTTTCTGCCTGTTTACACACTGCCCTCTCCCTGTCTGTTCACTTGTTAAGGGGTCACTCACAGATTTGAGCATTGTGTCAGACTGTTTGATTTGTTCTTCACACGTGTTCGATTCCTGCTGAATCCTCAAGATAACCCTTTGGAATCGCTCCTGTCTGAAAACAAAGGAGGCAACATATACTCACTCAAACGATCACTGTTGACTGGATTCTCAGCCGAACACAAATAGCCCTCAGCAATGTCTGCACTTGCAAAGCAGCATGAGACTTACAACTGGCCTGGGGTCTCAGAAGGGGTTAGTGAACCAGATGGACAATGCATGACAGGTTCATGGTCAGCATTAGATTCTTAATTCTATCTGCCATGGCACAGTTTGAAGCTGGGTCCTCAGAACATTAGCTGAGTTTCTGGACTATTAGTCTAGTGATAATACCACTAGGCCATCAGTTCCATACCAAATGTGACTGATACAGGGTTATGGGTAGAGCACGGGGCAGTGGGATTAGTTTGGGGATTGATACATGCTAATGGGGAGAAAGCAGGGCTGTGGGATTAACTTGGGGATCAATACAGGGCTATGGGGAGAGAGCGGGGCAGTGGGATTAGTTTGGGATTGATACAGGGCTATGGGGAGAGAGCTTGGCAGTGGGATTAGTTTGGGGATTGATACAGGGCTATGGGGAGAGAGTGGGGCAGTGGGGATTAGTTTGGAATTCCATCTGAAAGGACATGTTATCCTCAGAGTAAATAGGAACTGAATTTTCTGGAGAATTGAGTGAGCTATTGAGAAGGTTACACTTGCTGTTCCCTTTATTTGGAGAGATATCAAAACCATGTGATCTTAAACTACTTGTGCAATATTTCTGGTCAGCAAGGAAAGCACCAACCTCTCAAACTCGCTGCGTAGAACCCTTTCCCTCTCCAGAATGGCAACATGTAGCTTTCCCCACTCCTTCTCCACATCGATCGGGTGATAACCTGCTGGCACCTTGAGGTGGCCCTCCTGTACAGCACCCTGTAACAGACACACAGAGTTACAGCACCCTGTAACACACACACAGAGTTACAGCACCCTGTAACACGCACACAGAGTTACAGCACCCTGTAACACGCACACAGAGGTTACAGCACCCTGTAACAGACACACAGAGTTACAGCACCCTGGAACAGACGCAGAGTGGAAGCACGATGAAGTGAAGTCATACCTCCAGGTTTTTGAACAGAGCCTTGCTGTGTTGTTTCTCCGTCTCTCGAACGGGCAGATCTGATTCTTTAAACTTCAGGAACTGTCTCCACAGAACCTTTATTAATCACAGCCAAGTTAGTTGTTAGAGAACCAACATAAAGTTTTCACATTTTCCAGGATCGAGTACAGGGCATTAACAGATTCTGGGATCGGGTACAGGGCATTAACAGACTCTGGGATCAGGTACGGGGCATTAACAGACTCTGGGATCGTGTACGGGGCATTAACAGACTCTGGGATCGGGTACAGGGCATTAACAGACTCTGGGATCAGGTACGGGGCATTAACAGACGCTGGGATCGGGTACAGGGCATTAACAGACTCTGGGATCAGGTACGGGGCATTAACAGCCTCTGGGATCGGGTACAGGGCACTAATAGACTCTGGGATCGGGTACAGGGCATTAACAGACTCTGGGATCAAGTACAGGGCATTAACAGACTCTGGGATCAAGTACAGGGCATTAACAGACTCTGGGATCGGGTACGGGGCAGTAATAGGTTCCAAGATCGGATCTTGATTCTCCTGCTCCGAGGGACACAGGGTCACTTTGTAATGTGAAGTGATTCCTCACCTCCATCTCCTCATAGGTTCCTGGGAATTTTTTTTCCTCAAATATGGTGATGTGGTGACGAATCCACTGGATCAGCAATGTCACCACCTCATAATACTCCTGCCATTGCAACTCGATCTCCTGCAGAAACAACATCGAGAACTCAGTCACTCAGGTGTTGAGGGAAGGGATGGCCTAATGGTATTATCAGTGGGCTATTAATCCAGAGACCCAGATAACATTCCTGGGACCCAGGTACAAATCCCACTGCGGCAGATGGTGGAATTTGAATTCAATAAATAAATATCTGGAATTAAGAATCAAATAATGCCCATGAATCCATTATTGATTGTCGGGAAAAACCCATCTGGTTCACTAATGACCTTTAGGGAAGGGAACTGCCATCCTTACCTGGTCTGGCCTACATGTGATCCCTACATTGCCCCCCACAGCAATGTGATTAACTCTGAACTGCCCCGTGGGCAATAAATGCTGCCTGACCTGCAATGTCCTCATCCTATTAATGAATTAAAAAAATAACTGGCTCTCTCAACAGGTGACTGTGCCAACACATGGGCAGAGGGGAGAGGGACAGGAGTTACCATGGGGGGAAGAGGGGTCTGAATCCAGGGTGGAACTCTGGAGGTGATGTTATGTCAAAAAGTGAGACAGGGCAAGAGGACTGGCTGCTTTGAGAACAGCTTTAACTAAGTGAGTAGAACCGGGAGAGAGACAGAGTGTAAAGTCCTTATTTTTGTGGTTTGCAGTTTGTTAAGAATAGGGAGAGAGAGAAAAACGTGTGATTTCTCATAGTACATGAAACATGGTAGGAAGGGTTAGGGTTCCTGAGCCTGTATGTCCAGGTCAGCTGCATCCTTCTCTCTCTCTCTGTCTCTCTCTCTCTTTCTCTCCCCGACTTTTCTGTCTTTAACTTTCTCTTTTGTTGGGAAGCTGGAGAGGTGTTGGAGGGTTGTTGGCAGCAGCGGTGATGGGATCGAGGATTCCTGGTTTCAGTAGGACCGGAGCCTGCTCTGGGCTTGCTGCAGGGAGCGGGGCTGCAACATGCCCACAGCAGGGACTCAGGTCCGGAGCGGTGACCCGGAGCAGTGACCCAGCGCAGTCTGGAGCGGTGACCCAGCGCGGTCCGGAGCGATGACCTGGAGCGGTGACCCAGCGCGGTGACCCAGCGCGGTCCGGAGCGGTGACCCGGCGCGGTGACCCGGCGCGGTCTGGAGCGGTGACCCAGTGCGGTCCGGAGCCCTGACCCAGCGCAGTCCGGAGAGGTGACACTGTGCGGTCCGGAGCAGTGACCCAGCGCGGTCTGGAGCAGTGACCCGGAGCGGTCCGGAGCGGTGACCCAGCGCGGTCTGGAACGGTGACCCAGCGCGGTCTGGAACGGTGACCTGGAGGTGAGGCATGGCACCATCTGCTTGAGGGACTGTAACGTTGAACATTTTATTTCTTATTTTCGAATATATTTCTAAAATCCTGTACGTAAGTACCTTTGTACCTAAGATGGTGGCCACTATGTAAATTTCTCACTGCGCTCGTGTGAGTATGTGTGACAATAAACTTATTTTGAAGTGTAATATTGGTACCAATGACACAGGCAGAAAGCGAGAGAAGATCCTGCAGAGGGTGTTCAGGGAGTTGGGGGCAGATTAAAAAGCAGGATCCTGAGGGGTGTAATCTCAAGATTGGTTCCTGAACCATGTGCTACTGGGGCCAGAAATAGGAAGATAACACTGCTGAATGTGTGATTAAAGAGCTGGTGTAGGAGGGAGGGCGTTCAGATTCTGGATCATTGGGATCTCTTCCAGGGCAGGAGGGACCTGTTCAAGAAGGACGGGTTGCACCTGAACTGAAGGGGCAGCAATATCCTGGCAAGAAGGATTGCTAGTGTCACATGGGAGGGTTTAAACTGGTGTGATATGGGTGTGGGAACCAGAGGCGTGCAGTCACTGAGGGGAAGGTAGAGGTGAAGTTGAGTAAGGGAGGACAGGCAGGGCCAGGTTCAGGAACACAGTGAGATTGGCGGTCTGTAGTGTGTTTATTTGAATGCAAGGAATATAACAGGTAAGGCAGATGAGCTTAGAGCCTGGAATAATAGTGGGACTACGATGCTGTAACCATTACAGAAGCTTGGTTGAGAGAAGGGCAGAACCAACAGCTCAACATTCCAGGGTTTAGATGTTTTGGGTGAGATAGAGAGGGATGTAAAAAGGAATGGGGGAAGTTACGTTACTGATTGAGGAGAATGTCCCAGCTGGGACAAAGAGAGGACACTGGAAGACCCATCCAGTAAGGCCATAGGGTTGGAGCTCAGGGATAAGGAAGGTACAGTCAGTATGATGGAATTATTCTATCAGCCTCCTAATAAGTGGCGGGGGATGGAGGAACTGATATGTAAGCAGATTATGGAAAGATGTAAAAACAACAGGGTCACTGTAGTGCCTGATTTTAACATCCCTAACAGTGACTGGGACTCCCTTAGTGCCACGGGCTTGGATGGGACAGAATTTGTTTAGTATATCTAGAAGCATTTCTTGAAGCAATGTGTAGATAACTGAACTAGGGAAGGGGCTGTGCTAGACCTTGTACTGGGGAATGAGCCTGGCCAGGTGATTGAAGTTTCAGTGGGGGAGGGTGAGGGTAGCGGGAGTAGGGTCCGTGTGGGAAGGGGTAGGGTCCGTGTGGAGGGGGTAGGGTCCGTGTGGAGGGTGTAGGGTCCGTGTGGAGGGAGTAGGGTCCGTATGGAGGGGGGAGGGTCCGGGGGGGGGGGGAGTAGGGTCCGTGTGGAGGGTGAATGAGTGGAAATCTGGAATAAAACGTTAGCTTGATGGTGAGCAGTAACAATTGTTCCAACCCCATTTGATTTGACAATGTCCTTTCGGGTCAGGAATAAGACCAGAAGATGTAGGAGTAGAACCAGGGAGCCAGGCTCTCCATCATTCGGACTGTGTCTGACCTGATGGTGTCTGTTACAAATAACACAATCTACATACATCTGATATCAAACTGAAAATGAGGTGAGACCCTCGTTGGTAGAAGGACCTACTTGGGAACATTGTCAGTGAGTTCAGAAACACTAGTGTATCCAGATCCATTGGAAAGGACTGAGGGTGGGTCCGAAACAGAGCTTACTAACAAACCAGCTCCTTTAGGAGGCTCACTCCCAGAATCAGAAAGACTTACATTGGCTCGGATCCCAGCCTCGACATTGGGAACTCGTGGCAGTGCATCATACAGGGATGAGACGTAGGTAATGATTGATTTCTCATCCGGGTGGGGCACATCCACATCTGGAACATCAAGACAAGAGTCAGCCAACAGCAAGGGGGGATGCTGTGGGGACACACAGAGGGACCCAGGGACGCGGTGGGGGGTGGGGTTCGCTCAGAGAGGGACAGGGTGGGGCTCAGGGTGAGACAAGTGAGGGAACAGCCAGTGGGAATGGTCACAGGTTTGGGAAACACAGAGTCAAAGATAGCAGAGAATAAACAGGGAGAATGGGAGTTGGGGGGAGGCTGAGGCAGAGAGGGGTATAGAGCGGGAGTGGGAGGAAGGAGATTACGGAGAGTGGGGACAGACGGGGAGAGGGGAGATTAAGGACAGTGAGGACAGAGGGGGGAGAGGAGAGAGGGAGGGGAAATTAAGGAGAGTGGGGACAAACAGGGAGAAGGGAGATTAAGGGGAGTGGGGGAGAGGGGAGAGGGAGGGGGGAGATTAAGGGGAGTGGGGAGAGGGGAGAGGGAGGGGGAGAGATTAAGGAGAGTGGGGACAAACGGGGAGAAGGGAGATTAAGGGGAGTGGGGACAGACGGGGAGAGGGGAGATTAAGGGAAGTGGGGGAGCAGTGGGGGAGAAGGAGGGAAGAGATTATGGAGAGTGGGGGAGAGGGGAGAGGGGGGAGGGAGGGCGGAGATTAAGGGGAGTGGGGGAAAGGGGAGAGGGAGAGGGCAGATTATGGAGAGTGGGGCAGCAGTGAGTGATTGAGACAGGCCAGGGTCAGGCTGGGGATTGGAGTCAGTGATGAGGCTGTGTATGGGGTACTGGGTCTGGGAGATGATTGCAGCACTCTGAGAGAGCAGATCAAACTGTTGTTACCTTCAGGGTCCAGCAGCCTGGTGACCCCCAGCTCCCGCTCTGCAACGCTGAAGGCCTGCTCCAAGTTCTCCTGGTTCTTCTGTCGATAAACCTTATTCATGTCGATCAAAATAGGCCTGAAAATAAAATTATAACTTTACACAGAGAACTCTCAACTATGTCAGGAGGAATCGAGAGGAAAGGGCAGAGAGAGAGAGAGGAGCAATGGAGTGAGAGAAGCAGCAACAGTAAAGAGGAAAGAAGACATCACCTGGATTAGGAGCACACGGAGGCCATTCACCCCCTCCAGCCTGCTCTATCACACGGGCTGCTTGTGGTTACAACTCCGCCTTCCTGTCTGTCCCCAATCCTCCAGCCCCACTACCACCTCCTAACACCGACTGCATGAAGAGCCTCTCACACTCAGCTGTGAACACATTCACTGACACGAGCTCCACTGCTCTCAGGAAAGAGAATTCCAAACTCGTTACTTTCTGTTTCCATCAGACATGGACTGCACTGACAATTCCTGCATCTGTTGACCATCCCTAGTTTCTCTTGACCTGAGTATCTTGCCAGGCCACTTCAGAGGGCAGTTCAGAGTCAACCACATTGCTGTGGGTCTGGAGTCATGTGTAGGCCAGACCAGGTAAGGATGGCAGTTTCCGTCCTTAAAGGACATTAGTGACTCAGATGGGTTTTTACAACAATTGACAATAAATTTCATGATGATGTTTCAGAGACCAGTGTTATATTTCAGAACCATACACTTCCCTCCCTTTCACATACATACAGGAACAGCAAGACCAGGAGAAGGTCATTCAGCCCCTTGAGCCTGCTCCGTCATTTAATACAGTCATGGCTGATCTGATTGATTGCTCAAAACCACATTCCCACCTTCCGTTGATAACCATTCACCCCTTGCTTAACAAGAATCTCTTCACGTATGCCTTAAAATTATTCAAGTAGTCAGCACTGCTGCCTCACAGCACCACGGACCCGGGTTCGATTCCACCCTCCGGCGACTGTATGTGCGGAGTTTGCACATTCTCCCCGTGTCTGTGTGGGTTTCCTCCGGTTGCTCCGGTTTCCTCCCACAGTCCAAAGATGTGCAGGTTAGGGTGGATTGGCCATGCTAAATGCAGGGTTACAGGGATAGGATGGTGGTGTGGGTCTGGGTGGGATGCTCAAGAACAAAGAACAAAGAAAATTACAGCACAGGAGCAGGCCCTTCGGCCCTCCAAGCCTGCACTGATCCAGATCCTCTATCTAAACCTGTCACCTATTTTCCAAGGATCTGTATCCCTCTGCTCCCTGCCCATTCATGTATCTGTCTAGATACATCTTAAATGATGCTATCGTGCCCGCCTCTACCACCTCCGCTGGCAACGCGTTCCAGGCACCCACCACCCTCTGCGTAAAGAACTTTCCACGCATATCTCCCATAAACTTTTCCCCTCTCACCTTGAAATCGTGACCCCTAGTAATTGAGTCCCCCACTCTGGGAAAAAGGTTCTTGCTATCCGCCCTGTCTATACTCCACATGATTTTGTAGACCTCAGTCAGGTCCCCCCTCAACCTCTATCTGTCTAATGTAAATAATCCTAATCTACTCAACCTCTCTTCATAGCTAGCGCCCTCCATACCAGGCAACATCCTGGTGAACCTCCTCCGCACCCTCTCCTCTGTACTCAGAAACCCAGATCCCACTGCAGCTCAGAGATCCACAGTCTCTCACTGTTTAGATAATAGTCTTCATTTTTATTCCTTCTGCCAAAAATGACAGTTTCACACTTTCATGCATTGTATTCCATTGGCCAGATCTTTGACCATTTAGTTCATCTTTCATTTTTTGTAGCCTCCTAATGCCAACTTCACATCTCACTTTCTGACCTATCTTTGTGTCATCAGCAAATTTCGCTCCCATACCTTCCATCCCTGAACAGAAACAGAGAAATACGAGCTGGAGTAGGTCATTCAGCCTTTTGAGTTTGCACCAATATTCATTATGGTTATGGCTGATCATCCTACTCAATAGCCTGCTCTTACTTTGCTGGTGCAGTTCTCCATGTGCTCTCTCTCAATGTTGGCCACTGCCTTTCTACTGTCACCCCCCATCATTCAATGCTAACTCACACCTCATACATCACAGCTTCAACAAAACCATGCTGACTCTGCCTGATTACCCTGACCTTAACCAAGTGCCCTATTATAACGTCTTTAGTAATGGCTTCTAACATTTTCCCCACGACAGAGGTTAAGCTAACTGGTTCCCTTCCTCTTTCTCACACTCATTCTCTCTGTCACTTATGCACATTTGCTCTTACACTCACACACACTAATTCACAGAAAATGGATGGCAGAGAGTGTTAATCTCACTGGTTTAGTAATCCAGGACCTCAGGCTGATGTTCTGGGGACATGGCTTCAAATGTCACTCTGGCAGATAGAATTGAAAGCTAGCTTAATGACAACTATGTAAACACTGTCAATTATTAAAACAAAACATCTGGCTCACTAATGTCCTTTAGGGAAGGAAATCTGCCACCCTTACTCAGTCCCTTGAGCAATAAATACTGGCCTGGCCAGTGACACCCACATTTCTCTCTCTCTCTCTCTCACACACACACTCTCTCTCACACACACACACACTCTCTCTCTCTCACACACATACACACACTCTCTCACACACATACACACACACACACACTCTCTCTCTCTCACACACACACACTCTCTCTCTCTCACACACCACACTCTCTCTCTCTCTCTCTCTCTCTCTCACACACACACACACACACACACAAACAGATACACACACTCTCTCTCTCACACAGATACACACACTCTCTCTCTCCCACACACACACACTCTCTCACACACATACACACACACACACTCTCTCACACACACACACACACACACAC